>NC_053489.1:504793276-505098901 GCF_905171775.1 Rana temporaria
ATACTTAAAAAAAGTTGTTTTTTTTTGCTTTCTTAAAGAGGACGAGTGCTGACCTGCCACCCCAGATGGGGATAAAACTTGATCCTGCCAGTAATAGGGGCACCAAGGGATCCCACACCCAAGGTAGGTGTGGAGCCCTAATCCGAGATTCTTGGACTGTGTAGGGGCAAAGGCTCGGCCATAGGAGGAGAAAAAGAGACCCAGCTGTAGGGAGCACAAGACACCTAATGAGTATTGTGTTCCAAACTTGTTAATCAGGTATACATTTTAGAAAAACCCACGCTTACTATGTTCGATAATTTGTAGACACCTGCGGAGACAGCCAAGCAGCCCAAATCTAGCAGTTCACACGCATGGATAAGTAGTCAAGGGTGGGATATGTCCAATCATCCAGATTTGCAAATATAGAAAAAACACAGAGGAAGGATAAGAACAGAGTATTCAAATGTCATTATTGTATTTATAGGTATTCTGAACAAGCAGATCATACCATATAGTTTCATTTTACCATTATTAATTTGTATCAAGAAAAAGGGGAGAGAGGGAGTAGTGAGTATACAATATACTCAAACTAAACCAAAACAACAAAAAACAATAAGCACAATCGAATAAAGATGGAAATTGAATTATAAATATAGCCAAAAGGAAGGGCTGACAACGCTAAGGTAGTTAGGCAATAACATAATACTAATACCTGTGCGTTGGACGAGTTTGGGGAGGCTGTCCACGTGCAGTGCAGCAGGGGAGATGAAAAAGCCGGCTCCTTAAATCCCCCCAGCACGCCCGAGCGTCTGACGTCATCGGGCGTGCGCAGACACAGTGGGTTGTTCGTGCGAATGCGCCAGTGCAGAACTGGCCCAAAAAGCCTACAATCCCCAGGGTGCTTACCGATGGCAACGCGTCAGATGACGCGGATCGTTGGTGGCAAAGTACGCCGTCAGTCGGGGCACCAAAAAAGTATCAAGGCTCAAAAATAAAGAGATCCATGACAAAAAGAAGGGGAGAGGACATATAGGGGCTTTCACAGATGGAAAACAAGCGACAATGATGTGCAGGAACAGCAAAGCGGGCATTCAAACCTGAAGCCCTTTAGTGTCCATACGGCGGAGCTCATGTACAAGAGGAAAGGCCCCACATAGTGTTTTATTGTTTTTTTTTAAATGTATTGATAAAAAAATTTAAATGGGTACTCACACTTTAGTGGAGAACAAATCGCATGTAATCCTATTAGGAAGTGTTGTGGTGTTCTCCTGCTCGACCGGTTTTGTCTACTGACTTCATCGGGAGCAGTCTGTTTGAAGAATTGATTAGGCTGAATAAACCTAAATTACTATACAATTGGTAGAATTATGTTTGAACTTGAAAAGCTAAAATTTCTGGGGAAATTGTGTGAAGTGTTCTTGCCTCCACCAATACTCCTGACGGGAGACAGTGCCCATGAAGATGTAAATGTGATCCAAAAGTGTGTTGATCCATTTTGATCCATTGTCCCATCAAAAACCGCCCCATCAAATACTGCCCCCATCAACAACTGCCCCATTAACAACTGCCCCATCAAAAACTGCCCCCATCAAAAACTGCCCCCATCAAAAACTGCCCCATCAAAAACTGCCCCATCAAAACTGCACCATCCTATTGCCCCATCAAAAACTGCCCCATCAAAACTGCCCCATCAAATTCCCCTTTCAAAAATTGCCCCATCAAAAACTGCCCCCATCAAAACTGCACCATCAAAACTGGCTGATAATGGGGTGGTCATAATGTTTTGGCTGATCATGGGGTGGTCATAATGTTTTTACTGATCATGGGGTGGTGATAATGTTTTGGCTGATCATGGGGTTGTCAGCTTTTGTCAGCTCCCACTCTAGTTTTGAACATTGAGATATAATTCCCCTCAGAACTTTTTTGGGAGGAGCTATAATTCTCAGAGCTGTGTGGGAGAAGCTATAACTCCCCTCTGAGATGTGTGGGAGGAGCAATAATGCTATAATTCCCCTCATAACTTTGTGGGAGGAGCTATAATTCCCCTCAGAGCTGTGAGGGAGGAGCTACAATTCCCTTCAGAGCTGTGTGGGAGGATCATGCCCTGTTTATGCAAGCTCTAAGCATAGGACAGAGTATTTTGCCTCTCCTGAATACTTTTCATTCTTCAAACGGTCGTATTTTACAACTATAAATCCTACAGCGAAGAGCTTTATATTGTGAGAATCACAATCACCTACATTTTGATGCATAGTATGTCTCTGAAATATTAAAATTGAAGGCACAGTCACAGTTTAGATATGTCTAGAGTGTAGTTTCAATGAATGTCAATGGATGGCGTGAGTTGCAAACAAGTGGTCATATTGTGAAAACTATCAGGACTATGGCTTAGCCATGGACGTGTGTAGTGGCAGCAGGGATAGCTGAACGCTGTAGGTGGGATTGAAAATGAGAAAGTGGTGGCAGTTTAGAAATCATGTCCTGATTTTTCAGGTTTTGTCAGCTCACACTCTAGTTTCGCCATTCATTCCTATGGGACAAATTTTGCCGCAGAAATAACAATATTTTATGAACCATTCGGCGAAACGTTCCACAAAGTAATAGCACACCAATTGGGAACAATCCACATGTTTCACTATATTACTTGTCTATGTAGTGTAAAAGCTGTGGGAGGAGTCAGGGTGGTAAATTTGGCTATAATCAGAATAAGAATATATATGTGAGATAACAGTAAGTGGTCTTGATATGCAAGAACACTTAATAACAGCATACAGTGGACAGTAACTGCAAACCAGTTAGTTTTTTGCTGCATGCTGATATGTACCTATGCTATTAAAGTTTTTTTTTTTACTTAAAACATATAAGTGATAATAAATGTATCCAACCACTTAGTGTATCAATTCTGTACAAATATGGGCGCCAACATAATAACATGTGAATATACAGTAATAAGATACATTCATGTGTATTTCTTCTTGTAATAATATAAATCCTGTGCTTGAGTGAGGTCAAATATTTAACTAATGAAAATGTCTGAAAAAAGTTGTAACTTGTTGAGTCTTCACAAATTCTCAAAAATCTGTGCTTTGTATCTATTCACCTCAGTGCTGCCCCATAACAAATTGGCTCACCTCACAAAATGTGACCTCACACTTAAGTTTGGTCAAATTAAGCTTTTTAGTCACCCCGAACTATCAGTTCATGCTTTTCTCCATGTTGCTCCATTGATGTGCCTCCATTATGACTCAATATATATATGAGAGAAAAAGAGCTTCAAATAGTGCTTATATTGTTTTTAAACAATATCCAATTTATATAAAAATGGAACTTACATTTAAAAGGTGCTCCAGTGCACCAACTGTATACAGCATATAAAACCACAATGCAAAAGTGTCTTGCCAAACCAATCAAGGGGAATCTCCCTGATGAGTCACAAGACCCTGTGATGCAACACGTAGGGGAGGGGCAGATTGGTTTGGCAAGACACTTTTGCATCTTTCACAGAGATACACAAAGTAGCTGCAGCATCGCGTGTTACTTCCTGCTTGCATATTTTACTCAGATTATATTTTAGTTGATCGCAAGATTACCTATTATATTTATAATAGTTTTTTGCTTATTTACTTATCATTTTTTTTCTTACTAAAAGGGATGTGCTAATTGTACCTGTGTTTAATTTGAAGGGGGTTAAGTGAATAATACGAAAATCAAGTGCCAAATTTGAATCCCATTGAAAGGAATTAGAGGTGCATGTTAACCACTTGCTTACTGAGCAATTAAACCCCCCTCCTGCCCAGACCAATTTTCAGCTTTCAGCTCTCTCACGCTTTGAATGACAATTGCGCTGTCATACAACACTGTACCAAAATGACATTTTTGTCATTTGTTCCCACAAATAGAGCTTTCTTTTGGTGGTATTTGATCACCTCTTGTTAAAAAAAATAAAAAAGACAGAATTAAACCAAAAAAAAATCGTTTTATATTTTGTTATAAAATTTAGCAAATGGGTAATTTTTCTCCTTAATTGATGTACGCTGATGAGGCTGCACTGATGGGCACCGATAGGCGGCACTGATGGGCTGCACTGATGGGCACCGATGGGCTGCACTTATGGGCACTGATAAGGCGGCACTGGTGGGCACTGATAGGCAGCACTGGTGGGCACTGATAGGCAGCACTGGTGGGCACTGAGAAGTGGCATTGGTGGGCACTGAGAGGTGACACTGAGAGGTGGCACTGATGGGTGGGCAGTGAGAATTGGCACTAATAGGTGGCATTGATAGGTGGCACTGATAGGTGGCAGTGATGGGCACTGATAGGTGGCAGTGATGGGCACTGATGGGTGGCAATGATGGGCACTGATCAGCACTGGTAGGTG
This sequence comes from Rana temporaria, assembly GCF_905171775.1. Taxonomy (NCBI): domain Eukaryota; kingdom Metazoa; phylum Chordata; class Amphibia; order Anura; family Ranidae; genus Rana; species Rana temporaria. Next base: position 504,797,637 of record NC_053489.1, read on the forward strand.
ACATTGTTAGGCAGCACTGTTAGGTGCCACTGATGAGGCACTGACTGGCACCACTGGTGGGCATTGCTAGGTGGCAGTGATGGGCATTGATAGGTTGTACTGATTGACACTGACAGGTGTCACTGGTGGTCACTGTGGGCACTGGCAGGTAGTACTGGCAGGTGGTACATGTGTTCACGGAGGCAAAATTGCCTCTTCCACTGGGGACCGATGTCCCCCACTCAGCAGTCGGTTATCTGTTTTTTTTATCCTCACGCTATTAGAGCGAGGAGAAAAAAATAAACGATTACCGAGCTTTGTTTTGATCACGTGATCAGCTGTCATTGGCTGACAGCTGATCACGTGATAAGGGGCCGGGACCGGCCCCTTACTCGGATCCGTGGTCACCCGAGTCTCAGTGACTCGGTGATCACAGCGCACGCAAAGGGGAGGACATCTATTGACGTCCTCCCGGCAATTGGGGTCCGCGCTGTAGCTGTCTTTCGACTATAGCGTGGGCCCCTAGTGGTTAAATAACAGTAATGGCCATTTCTTAGGCTAATAGGCAAGAGATTGGTAAATTAAATGGCATGGGGGTCTGGGAATTGCACTGAAGAACTTGTAACAAAGCAGAAGAAAAAAAATCAGTTTGAAGGCCATTAAAGTTGCCAGCAAATGGCATCTGCTTATTTCTGTAGTAAACAAATGGCTGAGGATTCTCATAAACTTTACCTAGATGAGGTCCTAGTATGGATCTTAATGAGGGACCCAACACAAAGTAGCATGGGATTATGCAAAATACAATTGCAATATTCCCTAAGCACACGTTCATGGAAATGGCTGTATAATGCTGGGTGCTATAATGACGACAGGCTGGAAACCACCAACAATTTAAATGGAAAAATGTCATCAACACAAGGATTTCTCAGAAGGGTCCAAAGCTTTATTTACATGGTCACACGGTACACATAAGGCAATGATTTGGAACCATGCAGGGTCCCTTCATCAGGCATTTGATATAGATCTTAATGACGGACCCAACACAAAACAGTGTAGGATTCCTCCTAAAAATACATACCAGATCATTATCTTTGATGAGGGTCTTGTATGGATATCAAGGGGCAACCCGTGCAAAAAAACAAAAACAAATAGCATATGGTCTCCCTAATTTCACTCCTCATACAGTTGTATTCAAAATTATTCAACCCCCACTGAAATTGATTGTTTTGGCCAGTTTGACATTGATTTTGATCATTCAGTCATCCTGCTTACAATTAAATCAAAGAGACACGTATAGGTCAGACAAATATAACATAACATTTATAATGAAATAACCACAAATGTCTTTTCTGTGCTCACATCATTATCAGTTTTATTCAACCCCCAAGTGACATTCAATCTTAGTACTTAGTACAACATCCTTTTACAGTTATAACAGCTTTTAAACGTGAAGCATAGCTTGACACAAGTGTCTTGCAGCGATCTATGGGTATCTTCGCCCATTCGTCATGGGCAAAAGCCTCCAGTTCAGTCACATTCTTAGGCTTGCGCACTGCAACTGCTTTCTTTAAGTCCCACCAGAGGTTATCAATCGGATTTAAGTCTGGTGACTGCGATGGCCACTCCAAAATGTTCCAGCCTTTAATCTGCAACCATGCTCTAGTGGACTTGGAGGTATGCTTGGGATCATTGTCCTGTTGAAAGGTCCAACGTCTCCCAAGCCTCAGGTTTGTGGCGGACAGCATCACATTGTCATCCACTATCTCCTGTTACTGAGGAGAATTCATGGTACCTTGCACACGCTGAAGCTTCCCTGTACCTGCAGAAGCAAAACAGCCCCAAAGCATGATTGACCCCCCACCATGCTTCACAGTGGGCAAGGTGTTCTTTTCATCATAGGCCTTGTTCTTCCTCCTCCAAACATAGCGTTGATCCATGGGCCCAAACAGTTTCATCAGTCCACAGAACACAATCCCAACACTTCTGTGGTTTGTCCACATGACTTTTGGCATACTGCAGTCGACTCTTCTTATTCTTTGGAGACAGCAAGGGGGTGCGCCTGGGAGTTCTGGCATGGAGGCCTTCATTACGCAGTGTGTGCCATATTGTCTGAGCAGAAACTTCAGTACCCACATCTGACAAATCTTTTCTCAGTTCCTCAGCAGTCACACGGGGACTTTTCTCCACTCTACGCTTCAGGTAGCGCACAGCAGTCGAAGTCAGCATCTTCTTTCTGCCACGACCAGGTAGCGTTTCAAACAGTGCCCTTTGCCTTGAATTTGCGAATGATGCTTCCTATGGTGTCTTTTGGTATGTTTAACATCTTTGAAATCTTCTTATAGCCATTGCCCTTCCTGTGAAGAGTAATCACCTCTTCTCTTGTCTTCCTGGACCATTCTCTTGACCTCACCATGTTTGTAACCACACCAGTAAATGTCTAGAAGGAGCTGAGTATCACAGTCATTTTAAAGCTGCCTAATTGGTGCTTATTAGGCTTTATTGCTGCTCCCTGACATCCACAGGTGTTTTCAATACCTGATTGAATACACTTCAATGAACCTCTGTTCTTCAGAGTGGTAGTCTTTAAGGGGTTAAATAATTGTGTAAATGAAGAATTCACAAAAGAAACATTTACTACTGTATTACAAAACCGATTGATGTAATTTTAGTTGCATATGGTTCTTTAAGAAGTCCTTCTAGGATTTCATTCTGAATACAATTACAAATGTACACTAAATTCCCTAAAACCCTTTAAAGCATTGGGGGGTTGAATAATTTTGAACACAACGGTAAGTGACATCTCCTGATCACCGCCGCTAAAAGTAAACAAATGGGTAGGGTCTCCCGTGTGATTTCATTGACCAAATATAGACATGACCATATTTTCTACAGTACAGGATGTCATGAACAGGAGCCATGCTGAGTTCCTAACAAGAAATCTGAAGGGAAGCAGTCTCGTTTAGCAGCAAGTAATACCTCTGCTAAATGTATAATTTTTGGTTGCCATTGGAAGTTTGACTTAACCAAACACCAATTTGGTTTGGCCATTTGCCAAAGAAGAAAATACTGATAAGAATGAATTTCAGTTTCTGGTCGAACATGACTTTGATGTGTACCCAGATTGTTTGCAATTTAGTTAACGGGCAAACAAAACTATAGTATTTGGACAGTTCCCCTGCTAAAAAAAATGATGTCCCTTAAAGAGCAAGCACATCAATGTTAAAAAATCAATATAGAGGAATACTGATACCCCCACTGTGCCACATGCAGTTTCCAGAAACTCAAGGATGTCACAAAGATCTCAAGTTGGCATGGTGGCATCTTACAGTTTCAGAACCAACAAGACACCTGGGCTCTGTAGATGAATACACTCAACCATGACTATTCCTGAGGAGGGATTATTCATCATACAGCCCCTTAAATGTTAGGCTTTGATACAGATAACATAATTTTGCCCTAACCTTGGTATTCTGGCACTACTTACTACCCACCTGTTATATGCTATCACATTTGGTGGCAGACACAGGGACACCCTATTGACACCTAATTGGATACTGAATATCATTATACCATACATCTAAGATGTTCCTGGGATTAACATGGTCTGAGACCCCTGCTTCCGCCCACAAAATTTGTTGTGTATGATGCTATTTCACCATTTTGAATAATGACCTGTGGATCCAGACCTATACACCTTAATTTATCCTGTCTGGGTTTATTGTATTATGCATAGGTGATCTTGTCCTGATCATATCAGAGTGTTTTTGAGACCAGATCCTCATAAGTGAGGCACTGGTGATGCATATATGAATGTGTGTATGGGCACAAGAAGTGTTAACATGAATTGTATTTAAAGATTTAAGCATTTTAGTCAAAAGTGTCCTGTCTCCTGTATGTACCAACAACATTTTGTTAGGACTAGTTCCTACACATCTTTGTGCATATATGTATATATATATAAAAAAAAAAACAATAAACTCATAATTCAAGTGAGCATGTGTTGGAAGGCAAAATGATTTAATATCATTTCTGGTATTTCATTTCCTGGATGATACAGGCAGATGGCCCCCAAGTTGGAATGTAACCAATTACTCCTCTAACTGTGTAGAACAAAAGGGGCCTGGCTCCTGTTCGGCTAGGATGATAAGATGAAAATCAGTGATTACCACTCTGCAAGCAATCTTCAAAGAGAACAAGATCTAGCTAACACTGAAGATGGCCCAGGGCTCATGATACATGAAAAATGCTGCCCTAGAGGCCAATATAATATATTAAAAGCACTACCTCTTGGCAATATCTTATTGGACAGGAGGCAAGTGGGGGTGGTTACGAGTGGTTGTGAATTATGTGTAAAAAGATCACACAGAAGAGAAATCGCCCCTTTTGGCTCCTGGCCTGCTTATGTGAGCCTTTTGGCTCTTTCTCTTATCATCTTGAGCCCAGCCAATGAGGCCATGTGTGATAAGTATCTTTTGATGTCCTTTTGTCATATACTCTGTACTGTATAAATCTCTGTAGTGTTTCATGTTAGCAGTTTCCCTATTGTCTTGGGAAATAAATGAAAGATATTGTTTTACTAAGCAGTGTGTTTATTTTCATAGCTAATCATATATTATTGTGCTTATAAAAGTCTTAATAGACTTTATAGCAATGTATAGTATTGCTCAATAAGCACAAAGGAACATGTCAATTGGCCAATATCTGCACAGTCAATGAGGAGAAGGGCTGTGATGAAACACAGTCAGCTATTGCACCTATAGCTTCAAATCAGAATAACAGTTGTATTACAATCTAAGAGAGGCTTACTTTGTGCCAGATTCTGGGTGAATTTAATACCCTGGAATCACCACTGAGTCTATCCAAAAAAATTGAGGCTCTAGTGCTTAAATTCCATTTGAGTAATGAGGATGCATGCTCTCTCTGGCTTCCTGTACCTTTGGCAGGCCAGTTATCTGCACAAGTTTATGATAACTTAGCTGATGTAGAGGTGTGGGGGAAAGAGTTGCAGCGTATTGTGGACAGTTGTGATAATGGTATGAGTGATTTACAACAAATGAAATTTAGGAGAGGAGATGACCCAATATTGTCCTGCAGTGAGTATCTTGCATTGTATAGAAAAGTGTTCAACTGTCCTGACTTATTGGAGGATGATGCAAGTTTCATATACTCAATGGCCAATAAGTGTTATGTAATCTATCCCACTGTGAGGAATGCTAGGTCCTACCAAAATGTTGTCAATATCCTGCAAAACTTCTGTCAAGGGTCCAGTGATAGGAAGTACAGGTCAAAGGTAGATGTATCCGTAATAAGCAGAGGTACAGGAAGGCAGAGAGAGTTCAGACGTTCTAAATGGAATAGACATGCACAGAGATGTAAAGCCATTAACATAGCTAGCATGGAGCAAGAAACCCCAGAAATACAGTTATCTGAAATTAAAACCCCCACCCAGGACAGGGACAGCATAGCACAAAAGCCTGATTTGAAAGATAGCAGCCAGGACAGATCACACAGTTCTGAAGAAGAGATAATAAATGACAGCCCACACCCTAAACACAGCCAGCAACAATACATGGTGAACATTCCAATATTTTCCCCCTAGACTAATCTACCATTCTGGCTTGTATGTAGTATGAGTAATATGGCAAAGTTTACCAATAGTGCCTGCTTAGTATAGGAAAATATGGCAATTGTTCCTCTAGCATTACAATTAATGGTAAAAGGCTTGGGGGACTTAAAAGGTCAATTGTTATGATAATTGTGTGTAATAACTGTCTTGGTGTTCTTTTTACAGAGACCATGGAAGAAGTTAAACTAGTTTGGATACATATTTTTGTGTTTTGTTTGCAGGTCCTTCAAAGTGAGAACAACAGTGGCCAAATTTAGAAAAGCAGGGGTTAGGTTATTGTAAATGCATAATCGATTATAACATGGCACCATTATCTCATTGATAAGTAATTGTTTGCAAACAATGAAAAAAATAATCTAAACGATAGTCAGGCATGGATTAAAAAGTTACAACTGAAGTTACAAATATTGTGATGAGGTACAGATGTTTTGTTTTTTGTTTGTTCCATTCCCATTTTTCCCATCCCAACTAATTGTCTTTCAGATTGAAATGAGCACTTACTCTTCTCATGAGGAAAGTCCCGGGATGTCTTTAATTAAAAGTTGAGTGTTTGTCATTGTCTTATGGTGGTTGTCTTGTTGTTTTTTGTGTGATAATAGCCAGATTTATTTATTTTTTTAATTTATGGTTAATTATTTGTTAATTCATTTACTTTATTTTTGTTTTATTCAGGTGGAAATATATGTCCTCAATTAGCAGCTGAATACATTTTGTTTAAGACAAGAGTTGGTAGGAAGCCATTTTAGCCGCTGGAGTTATTGTAGTTTGTTTTCTTTGTTTTTGTTTTTCTTTTCATTAAGGTGGAACAAGTTCCAAAAGGTTTAGGCTTTGTCCACCTGAAAGGGGAGTTAATGCAAAGGTCTTAAGGTATAGATAAATGAATTGTTTTTTTTTGTGTTTAAATTGAGAATTTTTGAGAAGCAAAGTTCATGTTCATTTTTTTTTTAATATTTGATCGTACCATGGGGATCCATTTTAGAGTGGGTTCATCCTAAAGAAATCATGGTTGTTTTGATAATTTGTTCAGAGTTTTAGAAGTCAGGAATAATAAGTTCCTGAATTCCAAGGAAGGAACTATAAGTAAACATAGCAAGCGAGCAGATATTGTGGATACAAATTTGATTCTGCTCTTGTTTTTCACTTTCAGAGTCCTGGTGGAGCGAGATTGAAAAGGGTTCTGGAACAGAGATGAAAGATGTTCATCTGGTTGGCAGTTTGTCTGTGCCACACCAAACCACAAATTTGTTCTGATAAACATTCAGGAGAGAAGGGACAAGTAAAAAGATTCAAATTAATACTTGCAATATAAGGTATCTTCTTTTTATGGACAATTTAGTGCAAATGCTGCATCATTTTGCAAGAGTCTCTTGTCATTGATGAATGCAAATATACTATGAATACAAGTGCAATGGGTTGGAGGTTGGGGAAGGAATATAACCTATTAAATCCTTCAGAACAAGAAATGTAAAATATGTTTTTTTTTGTTGGAGGGAGGAATTGAAAGAAGGAAAGGTTTTTAATGTGTGACATGTATTGACATAACTGAATTAATATGGTGCAGGTATCCAGAAGACTGTCACTTATGCATAATAAGTTGTTGGCCAGACTAGAAGGTTCCAGGTGACACATCAATGGGGTAAAAATTTCCTTGTAGGGGTGGTGTCTCAGTCTTAGCAGTCCTATAGAGAAGCTCTTGGTTACTGGACATGTGGGACACCAGAACTGGACATGGGGGAGAGACACCTGGTTGATGTCTCACCTAAGAGTTTGGAACCTAGCACAGGTACTGCCAGTGACTACACACAGGAGCATGCTCCATTAGATAAAGGGAACTCACACTGGCTACCAAGGTACAGTATGCCTTCACCACATTATGTTTCAACATCTCACGGTGGTTGATAAAAACTAGGAATGAGCCCAATGTTCTTAGTCGAACGTAAGTTCGACTCGAACATCGGTGTTTGCCTGTTCCCCGAATAGTGAACATTATGCGGTGTTCACTGCAAATTCAAAAGCCACGGAACACCGTTTAAAAGTCTATGGGAGATTAACATGAAAAATCAAAAGTGCTCATTTTAAAGGCTTATATGCAAGTTATTGTCAAAAAAAAGTGTTTGGGGACCTGGGTCCTGCCCCAGGGGACAAATATCAATGCAAAGAAATGGCCGTTTTTTCAGGAGCAGTGATTTTAATAATGCTTAAAGTGAAACAATAAAAGTGAAATAGTCCTTAACATTTCGTGCCTGGGGAGTGTCTGTTGTATGCCTGTAAAGTGGTGCTTTTTTTCCTTGTTTAGAACAGTCATGCAGCAAAATGAAATTTCTAAAGAAAAAAAAGTAATTTAAAACTACTCGTGGCTGTAATGAATTGTCAGGTCTCGGCAATACAGACAACACTCATTGAAAAAAACGGCATTGGTTCCCCCCAGTCAATTACCAGGCCCTTTGAGTCTGGTATGAATATTAAGGGGAACCCTGAACCAAAATTAAAAAAATAAATTGCGTGAGGGTCGCCCCAAATTCAAATTTAATAATATATTAAAAGGACTACCTCTTGGCAATAGCTTATTGGACAGGAGGCAAGTGGGGGTGAATACGAGTGAGTGTGAAGGATGTGTAAAAAGTACACAGAAGAGAAATCACCCTTTTTGGCTCCTGGCCTACTTATGTCTTGGCTCTTTCTCTTACCATCTTGAGCCGATGAGACACTGTGTGATAAGTATTTTTGATGTTCTTTTGTCAAATACTCTGTATAATTCTCTGTAGTCTTTCATGTTAGCAGTTTCCCTATTTTATTTTCTTGGTAAATGAATGAAAAATATAGTGTGTTTATTTTCATAGCTAACCTTATGTCATTGTGCTTATCAGAGTCTTAATAGACTAGCTAATTAGGTATAGACAAATCAATACATATATGCAATAAATAGAGGGAATCCGTAACCACCTTCGCAATATTAGTTTGTATATTGTAGCAATTACTTCAGCATGCGATCCCCAAAAACCATACTAGGCCATAGGGATGAGCTTTATGTTTGGGTGGAACATGAGTTCGACTCAAACATTGGCTGTTTGACCTTCCGCCGAATAGCAAACAATTTAGAGTGTTTGGGCAAATTTGAAAGCCGCGGAACACCCTTTAAAAGTCTATGGGAGAAATCAAAAATGCTAATTTTAAAGGTTAATATGCACGTTATTGTCATAACAAATGTTTGGGGGGCTGGGTCCTGCCCCAGGAGACATGTATCAATGCAAAAAAAGTTTTCAAGATGGCAGTTTTTTGGAAGCAGCGATTTTAATAATGCTTAAAGTGAAACAATAAAAGTGATATATTCCTTTAACCACTTGAGATCCGCGCTATGGTCGAAAGACGTCCACAGCGCGGCTCTCAAGTGCCGGGTGGACGTCCATAGACGGCCTGCTGTTGTTGTTCCCTGTGCGTGCCACTGGGGACGCGCAGCGGGGAAACAACGTGCCTGACGCATTGCTCGGGAGCCGATGCGAGTGCCTGGCAGCCACGATGTCCGCCAGACACTCGCGATCGTCGGGAACACAGCCGGTAACACAGCAGGACGTGGAGCTCTGTGTGTAAACACAGAGCTCCACGTGCTGTCAGGGAGAGAGGAGACCGATCTGTGTCCCTTTACATAAGGACACAGCATCGGTCACCTCCCCCAGTCACCCCCCACACAGTAAGAACACTATGTAGGGAATACATTTAACCCCTTCCTCGCCCCCTAGTGTTAACCCCTTCACTGCCAGTCACATTTATACAGTAATTAGTGCATTTTTATAGCACTGATCGCTGTATAAATGTGAATGGTCCCAAAATTGTGTCAAAAGTGTCCGATACGTCCGTTGCAATATTGCAGCCCTGACAAAAAAATCGCAAATCGCCGCCATTACTAGTAAAAAAAAAAAAAAAAAAAAAAAAACATAAATCTATCCCCCATTTCGTAGGCACTATAACTTTTGCGCAAACCAGTCGCTTATTGGGGTTTTTTTTTTTTTTACAAAAATACGTCGAAAAATACGTATCGGCCTTAACTGAGAAAAAAAATAGTTTTTTTTTTTTAAAAATTGGGATATTTATTATAGCAACAAGTAAAAAAAATATATATATTTTTTTAAATTGTCGCTCTTTTTTTGTTTATAGCGCAAAAAATAAAAACCGCAGAGGTGATCAAATACCACCAAAAGAAAGCTCTATTTGTGGGGAAAAAAGGACGCCAATTTTGCACGACCGCGCAATTGTCAGTTAAAGCGGCGCAGTGCCGGAAGCTGAAATTTTGCCTGGGAACGAAGGGGGTTTATGTGCCCAGTAAGCAAGTGGTTAAATGTCTTACCTGTGGGGTCTATAGTATGCCTGTAAAGTAGTGCATGTTTCCCTTGTTTATAACAGTCCCTGCACAAAATTACATTTCTAAGGGAAAAAAAAAGTCATTTAAAACTAACTCGCGGCTATAATGAATTGTCGGATCCCGGCAATACAGATAAAAGTCATTAAAAAAAACGGCAGGGGTTCTCATCCAGTCCATTATCAGGCCCTTTGGGTCTGGTATGAAAACCAAAATGAAAATTTTTTTTGTGGGGTCCTCCCAAATTCCATATCAGGCCCTTCAGGTCTGGTATGGATATTAAGGGGAACCCTGCGCCAAGGTTTTTTAAATGGCGTAGGGTCCCCCTCAAAATCCATACCAGACCATTAACCAGTTAGCAACCGCCCTATAGACGAAATACGTCTACAAGGCGGTTGCTTAACTCTGGGAGGGCGTCAATGTACGTCCTCCCAGAATCGCGCTCCCGCGCGCCCTGTGGGGCACGCACACGGGAGTCTCCGTGACCGCCGGGTCCTCCGGACCCGGCTGATCACGGATCACGGTAAATCGCCGCTGATAGCGGCGATTTACCACGTGATCGCTCCGTTCAATGACGGAGCGATCACTAGTAAACAAACCGGCGTCATGTGATGACGCCGGTTCCTCCCTCTCCTCTCTGTACCGAACGGTACAGTGTGAGAGAGGAGAGGGGAGAGAGCGGAAGCAGCAGCAGCTGCTGCTGCGGGCTGGATCTGTGACACATGCAGTCACAGATCCAGCCATCCATCCATCCCTCCCTGTGCAATACTCTGCAATGTCCCCATACTCTGCAATGTCCCCATACTCTGCAATGCCCCCATACTCTGCAATGCCCCCATACTCTGCAATGCCCCAAAATACTCTGCAATGCCCCCATACTCTGCAATGCCCCGCAATACTCCGCAATGCCCCGCAATACTCCGCAATGCCCCGCAATACCCCGCAATACCCCGCAATACTCCGCAATCCCCCGCAATACTCCGCAATCCCCCGCAATACTCCGCAATACCCCGCAATACCCCGCAATACCCCGTAATACTCCGCAATACCCCACAATACCCCACAATACCCCACAATACCCCACAATACTCCGCAATACCCTGCAATACCACACAATACTCCGCAATACCCCACAATACTCCGCAATACCCCACAATACTCCGCAATACCCCACAATACCCTGCAACGTCGTCTATGGGGATTTTTAAGTAGCAAAGTTTGGCGCCATTCCACAAGCGTGTGCAATTTTGAAGGGTGACATGTTGGGTATCTATCTACTCGGCGTAACTTCATCTTTCACATTTATGCAAAAGAATGAAGAAAAAATACTAAATTTGCCAAATTTTATAACAGAAACAAAGAAAAATTATTATTTTTTACAGAATTTTCAGTCTTTTTTCTCTTATAGCGCAAAAAAAAAAAAAACCCAACGGTGATTAAATACCACCAAAAGAAAGCTCTATTTGTGTGAAAAAAAGGACAAAAATTTCATTTGGGTACAGTGTTGTATGACTGAGTAATTGTCATTCAAATTGTGAGAGCACCGAAAGCTGAAAATTGGTCTGGTTATTAAGGGGGTTTACGTGCCCAGTGGTCAAGTGGTTAAGGTCTGGTGTGGATTTTAAGGGGAACCCCTCGCCAAAATAAAAAAAATGGCGTGGGGTTCCCCCCCAAAAAATCCATACCAGACCCTCATCCGAGCATGCAACCTGGTAGGACTAGAGAGCACCCCCCTCCTGAACCGTACCAGGTCACATGCCCTCAACATGGGGAGGATGTCCCCATGTTGATGGGGACAAGGTCCTCATCCCCACAACCCTTGCCCGGTGGTTGTGGGGGTCTGCGGGCGGAGGGCTTATCAGAATCTGGAAGCCCCCTTTAACAAGGAGGGGGCGCTCTCTCATCCCCCTCTTTTCCTGCGGCCTGACAGGTTGTGTGCTTGGATAAGGGTCTGGTATGGATTTTTGGGGGGAACCCCACGCCATTTTCTTTCATTTTGCCACGGGGTTCCCCTTAAAATTCATACCAGACCTGAAGGGTCTGGTATGGATTTTGAGGGGGACCCCTACACCATTTAAAAAAGAAAATTGGTGCAGGGTTCCCCTTAATATCCATACCAGACCTGAAGGGCCTGATATGGAATTTGGGGGGACCCCCACACATTTTTATTATTTTTATCTGTATTGCCGGGACCCAACAATTCATTATTGTCACAAGTAGTTTTGAATGACTTTTTTTTTTTCCTTTAGAATGTCATTTTGTACAGGGACTGTTATAAACACAGGAAACATGCACTACTTTACAGGCATACTATAGACACCCCTCAGGTACAAAATTTCAAGGAATATTTAACTTTTATTGTTTCACTTTAAGCATTATTAAAATCACTGATCCTGATAAAACAGCCATTTTTTATTTAACTTTTTTTGCATTGACACATGACCCCTGGGGCAGGACCCAGGTCCCCAAACACTTTTTATGAAAATAACTTGCATATTAACCTTTTTCATATTCGTGTCCCATAGGCTTTAATGGTGTTTGTGTGTTCGAACAAATGTTTTGCCTGTTCGCATGCTCTGTGGCGAACCGAACCAAGGGGGTGTTCGGCTCATCCCTACTAGGCCATATGCAATGGGAGAATACCTTGCTGCGGGGGTGGTCAAGCCTATTCTTTATTGGTCCACATCCATACATCCTATCTCCCAGACGGAATGTGGGAGTCTGTGGGGGGACATAGAATGTGGAAGCCCTCTTTGGAACAAGGGTGCTCCCAGATATTCACCCCCACAAGGTGCATAAGTATGGGGTACATAGTATCATATTTGATCAATGACATCACTCCGAATTCTTACCAGTTGAGAAAAAGCACTTAGATGTTTAGGCCAAATAAGGCCAGTTTGTTTGCCCATTTGCCAAACTCGAAGTTCATCTTCATTATCTATAATGCAAACCTGGAAGCAACATATTTAGTTTAACTGCATTTTATAAAAGATTGTATTTATTTAACTGGAATTAAAAAATTTGTAAGAAGCAATAAAAAATTATTGTACAGTGTAATTGATATTCAACATGTTTCACAAAGGCCATTTCCTGAAGCTATACTTTATTTTAAAAGTAGCAGTTTTCTGTATAATATTCATACCACTTTTTAATAATAATTTTCTTATTCAGCTTCTACTTTTGATCAGTTCAATGTTTTTTTTTAATCACTATCGAATGTTGTGGTGGATGAACAAAAGGCCAAAGTTTGACATTAACATTTAGACGACCCAGAAAAGGGAATGATAAAGCAGATGATAACTGTAGAATCTGTTCAATAAATGCTTTTAGAATAATAAAACATGTTGGTTAGGTTAGGTCTCCTGAGCAATAATTTTTGGTTACACCAAATCCCTAAATATTTTTAACATGCCAAATGTAGAAGGAAGTGCTATATAAAAACTCAAAGCAAAAGAATGTAATTATATGTAAAAAAATTGCAAATCACTCTAAGCAATGACGGTTTAAAAGGTTGCTTAACCTCCCTGGCGGTATGATTCTGTCTGGAATTACGTACCAAAAGCGGTACATTTATTTTGCAAGGGAATTTTATACTGTAGGCCTGTAATTTTTAGAAATAACTCACTTAAATCTGACCAAGCAAGAGTCTTGTAGGCATCCCGGGTATGATTTTTTTTTTAAAACAAAATTATAAATTATAATATAATAAATAATTATAAATAATTATAACAAATAATAATTTAATTATAATAAAAATTATTCAATAATGTAATCAACTCAAAATCACTGAAATTTGCAGTTGCAGAATTGTCGCTGTCATTATTTTATTTTTTTTATGACGAATTTCCCCGCAAATCGCTATCGCACATTTCTGCAAGTGATTATAATTTATTATCGCTGTTTTCTAGCTGATCTAAAACCATTTTTGACATAAAGGGACACTTTTGGACAATCTACAGTTTTTAGGCAGAAATGACATTTTTTATTATATAAAAGTACATGCAGGGCACTGGGCAGACCACTAGGGACAAGGGGGGTGTGTATTTTTTACATACAGTACTGTAATCTATAAGATTACAGTATACTGTATGTAAAGTGTTTGTTTACTTTTTTGAATTTGGCGCCGTTCTCCGTCCCCGTGCGTCGTAACGTCGCAGGGAACGGAGATCGGCGGCACACGGGGACTGTGAATCGAGCGAGGAGGTCCCGCTCGTTCACACAGCGGGTGGCATCGCTGGATCCAGGGACAAGGTGAGTAAACCAAGCCTGTGGTTCCAGCGAAAGGTAAGCCCGTCCAGCCCGAGCGTGACTCGGGTTTACCGATCCTAACATGTAAAACCAACCCCGAGTCACGCTCGGGTTTACCGTCAGGGGGGTTAAAGAGGAAATAAACCCTCTCTTCCAAAAAATAAATAAAAAAGACAACCTGCAAGACAAAGGCATAATGAGCTAGTATGCATAGCATACTAGCTCATTATGAATTACTTAGCTGAGATCGAAGCCCCCGCAGCGGCCTTCATTCGCCTCCTCAGACGCTGCCATGATACCCGGAGTGACTTCCGGGTATCGCTGCTTTGGCACTGTGACTGGCAGGAGCAGCGATGACTTCACTCCTGCACGGGAGCCACCACTAATGGTGTATGCCGTTAGTAGCGGCACGCTCAGTGCGCATGCGCCCGATGTCTACGCCGCATGTGCCGTAGACATCAGAGCCGCTATTTTTTGCAAATATCTCCTAAACCTTTTAGGTTTGGAAAATATTTTTTGCATCTACAGGTGAGCCTTAATCTAGGCTTACCTGTAGGTTAAAGTGGTTGTAAAGCATTAACAACCACTTTAAAAACAATAAAAAATGCTGGGCGAAGCGTCATAGCTGTACATCGCGCGAGACCCCTAGGCAGCGGGGACGATCGGATTTGCTTCAGAACCGATCAGTCTCCAGGCCCAGGCCAATGATTTTTGGCCTGACCTGGTGATCGGTTCTGGAAAATGGAATGCTTCCCCTGCTTGTGTAAGTGTAAACACAGGTATGGGACGTGATGTCATCTCTCCTCGTGGAGCTCTTTTCCGTTCCAGAGAGAGGAGAGAAGACATCTCAGAATAAGTGCACCAACACTACACTGATACCAGTACACATAGGTACACTGGTCACCCTCCATCACCCCCTGATCACCCGGCGGGTGATCAGGGGGGTGTCAGTAGTGCTAACACCCATGCACGCACCATACACCTCCCTTAGTAGTATAGTATCTGAACAGATCAATATCTGATCTTATCAGATCTATACTAGTGTCCCCAGCAGTTTAGGGTTCCCAAAAACACAGTGGGCTAGATTCAGATAGGTTAGGGGATCTTTAGATCCGCGTAACCTATCTGATTTACGATCCGCCGGCCCAAGTTTTTGAGGCAAGTGCTTGCCTCTAAAGTTGCGGTGGCGTATCGTAAATCCCCCGGCGGAATTCAAATTCCGCGGCCAGGGGGCGTGTAGAATTTAAATCAGGCGCGTCCCCGCGCCGAACGAACTGCGCATGCTCCAGTGTGCATTGCTCCAAATGACGTCGCTAGGACGTCATTGGTTTCGACGTGAACGTAAATTACGTCCATCCGTATTCGCGACCGACTTACGCAAACAACGTAAAAAATTAAAAATTCGACCCGGGAACGACGGCCATACTTAACATAGGATACGCCGCATATAGCAGGGGTAACTATACGCCGGAAGAAGTCGAACGCAAACGACGTAAAAAAAAAACGCCAGGCAGTCGTTAGTTTCTGAATCGGCGTAACTCCTCATTTGCATATTTGTCGTGTATACAAACGGAAGCGCCAACTAGCGGCCAGCGTGAGATTGCAGCCTAAGATCTGACGGTGTAAGTCACTTACACCTGGCGGATCTTAGGGAGATCTATGCGTAACTGATTCTATGAATCAGTCGCATAGATCCGACCGACGGAACTCAGAGATACGACAGTGTATCAGGAGATACGCCGTCGTATCTCTATCTGAATCTGGCCCAGTGTTAGCAGGACCAGCCCAGATACCTGCTAGCACTCTGCCCAGCCCAGTCCACCCAAGTGCAGTATTGATCAATTACTGTCACTTACAAAACACTAAACACATAACTGCAGCATTCGCAGAGTCAGGCCTGATCCCTGAGATCGCAAACAGTAGCGTTTTATACAGTTGCTGACAGCCTAAAAGCTTTTTTTACCTGTGAATCTTTCTAGTTGTACCAGTAAATTTAGAGCCCAAAATGGAAAATCGAAGGGACACTAGTGAAGAGGCCTACACATTTCTGAGCATGACAGATAGTGAAGAGGAAGTCATCCATCTGTCAGATTAAGGCTCAGGATACGAACCAGTAGACAGCAGCGGCACCCTTGCCAAGGTCAGGCGTACCAGACCCCATTCTTCTGCTGTCGTTGAGGTGCAAGAACTGCAGGGCTCCTGTATGGAACAGAGAGCCAGTACAAGTGCCGCTCATCATTCTGGTGAACTGGCGAGTCCCATAAGTGCAGTTAAAGCTGGCAAGGTGGCTAGCATAAGTAGTGTCCCACTGCCACAAGAAAAAGACAAACACAGGCCCATTGAGCCCATAGTGCCCTTCCTGCTGCATTTGCAAATCCGAATTGGGAGCCCACCACTTCTGCAGCACCCGTACTTCCCCCATTCACTGGCCAACCCAGAATACAGGTGGAAACAGTTGATTTTACATCACTTGATTTTTATTCACTGTTTTTTCATGGAAGATCTCCATAGATCTATTGTGGACCAAAGCAAATTATATGCTGGTCAATACATCGCCGCTAATCCCCAGTTTCACCTTGCCAGAGATTGGAGACTTAACACGGTCTCCCGAATTTAAGACCTTCCTGGGTCTATCCCTCCTCATGGGCATAATTAAAAAGAACGAGTTGCGGTCATATTGGTCCAATGACCCAATTCATCATATGCTGGGGGCGTGGCCGGACTGGGCAAGAAGATGGACGCTTGAGTGCTGAGCTCCTGCCACCTCAGAGCAATTAGCCTCCATTAGCAGTGTTCCGACACCCCACCTGTAATTGCCGTGATGGGAACATCATCGAGGCACACCTCAACCTCTCGCTCCCGCTCCCCGAGGGCACCAGCAGACTCCCAGGGACAGAACATACCGGACATGTTCCGATCATCAAGGGGGAACATGGCGTCTTCCCGCCTCAACACTGCCCAGCACACGGCGCCTAACTCTCAAAATGCCGCTTCAGAAATAATACTAACGGCACCTTCGGTCTCCTCTTTCCCGGCACCGGCAGACAACCTACGACCTGATGTCCCGTTGCCTCAACTGAACATCCTGGACCTCCGAGCCATAGCAACGGACATCAAGGACACTCTCTCGGCGGCCATCGCGGACTTGCGAATTGATATCCGCTCCCTCACAGACAGGGTGGCGGTGACTGAAAAAGCGCTAGAGGCCCACGACCAGGTGCTGACCAGAACCACCACCAAAGTCGACGATCACACCCTCCAGCTCCGGGACATCAACAGGCATTTGGAGGACCTGGATAATCGTGGACGCCGCCGGAACCTGAGAATACGCGGCCTGCCTGAGTCGGTGGAAGGGGACCAGGTTCAACGTGAAGTGACTGACATCTTCAACGGCATCCTGGGCAGACCCCCGCAAACCCCTATACCCATGGAAAGGATTCATCGCGCCCTGCGCCCTAAGGGCAGAGACACGGACCCACCCAGGGACGTGGTGTGCTGCCTGGTGGACTACAGGCTTAAGGAGGACATCTTGCAGAGAGCTAGAAGCCAGAGGCTCCTACATGAGGGGATCCCGATCCAGCTATACCAGGACCTGTCGGGGATCACTCTCCAACACCGCCGGGACCTGCGTCCACTGCTGGACGCCCTTAGAGCTCAAGATACCCGCTACAAGTGGAAGTATCCCTTCTGCCTGTCGGCTACACATCGCGGCAAAACAGCCCTACTGAGAGTTCCAGAGGATCTCCCTCATTTCTGTGAGGTGATGGGCCTGCCTTTGATATCAGTACCAGACTGGTACGCCCCGTACCGCAGGTCAGTGGGCAGATGGAGCAAACCATCGGAGGTCCCGATGGACACCCAAGCCACCCGATACCGCAGGCGCAGGTCTCCGTCAGGCCAGAGGCACCCCCCCGGCTCCCAGGACCCCAGAGAATCCCGTGGCTCTCCAGCAGCTCCGGGTGCCCGGCGAGCAAGGAGAGACTGCTAACGTCACACGCGCAGGTACAATGTATGGAACTGTGTCTAATTAATTATCCCTGTTTTGACTGTTTTTCAACCGGACGGCCTAACTTCCAGGTTTTTACACTGGCTTTGTCAGCGTTAGTTTTGGACGGCCCAGTGGATGTACCCCCTCAGGAGCCCAACAGCGAAGGGCGGTCGCACTATAGACTTGATCTGCGACAGCCCTGTACTCTTCCCGCCTTCTAGCCAGCACGACGACGTAGAGACCGTCACGTCAAGCGTCACAGAGCTGCGCAAACTCCACCGCATACTACATTGCCCAGGATGCCTAGCGGGAACACGTCACGAGTGCGCTCCAGATACGCCCAGGCATTCCCCGGCCTTGTAGCACTTCCTGTATCGCCCGGAGGTCCGCCGAACGGTCACCGGAGTGACCGCCACACCCCAGCGACACCGTGACGCCAGAGACTGCTCCTCATATCACAGCCACAGGTCAGCACAGACGCGGCTGCCCCGGAACCGGGCGGGCGCTCCTCCCCCCCCCTCGCTCACCAGCCCGGAACTCCAGATGACTAACACTGGGACTCGCCCCACCTCACCACGGCCCCCCGTACATATACACCCCTTGGAGGGACCTTCTGCTTTTGGGAACTAGTTCCACACCGGCGGGCTTCAGAGTGCAGTGCAACATGTTGCAGAGATCCGTCTAGCACTGCCTTCCGGATCCCGGATACATCAGGACATCACTCTGTCAAGCTCAGCAGGTCATCAGCGGTCTTTTTTCACTCACCAGGTGGCCATCCTGAAGCTCGGGGCGAAGCGATGGTGCCCCCACCCTAATTCTGGACTCACCATAATAGGTAGTATGCTTGGGGGACTCGAAGTATTCCGGCATAAACTCATACACTTTGAATTGGGGGGGGGGGGGGGAATATGCGGATTGTTATGGATTACTGACCCCCCCATAGGACCCGACTAGGGGTGGACCGCGCAGGGCACTCTTTAATTCCCTAATCTGTTTACTGTTTTGAATGTCTCTACGTGGCTGATAGTTTATGCTTGAGGGCGTCACTGAGGGGCAGGATGACTCTAAAATCTCGGCGTATGCGATCCCCGCTGCGGCCGGCCGTATCGCGCCAGGGAGCGGAACATCGGCCCTGCTATCAGCCGCACGTACCCCTGAGGCTAAGGGGTGAGCTCTAGATAGGGCCCGAAGGGCAGCCCCCGATAGGTGTGAAGGGCCCTGGAGGGTGGGCATGGAACGAGTGGGGGCTACTGGCTAATTACGGCATAGGGATTAACCACCTCCTGTCAAAAAAGGCGTAGGGCGCGACCCCATAGACGGACGGTGCCTTGCTCCCGCGCGTCCCCGACGTACCTGCCGGGATGGCTAGCATACCCCGTAGAACGGACTGAATGGTTAACACACCTGCTCTGAGGTGGCATACAGTCACTCCCTCCTACTTTAGATAGTTATTGTTATTGTTACATACTTCGAACTAGTTGCTCGGACCCCACCAGTTGCCCAGGGCCGGGTCGACCCCCACACAGTGGTGGTCTGGTGTTCTGACACTCCGGCTGGAGTAGAGGAGCACGGTACACTCTGTACCTCACCGATTGGTTCCGTACAAAGTGGGTGAGTGGACGTAGTCCTTTCCCCAATCGGTTACATTGCCTGTTAGGCCTGTAGGGCGCAGGCACCTATAGACCCTTCAACCCTTCCCCCCCCCCATTCCTCACCCCTCCCCCCCCTCCCCCTTTTTTTTTTTTTTTCTCTCTTCACTGCTCTACGCAATGCCAGGCACACATACTGACTCACTGCCGGACCCGGTTGGGGCACAGCCCCTGGAACACCTTAAACTGTACTCGCTTAACGCTCGCGGACTCAACACCCCCGAAAAGCGCTCCCGAATCCTAGATCTGCTTAGAAAAGAGAGACCGCAGATCGCTTTAATACAAGAGACCCATTTCAGGTCCGATAGCATCCCTAAATTACAGGACCGCAACTACCCAACAGCTTACCATGCCCCAAACGACGTTGCAAAGTCAAAAGGGGTCTCCATTCTACTATCCAGACACTGCCCCTTACAAGTTACAGAAGTTCAGCGGGACCCAATGGGTAGATTTCTTTTCATTAAGGGTACCATACATGACTTACCATACACGATCGCAAATATTTATGCTCCTAACTCACAACAGGTTTCCTTCTTTCGCTCGGTTTTGTATCAATTGACTGCCTTCCAATCTGGCACACTAGTCGTTGGGGGCGACTTTAATGTGCCTCTGACACCCGCGCTTGACACATCTAACGGTTCCTCCTGCCTGACCTACAGGGCGTTGCGAGCAATAAAAACACAACTGGCGACGCTCACTTTGCACGACGCCTGGCGCACACTTCATCCGAATGTCAAGGATTTCACGTACTTTTCCTCTCTGCATAATAAGTACTCGCGTTTGGACTACTTTTTTATCTCGCAGAACGATCTAACCTCCCTAGCTTCCACTACTATTGGGCCCATGCTGCTGTCTGATCATCACCCAATCTCAGTAACTTTGACGATCCCTTCCTACCGCACTAGATCGAGGATCTGGAGACTGGATGACTCCCTGTTGCTCGACCCGGACAACTCCAGACAGGCTTCTGAAACCCTAGCACATTACTTCAGGGAAAATGGGGCGGGTGAAACATCACAAACCACGATCTGGGCGGCGCACAAGTGCGTAATCCGGGGGTTTTTTATCGCGCTGCTCGCCAAACGCAACAAGCTACGGAAAACACACATACTTGCACTAACTGACCGAATTGCGCGACTTGAAAGCGCCCACAAACGCACGTTGGCGACAAACACGCACACTGAACTGCTAGCGGCCAGGGAAGAACTCCTGGAGGAAATCCAGAAATCTCTGAAACGTAGATATGCCCTGACTAATAAACTCTTCTACCAGTTCGGGAACAAGGCAGGGAAGCTCTTAGCGTCGGCCCTCCAGAAAAAAAGAGCAGCTCATAGAATACACTCTATATCATCCTCGTCGGGGACCACGGTTACGAACTCGGACGACATCGCGGCCCAATTCATGCAATACTTCTCTAAACTCTACAACCTGCCCGCACAACCGACCCCTACCCTTGCAGCTACCCGTCGTACGCTTATTGACCAATTCCTACCGGAGTACGGACCCGTCATTGACCCACTGGACGACCGGTCACAATTGGACGCCCCCATTACGATGGAGGAAGCCCAGAGCGCCCTAAAACAAATGAAAGCTGGGAAAAGCCCAGGCCCGGACGGCCTACCGGTTTGTTACTACAAGACTTTTGCCGACGTACTTCTTCCACACTTTCTGACTGTATTTAACGACCTCCCGACCTCCACTCAGCACGCAAAAGACCTACTTAATGCACACATCTCCCTAATCCCCAAACCGGGCAAAGACGCCTCCATAGTATCGAGCTACCGGCCAATCTCGCTGCTCAATGTCGACGTGAAACTTTACGCCAAAATCCTAGCGAACCGCTTTCTCCCACTCCTCCCTACCATCATCTCTCTAGACCAGGTAGGTTTTGTCCCTGGAAGGGAAGCCAGGGACAACACCATAAAGGCGCTTAATATCCATCACTGGTTGAAGTCCTCCAAGGGGAGGGGATTCCTCCTCTCCTTGGACGCGGAGAAGGCGTTTGACAGAGTGGCCTGGGACTACATGGAGGCAGTGCTTGGAAGACTGGGTCTTCCGCCTCGCCTTATCCAGATGATTATGGCACTGTACTCTGCTCCGACGGCCTGTGTCAGAGTAAATGGCCGGCTGTCAAATGCCTTCTCCCTCACAAATGGCACGAGACAAGGATGCCCCCTATCCCCAATAATTTTTGTACTCACAATGGAACCACTGCTGCGTAGACTGCGTGATAACCCAACGATTAGGGGCATTGAGGTTCGCGGTAAATGTTGCAAAGTAGCGGCGTACGCAGATGATGTGCTCTTATTCCTGTCCGACCCTATCACGACCATCCCCAATCTGTTGCTCGACTTCCAGAAGTTCAAACTCCTCTCCAACCTCCAAATAAATTTCGACAAGTCTTTGGCTATAAATGTGTCCCTCCCAGATTCATTGGTCTCACACTGCAAGCGATCCTTCCCATTTAGATGGGAGACACGCAGTATTACCTACTTGGGTATCAAAATACCCCCCGACTTAAAGGACCTTTTTGCTCTTAACTTTCTTCCTGCTCTACAGGCTATCAAGGAGGACTTGCAGTGTTGGACCAAAGGTCATCTCTCTTGGTTTGGGAGAGCGGCGGTGCTGAAGATGAATGTCCTGCCTAGAATTCTGTACCTGCTGCAGGCCATACCGATTGCTCTACCACAGTCGTTCCTTACTGCTGTCAAACAGTGATGCAGGGTTTTCCTCTGGGCCGGCCGCCCCCCTCGATTAAGCTGGGATAAATTGATAGTGCCAAAACTAAAAGGAGGGCTGGGACTACCTGACATTACTCTTTACCACAGGGCGTGCCAATTGGTGAGGGTGGTGGATTGGCACCTCCATGCCGGTAACAAGGATTGGGTGGCAGTGGAGAATGAATTTTTATCATTTCCCATCGCCCATCTCCCATGGATTGAGGCACACTCAGTCCCTAAACCTTGCATGGAACACCCCCTAATAGGACCCACGCTCAGGAATTTTAGAACGGTATGCCGTAAATCTGGTCTGTCACCGGCACCTGGGCCGATGACTCCCCTGATTCTGAACCCAGACTTCCCTCCCAGCATTGCAACCAGCGACCCCACGGTGACCCCCGACCCCACTCAGGCGCGCGCCAGTCACTTCTTTCGAAATGGAACCTTGCTCTCCCAGACCGAAATGATCTCCGCGCTCCCACAGTTGACTATACCATTCTTTAAATTTCTCCAAATAAGACATTTCCTGGGAGGTGCCCGGACGCCCATGACATGGTCCCGGGACTTAGCCCCGATAGAACAGATATGTACCACAAACCGGCCACAACGCCATTTAATCTCCACGCTATACTCCCTGCTACTGTCTAAGGTGCCTCCCACTGACCAGTTCCAATCCTCATGGAACTCAGACCTATCCCTTGACCTGTCAGACGAAGACTGGGACCGCATTTGGGAACATGCCCACAAGGGATCAGTCAATGTGTCGGCCCAGTAGAATACATACAAACTATGCACGCGCTGGTACCGCACCCCGGAAAACTTACATAAAATCTTCCCTGCAGTTCCCGCAGCGTGCTGGCGGTGTGGTAAAGACACGGGCTCGCTCCTCCACATATGGTGGGATTGCCCTGTGATAGTGCCGTTTTGGAAGGCGGTCCACGAGAGTATCATTCAGATCACTACATACTATTTAGAGTTCTCGCCGGCACAATACCTATTGCACCATACAGTCATACCTCGGAAGCACTACCGTAAGTCCCTAACACTACACTTGGTCAATGCAGCCACACAGTGTGTCCCCTTGAGATGGAAATCTACATCTGCCCCCACCCTTCAGGATTGGCACCTTCGGGTGCAGAAAATAGACGACATGGAGCAACTCATCCATCGTGCCAATGACACACATGACAAATACCGAGAAACATGGGCATGTTGGACTCATTATAGGGAATCCGGTACCTTGGTGGACCCACCATCCCCTACAGACGCATCCACGAACCTGCCTTTGGGACAGTGAAGTCTCTGTCCCACAGCTAGATGGTCTCCTGTCTCCCGGCTTGAGGTTCCGGCCACTATCTCCCCCTTCTCCTTTTTTTTTTTTCTTCTCTCTCTTCCCTCCCCTTTCCCGCACCCCCCCCCCGCTTCCCTTACCCCCTGCCCACATCGCTCATTGCTGGTGTCCTGATCCGGGGGCCCGCTTGTTTTCAGGATATTATGGTATCGTTTCTATAATGTTCTTTTGTTCATTGTATGTATTCATGATTGACACAGTCTGACCTTACTTATATGTACCTTGCCCTGTACTTCACATACTGGACTACTGGTTGCATCCAGTAAGAGCAATAGTTGTATATTTTGCTGAATCCTCAATAAAAATGTTTTAAAAAAAAAAAAAAAAAAAAAATCATATGCTCATGTTCTCTGCCATGACCAGGACACGATATGAGCAGATCTTGCAGTTCATGTACTTCAATGATAATGAACTTTGTCGTCCTCGAGGTGACCGTGGATTTGATCGGCTCTGCAAAATTCAGCCCCTCGTAAACCACTTGAACCAACGTTTTGCAGTCTTGTTTACTCCTGATCAAGTTGTCTGCGTTGAGTCCCTGATTAGGTTTTCTAGCTGCTTGTCTATCAAACAGTACCTTCCCAGCAAGCGTGCCAGATATGGGGTCAAGATGTATAAGCTCTGTTACAGGTCAACAGGCTATACATATAGTTTTATGGTTTACGAGGGAAGAGATAGTCACGTAGAGCCAGAGAACTGCCCAGACTACATAGGGAGCACTGGTAAGATTGTGTGGGACTTGGTGTCACCCATATTCTGATAGGGGTACCACTTGTACGTGGACAATTAATACACAAGCATGCCACTTTTTAGACACCTGTTTGATTGTTGAATTGGCGCATGTGGCACCGTGCAATCTAATCGCCGGGGCTTTCCCCAACAGCTTGTAGAATCCCGACTTAGGCGGGGGAGAGAGCATGCTTAAAGTGTAATAATTTGTTAGCAGTGAAGTTGAGGGATTCACGGAATGTTTTCATTCTGTCCTCCCTTCACGCAGATACGACAAAATCCTACGTCAACTGGTGTTGTGGAGAAACCCCTCTGTGTTCACGAATACAACCTTAACATGGAAGGGGTGGACCTCAACAACCAGTTGTTGGCACCGAACCTAATTGCCCATAAGGCCAAACACTAGTACAAAAAAGTGTCTGTATATTTATTTCAATTGGCTTTGCTGAATGCTTATGTGTTATACAAAGCTTCAGGATGAACTGGATCTTTCCTAAAATTCCAGGAAGAGATCATCTCCAGCCCTTCTGTTTCCAGACAGTGCTGTGCCCCACCTTCCCAATGCAAACACAGTGAGCCGGCTGCATGGGAGGCATTTTCCGTATTTCCTCTCTGGTACCCCTAGTCAAAGAACACCCAAAAGAAGATGTTGTGTCTGCAGAAAATGCATGGTTGGGCATGACACCCACTTTTATTGTACCTCCTGTCCTGACCAACCAGGTCTCTGCATCGGTGACTGTTTCAAATGCTACCACACATTAGTGGAGTATAAGCGTAGGGTACAGAACTGCACAGTCCTAGGAACACTAACACAGGGTCTCAAAAGGTTAGATGGCCATCTCATTTTGAGACACCCTAATATGAAACGCTCACAGTTAAATTTTTTATAAAGTGCAAAAAAAAACACACACAAAAACACAAAAAAAAAAGAATAAAAAAGCCAAACATAGTTGTGGTTTTATTTTTCTTCTCTCTCTCTCTATTGTTCTTTCTCTTATGCATCATTCTCTATCGTCTGCTCTATTCTCCGATTCTTTGAATTTATTCTCTGATTTCACCACCACAGTTAAAAAAAGAGCATAGACTTCCGGTTCCGGCACCGTATGTAGGAGACGCTAGCTCCGGAGGCTCCGCACTCACCGCATGGATAATCTGCCTACAAAGCCCCGGCATAGCCCCGGATTGCAGCGACCTACATCCCCGCACACCACTCGTGTCTCAGCGGATGGAAAGATACCTGACACAAGCCCGAGCGGCCAGGGGCTCGGGCACAACGGAACCAGCCGCGGAGAACGTGGCCCTGGGCAACATGGCCGCTGCAGAGGACACACGTGGCGCTCCCTCGCTACACGGAAACCCTCAGCCAGGCTCCTCCAGTCATCAGATAGACAGCGGACCCCAATCGGAAGGCATGGACACCTCACTCCCTGCTCTACTTGACCACGCCAGCACTCATGAAAGAATCGCGAAGGCAGTGGCTGCGCTGCTTTCGCCCACTATCACAGCGGCAGTGGACAGGGCGGTTGCGGAGGGCATACAGCAGCTCCGGAGAGAGCTGGGAGAACACTCCACGAGACTGGACATGGTGGAACACCGGGTGTCCTCGGTGGAGGAAGACCAACACAGCATAGAGACTGCCCTGGAGCGATTCACACAGGACCAGCAGCTTCTGCATGATCGCATGGAGGACCTCGAGAATCGCTCCAGGAGAAATAATTTGCGCATAATCGGCCTCCCTGAGTCGCACAAACAAAGTTCCCTGATGGACATCTGCTCAGTGGCCTTGCCGCAGATTCTAGGCCTTAATCATAGATGCGTGGTGGAAAGAGCGCATCGCATTGGCGCGCAATCCGAGGACCAGGCCCGCCACAGACCCATTATAGCCAAATTTTTTAATTATGCTGACCGAACGGAGATGCTGCAGGCCTTTCGCAAGTCCAGATCGCTAGAATTTGAGGGCCACAAAATTCTATTATTTGCCGATTATTCAGCAGAGGTCTCACGCAAACGAAAGGACTTCCAACCTATCTGTGCCGAGCTCTATAAAAAGGGTCTCCGCTTCACACTGGCCTACCCAGCAGTGCTACGCTTGCAAGCTCCGGACGGAAAGCAGCACACAATTCAGTCTGTAGAGAAAGCCAGAGCACTCCTACAATCGATGTCCATCGTACAGGAATCTACAGGCACGTACGCAGACCGAGTGAAACAAGGCCCAAGGGATCAGAGAAGCCCACGCAAAGAACCTCCGAAACGCCTCAAACAAACGCAACATCCGAACACCAAGGATCTGGATGATTTTCTCCCACTCCTTCTGAGATGTCAGTAACTTGGTTTTTTTTTTCTTTTTCTATTTTCAACCCCTACGGGAGCTGTTTTGGATGTCAGTGCTTCAGGACCACTGCGATGCGCACTAACACCCCTATACATATCATGGGGTTTTTCATCCGAGGTGGCTTGGTGCAGAGACTGCATGATACCTGCAACTGGTAATGACACTGTGAATGATAGTTCGGTTAATTTCTTTTATTCTTCTTTTTTTTTGTTTGTGTAGCCGATGCCATTTGTTATGTCATGTCTGTTCCCCTTACTATTAACAGGCCGGGCTACTACGGCTGATGCCGAACATTATATTTGTTGATATGGTTTCCCACGGGTGCCTCTTTCTTAGCACTTAGTCGGTATGTACTCCTACCACAGGATCGCTCGCAATCACCATTAAAGATTCACTAGATTAAGAGTCGTAAAATGGCGACTGTAACGATCCCTCACAATGAGGCTATGCTGGAATAATTTGTCCCCCTACTGGCGGTGTGGCGGTACGTCCGGTGGGGAGAGTACATACGGAAAAAAGCGAAGTCAGTTGATTGATATATGGTTGTTTTGAAGTTAATTTCTCCTTTTTCTATTTTCCTTTCTGTCTTTCTTGACACCTTTCTTTTCCCCATGAGAAGACGGTCTTGCCAGCGCAAGTTTAGGAACTCAAGCTACTTAATGTTATGCCCATCTGAAGTCACCTCTCAGAAACCGGGTAAGAATTGTACAAATCTATACACCTTTACCCCCCCAACACACTTAACATGATCCAATTGCAAGTAATATCTTGGAATGTTAAAGGGTTAAGAGCACCGACAAAACTAATGAAAATACTCAGACACCTTAAACGATTAAAGGCAGACGTAGCTCTACTACAGGAAACACACCTAGAGGGTAAAGATTTATTTCGACTGAAAAAACTATGGGTAGGGAAAGTGGTGGGATCGGCCTCGATTAACCGCAAGGCAGGCACGCTCATTTTATTTCATAAAAACCTAGTATATGACTTAATCTCTGTTACCAATGACGCAGAAGGGAGATGTACATCTATACACCTTAGACTCCCATCAGGAGATATTCGGATCTCCAACATCTATGCCCCTAACTCTCCTGACCAGGACTACTTCACACGGTTGACACCGCTCCTACACCCACATGACTCCATCCCCCATCTTGTGGGGGGTGATTTTTAACTCGACTCTCTATGACCAGGAAGACAGGTCCCGACACAGACTTAAGCCTCGAACATCTCATTCCCCTCGCCCCACCCCACTCTGTCGCATGACACAGGCATTGAACCTAATTGTCACGTGGAGACTGCAACATCCCATAGATACGGGCTTCACCTTTTTCTCACCGGTACACAAGTCTTTTGCAAGAATTGATTACTTTCTATGCACACACGCCCTTCTACCACGCATACATGACACGGTCATACACGATCTAGTGATCTCCGACCACTCCCCAATTTCGATTTCGCTTAATTATCATCGGCCAACTCCATCTATCATACAATGGAGATTCCCAGCCTTTCTGGCCCACAATGATGACTTCAAACCAATGTTAACCTCGACATGGGCGGAATACTCACGGGACAATGCCCAACATATGGATAACCCCAATTTATTTTGGGAAGCGGGCAAATCTTATTTAAGAGGTAGGATTATTTCGTATGCGGCAGGGTATAAGAAGAATGCACAAAAGCAATACGTGGAAGCTAATAACCAATTGCGCATAGCACAACAGATCTTAAACGACAATCGCACAGATACCAATCTTAAGAAATGGGTGACATCCAAAGAAAGATTTGATAGTTGGGCGGAAAAAAGTGGAAAGGACAAAACAATCAGCGACACAATTACTTTTCCATAAATTTGGGAACAAAGCAGGCAAACTTCTCGCCAAACTCACTAAGGGCCCCTACACGCCGACACACATTGACAAGCTTAGGAACCCCGATGGCTCCCTATCCGCAACACCCAAAGATGTTAATAAGACATTGGAAAATTTCTATAGCACATTGTACAGCGCAGAACCTATAGATAGGGATCTAGCCGAAACCCTCTTAAAAGACACTAAACTTCCTCTGATAGACCCAGACCATTTAGAACAATTAAATGCGCCCATTTCTCCTGCAGAAATTAAGCATGCTCTGGGAGGTCTTTCCAACGGAAAGGCGCCTGGCCCGGATGGGTACACATCCGAATTTTACAAACTCCTGAATCCGGACCTTATACCTACTCTCCACACGGTGTACAACTACATATGGGCAGGGGGCCCTTATCTCCCTACGGGACACCTGGCCAATATTAAACTTATTGCGAAAAAAGGAAAGGACCCGCTAGATCCAGGATCCTTTCGCCCCATTTCACTACTCAATGTCGATTCCAAAATACTGTCCAAGATCATAGCCACTAGATTGGGGGATATTATGCCATCTCTTATACACAACGCCCAATCGGGATTCACAAAAGGAAGATCCGCCGCGGCTAACATCCGTAAAGTACTGATGGCCCTCGAATACGCACAGACACACCCCTCTGACGATGCGGCAATAGTCACCCTCGATGCTGAGAAAGCTTTTGATAACGTTAGTTTCAAGTGGCTTTCTCTGGTCATGCAAAGTTTTGGCCTAAATGGGCCGTTCTATTTCTTCATTCATAACATATACTCAGCCCCCTCCGCCACGGTCACTGCAGCAGGCATACAATCCCCGCCTTTCCGTCTTCACAGAGGGACGAGGCAGGGTTGCCCTCTTTCCCCTCTACTCTTCAACCTCGCCATAGAGCCCCTATCACGCCTCCTTTCTATGTCCCCTCTGTTACATGGTCTACCCATAGGGCGGGAGGAATTGAGAGTGGCTCTTTTCGCAGACGATATTCTAATATTTTCCTCGTCCCCCCACACTGACATACCGGCCATACAATGTATATTCGAGGATTTCCGCAAATGCTCGGGACTCAAAATTAACTTTTCAAAGAGCGAGATTCTCCCTTTAGGTACTACCCCCCTACGACACACCCTCCCCCCTCCTCTCTAAGAATAGCGGGCACCCATATAACATACCTCGGCTTGAAGATTGGCAAAACACCATCCTCTCTATATACTCTGAACTACCCTCCTTTGATTGATAGGTTGGTGGGTGAACTTGAAACTTGGATGGATCTTCCTCTTTCGCTCTTTGGGAGATGCGCACTATTTAAAATGGTCAGTTTTGCTCGCTTATTATATCCCCTACAGACACTACCCTTATTGCTGAAACATAAGGATGTCCAATTACTAAACAAGGCCATAACCAAATTTATTTGGAAGAAAGCCAGGCCGAGAATAGCTCTGACCAAATTATTTCTCCCGAAGAGTGAGGGTGGAGTGGGCCTTCCCAATATACGGCTATATAATTTGGCTTGTCTACTGAGGGTCGGGCTGGACTGGATACTGGGTTCCTCTAAATATTCTAATTTCAGTCTTGAGTCGTCGCTGGTTAAACCTTTTGATCTAGCAGCTATGCTTCATAGCTCACTCCAGAAACTTCCAGCGGCAATCAAACATAACCTACTTTTTAGAGACACCCTGGTGGCCTGGCGAGAAATCAGGAAGAAATTGGGCCTGTCCCCCCTATTTTCTAAACACCTCCCGATCTACGGTAATCCAATGTTTACACCCAGTCTCCAGTACGAGCCCTTCTCTAAATGGAGAGACAAAGGATTAGTTAGGATTCACTCCCTCTTTCAAGATGTCACAGGCATTGTCAAGTCGTTTTCTCAGCTGTCGTTGGAATTCCACCTCCCCCAAAACCACTACTTCCCGTACATGCAATATGTAGCCTTTATCAACAAGATATGCCCGAACAAGTCTGTCCGCCTTCGAGCTTAATTCATCGATACATCATACGTGGGTACAGTCTTACCAGGTCTGTCATCCAAAGCGAATCCTGGAGAGAGACTCAGTTCAAGATTATACACAGGGCGTATTACCCCTTTTCTGCATCAAAGGCCCCTGAAATAGGCCCGGCCTGCCCCTGGTGCCTAACAAACAAACCGACGCTGCTGCATAGACTCTGGAACTGTTCACCTATAGTACTATTCTGGTCGTCGGTCATCCGGCTGGTAACCAAAGTAACACAGTTTTGCCCCATGATGGATCCAACACTCTTACTTTTTGGATGCCCTCCTCACACGGAACCACACTCTTCTATCTACCATCGGCTGCCCAGACACACTCGCCAATGGATACTCCTGGCCTTGCTCACGGCTCGTAGGACAATTCTTCAACACTGGATCACTCCATCCCCTCCCTCTGTATCAGCCGTGATAAAGGAGTTGAAAACTTTACTACTCAAGGAAGACTTGGACATGTTCTCTACCCCCACGCACTCCAAACCTCAGTTTGAACTAAGGTGGTCAGCCTTCATTATGCAATACCTCTCTACTTCAGATCAAAATGCCTTATCTTCGGGTTCTTTTGCTTTTACAATCCCCCGGCCTACGTGATCATCCCTTACCCAAGGTATAACTGTATTATTGTGTAATGTCCCCCCCACTACCCTCTATATTGAATAGATAGACACGTTCATTTATGGTGAACCGAGTTATTGACCCGGTTATTGTGCAACTAGAATGTATAAGGATCTCTTCTTGCCCTCCTCTCCCTCTTTACCTCCCTCTCTAGCTTGTACTCATCTTTATCTTTACCTTTACCTTTCCCTGGAGGTCTGTCCTCTAGCCCTAAACCGGTTGACATTTAAGCATGTTTTTGAGGTATCTCTACTTGTGTGATAACATTGTCCACCACTGTACCGTCTATAATTCCCATTGGACTGGACACTGCACCTCAGTTCTTTTTGTCTTTGTTATATTATTTTCTGAAAACTCAATAAAATATTTTGAAAAAAAAAAAAAAAGAGCATATATGCTGAAGCATGGGGGCAGGGGTGGAGGAGTGATTTGCTCATAACGTTAGGGGCGGATTGCCCCCATGCTTCTGCATATATTTTTTAGGCACAGATTGCGTAAATTTATTTTTTATTTTTGCTATGTTTAATTGTATTTGCTTTGCAGGTATAGTATGTCTTACTGTTATACTGTAATGTTACTTTGTTTTCTTGTTAACCATCATTTGCTTAGCAGGCACGTCATTCAGCTGCAGCACTGATTTATTTATCTTGACAGCAATAGCGTTTGCTCCCATGATATGTAAATCAGCGACTCCAGCGCTGTAGGAGGTGATTTCACCACCACAGTTAAAAACAAAATGATGCATGTATGCTCATCATTAGAAGTAGGTGGATAAAGGGCAGTATTCTTATGGTGGGCATACCCACCAATCAATCTCTATGTTTTTGTTCAGCCCACATGCTGCATGAAAAAAAAAAAAGATTACAATATATGCCCAACAAGGACCAGCAACGTATTGGTATGTTGCTGGAATTTGAGTGGTTACACCAGAATGATGCCTGCAGGTTTAGGAATCATCTTGGTATCATTATTTTCAGCCAGCGGTCGGATTTTAATGTAAAAGCAATCCTAGTGGCTAACTAGACTCTAGACTGCTTTTACAAGCAGTGGGAGGGAATGTCCCCCTCCACCATCTACCATGGTTTTCTCTGGCTCTCCTGTCCCAACAGGGAACCTGATGGTTCCGCCAGCTGACCATAGAGCTGATCAGAGACCAGAACGGCTCCAATCATCTCTATAGCCTAAGAAACCAGATGCTACGAGCATTTCATGACTTAGATTTTGCTGGATATAAACAGCACAATTGGAAAATTGGGAAAGCATTTTATCACACTGATCTTGGTGTGGTAAGATGCTTTGAGGGCTAGAGAGATCTAGGGTCTAATATACCCCATTTTTTTTCAAAAAAGAGTACCTGTCACTACCTATTGCTATCATAGGGCATATTTACATTCCCTGAGATAACAATAAAAAAATGAAAGGAACAGTTTAACCCCCTCAATACAGGGCACTTTCACCCCCTTCCTGCCCAAGCCATTTTTCAGCTTTTAGCGCTGTCACAATTTGAATGAAAATTGCAACACTTTACCCAAATGAAATTTTAATAATTTTTTCCCCACAAATAGAGCTTTTTTTTGTTGGTATTTGATGACCTCTGGGTTTTTTATTTTTTTCGCTATAAACAAAAAAAGAGCAAAAAAAAAGCAATATTTTTTACTTTGCTATAATAAATATCCCCAAAAATATCTAAAAAAAAAATGTTTTCCCTCAGTTTTGGCCGATACATATTCTTCTACATATTGTTGGTAAAAAAATCCCAATAAGCGTATATTGATTGGTTTGCGCAAAAGTTATAGGGCCAAATCCACAGCCAGCGGCGCAAATTAAGTTACTCAAAACTTATGTCCTAAGTTGGTGTTGTAAGTGCCGTATCCACAGTGCATTTGCGCACAAAATTGCGCTTACGTAACTTAAATTCCGAGGCGTAAGGCGGGGTTATTGCAAGTGGGAAGGAAGTAGGCGTGCTTCATTGTAATGAGCCGTGACCCCATGCAAATGAAGGGCCGGCCGTACTGCGCATGCGCGCACGAATCTGCTGCTCATTGCGCATGTGCAGAACTTTGCTCGGCGCAATCAGTGAGATAGGTAAAAGGCCAAGCGTACTTAGTTTGAGGATCGCCCTGTGTATAAAAAGCCCCAGTCAAACACACTTCCCTTGCAAAAGTATATCCCAGTGTTTCCCTTCCATGAGCAATTTGCTTCTGCTCTTAACGTTTGTTGGTGTGTTGTTAAGTTGTGTTTGTGAGAAAAGTGTTTGAGGAGTTGGAGAGTCTAGTTGGTGTTTGTTTTTGATAAGTGAATTTTGTTAATTTGTTTGTTATTGTTTTTGCTGGGTTTTTTTGTGCTTGTATTTTGTTTGTTTTTTGTTCGTGTTTTATTTTGAATTTATAGTAGCTGTCTGCTTGTGTGTTTAGATTTTTGTCTGTGTTTTGGGTGTGTATTTTTGTCTGTTTGTTGGGTGTATATTTTTGTCTGTTTTTTGGGTGTGTATTTTTGTCTGTTTGATGGGTGTATATTTTTGTCTGTTTTTTGGGTGTGTATTTTTGTCTGTTTGTTGGGTGTGTATTGGTGATTGTTTTTTGGGTGAGTTTCTTGGTGCTGGGTGGTGTCTGTGATGGCCCCCAAGCGCAGGAAGCTTAATTTCACCCTGGGAGAGAAGCGAGTTTTTCCTCGGGGCATCGTGCGATATGGGCGATATCTGCATGGCCCTGAGATCTGGAACACCCCCCCGGCCAGGAGAAAGGAGCTCCTTAAACGGATAACGGATCAGGTCAATGCGGCGGGGGGGGGGAGACCAGGACCCCCGCTGGCATACAGAAAAAAAATAACGACCTTAGGAGCGTCGTCCGCAATGAGATGGCAAAGATGGACGCCCATACCAGGGGCACTGGAGGAGGGGGACCCTGCCCAGTCAGACTGACGGAGGAGGAATGGGCAGTGGCCCAGTGTTTCCACACACAGCAAGTGGTGGGCCTGCCTAGCTATCAGTCAGATGTTCCTGTGAGGACAGGTAAGTTTTTGGTTTTTCTCTCTGGTGATTAGCATGTGTGGGTGGGGGAAGGGAAGATGTGCCAAGTGTGTGGATCCTCAAACCTGTGATTGTTTTGTGTCCTCCACAGATGGCCAGTAGGTTGCAGGCCCATCAGGCCAGGAGGTTGCAGGCCCATCAGGACAGGAGGTTGCTGACCCATCAGGCCAGGCTGCTGCACCACCCCCAAGACAGGCTGCTGATGACTCCCAAGAAGGGCAGGATTCCCCAGGGGAGGGGAGTGGCCAAACCTCCCCTCATGAGGAGGTTGAGGGGGAGGAGGATGAGGGGGAGGAGGATGAGGGGGAGGAGGAAGAAAATATTCAGATTTTCGGAAAGTCCTGTTGGCGTCTGATATGGTGACCTTTGAGTCTTCCCCTGAGGCTACCCCAGAGGCTGGCACCAGTCAGGCCACCATCAGGGGTAGCCCCTCCCACTTCTCCCCCAACAGGCCTCCACCCACAAGGGTCACTCTATCCCCTCCTCCCAGGCCACAAGCCTCAGGGGCAGGCAGGATGGCGACCCAGGACACCATGGAGGTGGCCGAGCGTCTGCCGGTCAGTCTGCTGAGGGACAATGCCCGGCAGACCCGCACTCTGGATAAAATGCTCCAAAAAATTACCCAGATGGAGCACAGCCTGGGTGTAATGATGGAGGCAGTCGGTGATGTGGCCACCAACTCAGTGGCGGTCATTACATGCATGAACGACCTACAGACCGCCACAACAGGCGTGGCCCGGGAGGTGACTGCCCTGACCCAGGCTGTGCAGGACAATACTAGGTCTGGCCAGGCCAATGCGGCTGCCCTCACTGCCTGTCTCAGTAGAATTGCAGTGGCCTTGGAGGGCAGGCCAGCAGGGGAGGCTCCTCCTTCCCCTGCTCACCCCCCCAGGAGGCTCCTCCTTCCCCTGCTCACCCCCCCAGGAGGCTCCTCCTTCCCCTTCTCACCCCCCCCAGGAGGCTCCTCCTTCCCCAGCTCACACCCCCCCAATGGACATCCTCCGCGAGGGCGTGGCCGTGCCCATGGCCAGCCAAGGCGTAGCAATCGCCTCCGATAAGTAATTAGCAGGGATACTTTTGTTTTTTTATTTTTATGTTTTTATTTTTATTTTTATTATTTCATTTGGTATTCTGTACTTATGATTTGGTTTATGTGTGTGAATGATGTGTGAATGTGGGGGGGTGGCATTCCTGATAAAATAAGGGTGTCACCCTCAGTTTTGGTGGAGAAGGGATCCCCAGGACCAGGGAGAAGTGATCCCAGGTTCCTGAATGGTGTATGAATGCACAGTGACATAATTGGAGCCGTGGCGTGGCGTTGCTGCTCCCAAGTACCAAAGGGGGGGGGTACTTGGATCTAATCCAATTCGATGTGCATGTGATGTGTCTGTGCTAGGGACCACAGTGGCGTGCATTCATGCATTCTCATTGTGACATCATTAATGTGCGTTTACTCTGCAAATATGCATTCTGCGAGGCGTCTCCTGACTGCTGTTCCCTCAGAAGAGGGGGTACCCTGGGTTACTAAAGTCACTATTATAGACAGGGGCATGGATGCCCCTGGCATGGTGGCATACAGATTGTAGTCCAGCAAGTGTGTGTGGTCAGCTCTTCCTTCATGGTATTGCTTTAGCTGACCTTTACACGGCATGTGTAAAATTAGGGCTGCTTTTATAAAGTGTAAAATTGCTCCGGGAAACTAACAGAAGCGCACAGGTCGTAATCTACGCCGCACACACTTAATTTTGTGGATCGCCCTATCTCCCTCATTTGCATCTTTGCCTATCAAATACAGCGGCGTGTCTAGCGTAATTTGCGCACAAAGAAGCGCCGGTGTAATTATTTTAGGTAGGACGGAAATACCGGAATTTCATGCGTATCTCGTTTTGAGGATCAGGCGCAAAGATACGCGCAGTGTAAAATTAGAAATCTCGAGTTAAGTCGGCGCATCTGCTTTGTGGATTTGGCCCATAGTGGCTACAAAATAGGGGATTTATAGCATTTTTTCAGTGATTTTTATCATGACTGCGATATTGCGGCGGACACTTTTGACACTATTTTGGGACCATCCACATTTATACAGCAAACAGTGCTATAAATATGCACTGATTATTGTGTAAATGTGACTGTCAGGGAAGGGGTTAACCACTAGGGGGCGATCAAGGGGTTAAATGTATACCCTAGCTAATGATTCTAACTGTAGGGGGAGGGGACTGAATGAGGGGAGATGACCGATCTGTGTCCCTATGTACAAGGGACACAGCATCAGTCTCCTTTCTCTGACAGGACATGGATCTCTGTGTTTACACACAGAGATCCACGGTCCTGCTCAGTTACTGGGCAATCGCGGGTGCCCGGTGGACATCGCGGCCGCACATCGGGTTCCAAGTAACGCGGCAGGGGTGCATGCACCCCCTAGTGGCTCGGCAAGGCGAGGACATCATATGACGTCCTCCCAAAACTAAAAAAAAGAGCCCCTGTCCTCCCGTGCTCACACGCAAAGGTGAACACAAGCGTCGGTCTTGCGTCATATGTAAACAGCAATTGCACCATGCATGTGAGGTATCACCACGAAAATCAGATCGAGACCAGTAATTTTAGCAGTAGAACTCCTCTGTAAAAAAAAATTGCACAAAGTTGTCACTAAATGATATATTGCTCAAACATGCCTTGGGCATATGTGGAATTACACCCCAAAATACATTATGCTGCTTCTCCTGAGTACAGGGATACCACATGTGTGAGCCTTTTTGGGAAAATATAAAATATTCCATGGACTCAAAATGCCTCCCAGCAAATAGCTTGGGGTGTCTACTTTAAAAAATGGGGTCATTTGGGGGGTTTTGTACTATCTTGGCATTTTATGGCCTTCGAAACTATGATAGGAAGTGAGGAGTGAAATAAAAAATGTACACCCTTAGAAATCCTGCAGGTGGTGCTTGGTTTTCAGGGTCCCTTACATGGCTAGGCTCCCAAAAAGTCCTACACATGTGATACCCTCATACTTAAGAGAAGCAGCAGAATGAATTTGGGGGTGTAATTCTACATATAACCATGGCATATGTGAGCAATATATCATTTAGTGACAACTTTGTGTAACTTTTTATTGTTTTGTCATTTTTCAATCACTTAGGACAAAAAAATGCAATATTCAATGGGCTTATCATGCCTCTCAGCAATTTCCTTGGGGTGTCTACTCAGGGTAATTTGGGGGGGGGGTTGTACTGCCATTTTATCACCTCAAGAAATTAGATAGGCACTCATAAACTAAAAGCTGCATAAATTCCAGAAAATGTACCCTAGTTTGTAGATGCTATGACTTTTGCGCAAACTAATAAGTATACGCTCGTTGACATTTTTTTTTACCAAAGACATGTGGCTGAATACATTTTGGCCTAAATGTATGATTAAAATTGAGTTTATTGGATTTTTCTTATAACAAAAATTAGAATATATATATATATATATTTGGTCTTTTTCCATTTATATCGGAAAAAAATGTAAACCGTAGAGGCAATCAAATACCATCAAAATAAAGCTCTATTTGTGCTAAAAAAAGGACACAAATTAGTTTGGGTACAACATTGCATAACCTCACAATTACCAGTTAAAGCAGCGCAGTGCCAAATAGTAAAAAGTGCTCTGGTCATTCAGCAGCCTAATCTTCTGGGTCTGAAGTGGTTAAAGAAGGTAATTAAAAAAACAAAGCAAGATAATGTAAATGTTCCTTGTCATTTTAAAAAAAGAGGGTGCTTGGTTATAGTAAATTATGGAACAAAAGTGTAACCTCCTCTGTCAGGTAAAATTTGCATTTGGTGCACACAAAATGTATTTATATCCTTTGTGCCTATTGATTAATATGTTGAAATACATTTTTTTTGTGCCCGAAGTTCATCTTTAAGGGAGTGTACAATAACAAGGTCCATACAGACATGGATGAGCGAGTTTGGGGTGGAGGAACTTGACTGGTAGAGAGTGCAAGCCAGGCCTTCTTATCCAACATCAGTGTCTGACCTCACAAATGCGCTTCTGGAAGAACGGTTAAACATTCCCATAGACACACTCCAAAATCTTGTAAACGGCCTTCCCAGAAGAGTTGAAGCTGTTATAGCTGCAAAGGGTGGGCCAACTCAATATTGAATCCTACATATGAAAATCAGAAGTAAAATTTTCTCTGACGAATGATTTGCCGATTTTGGAATGGTTAGAATGGTGCTTTCGAGAGCCAATTTAGATTTTTCATTAAACAAAAGCTGGATGTGCATACTATAAAATTTTTGTCGGATGTGAACACAACATCCGATTTTCGTTAAATTAGTACAGTTTTCGTCCAAAAACCATTGTAACAGCAAGATTACGCATGCTCAGAAACGGAAAAAAAAAAACACATACAAAACTATTGAACACATTACAACACTTGAAGTTGAATTCTGTCGTACAATAATTTTTGTATGGGGAGTAGTAACCTCTTCACTTTTGACATGAGACTAACATGCAACAAAAAACAGAAGACTGTTCATCCGAAAATCT
This sequence comes from Rana temporaria, assembly GCF_905171775.1. Classification (NCBI taxonomy): domain Eukaryota; kingdom Metazoa; phylum Chordata; class Amphibia; order Anura; family Ranidae; genus Rana; species Rana temporaria. The sequence continues at coordinate 504,836,663 of NC_053489.1, forward strand.
GATCGTGTGTACAAGGCTTAAGACGGGGATGCCATTAAAGTTCATGTGCATTTAAAGGCAGGTGTCTCAATACTTTTGACAATATAGTGCATATACAGTGGGGAGAACAAATATTTTATACACTGCCAATTTTGCAAGTTTTCCTACTTACAAAGCATGTAGAGGACTGACATTTTTATCATAGGTACACTTCAACTGTGATGCCGCGTACACATGGGCGTTTTTTGGCATGAATTTTTTTTTTTCAAATGTCATTTAAAATGATCGTGTGTGGGCTTCACATCATTTTTCGGCTTCTGAAAAACGAAAAAAAATAAATCGAACCTGCTGCATTTTTTAATGTCGTTTTTTTAAATGTCGTTTTTCGGGTTGTAAAAAATGATCGTGTGTGGGCTAAAACAACGTTTTAAACCCGCGCATGCCCAGAAGCAAGTTATGAGACCGGATCGCTCGTTCAGGTAAAACTACCATTCATAATGGAGTAAGCACATTCATCACGCTGTAACAGACAAAAAAGCGTGAATCGTCTTTTGCTAACGAGGAATCAGCTAAAAGCAGCCCAAAGGCGAATAGAACTTCCCCTTTAGAGTTCCGTCATACGTGTTGTACGTCACCGCGCTTTGTTCATAATTTTTCAAAAACGATGGTGTGTGGGCAACGTCGTTTTTAATGATGAATTTGGAAAAACGTAGTTTTTTTTCATGATGAAAAAATGACATTTTTTTTCATGCCGAAAAACGACCATGTGTACGCGGTATAAGAAACAGAATCTAAAACAAAAATCCAGAAAATTACATTGTATGATTTTTAAATAATTAATTTGCAATTTATTGCATGACATAAGTATTTGATCACCTACCAACCAGTAAGAATTATAATAATATTTTTTTCTCTAAGAAGCCCTCTTGTTCTCCACTCATTACCTGTATTAACTGCACCTGTTTGAACTTGTTACCTGTATAAAAGACACCTGTCCACACACTCAATCAAACAGACTCCAACCTGGTGAGAAGGCAACAACTGTGCAATTATTAGAAAATGGAAGACGTTCAAGATGACGGTCAATCTCCCTCGGTCTGGGGCTCCATGCAAGATCTCACCTCATGGGGCATCAATGATCATGAGGAAGGATCAGCCCAGAACTACACGGCAGGACCAAGTCAATGGAAAAAAATCAAGAGATGGTGTTGCGCTCCAATAACATAGAATGGTGTAATTGGTAAAATGTATAAATAACCAAAATAGTATAATTGATAAATGAATGTGCAAATATGCAAATAGACTGACTGAAAGATAAAAATCGCTATAAATGCTAAGATAAGGTGCATCCAAAGGTGTACTGAATGAACGTGCAAACAGTGCAGATAAGGTGACTCAGGTGCATAAATAAAATCACAACATAAAGATAATAATATATGCAGTCGCAGAGGAAATCGCAGGATGGTGTTATGCTCCAATCAAAATGAATGACTGGACATAACTGATATACAACAATGAAAAAATATGCAGCGCTAAAAATTATTTTACAAAAATGCAAATTATGCGTCAATGTGAAAAGAACACAGTGACCTGTGAATATGTGTCCATTTTGAAATAACACACACAAAAGAAAACATAGAGACAAAAAGTCCATCAATAGGGGGTGTATGACCACATCCTCATCATTGGAAAAACTTTCTGCACGATAAAATCAGGAGTAGATGGAATACTCTTACCAGATGACGTGGATCTGCTTGTCAGCGACAACAGATCGTAAACGCATGGAAGGACTCCACTCGACTCTGTTCGGCTGGATGATGGCACAATAGTAGACTCACCACGGGGTATCCTGATGGATGGCTGTGAGCCTGGACTGGAACCTCACTGTATGTGTACTTGCTCCAACTCCGATTCGTGAACAGGAACAGAGGATCAGCTTGTTTGAGCGACAACTGGTGATGTGAACAGTAGTGTCCACTAATGCAAGGTGCACACAGACATGGAGTTTGAAAAACTTTGTATCCAAGCAGGTCATGCAGGGAAAAGAAAGAAAACAATGCTCCGGATGGTGCAGGTAAAAGAGGATCGGTTTTATTGTAATAAAACCAAAAACATAAAAGTGATCACTTCAGTATAAAAGGAGAATAAAAGCAATATGGGGTGCAGGTATAGCAAGCCCGACACGTTTCGTCCAAGTGGACTTCAACTGGGGCATCTACCTTCACCCCCATATTGCCACATATATATAATAAAAGTGCTTGGTCAAACTGAGTGGGCGGACCAATCAGGCAAGCTCAGTGATTAGCCAATCGGATCGGGCAGTACTCCTGACCCAAATGGTTACCAATCATCAATCAATTTTTAAAGACAGGAAATGGATCAACAAAACCTTATCACAAAACATAACAATAAAAGGAAAGAGAAAGATATTCCACCATTCCTAGTATATGACCTATATTAAACTCATGTTATATAGATTGCTTTAAACATAAACCGGAGGGGGGGGGTGGAGAGTGAGAAGGGGTGTTGACCACCTGCATCAAGACTGTCCTCAGTGCTCGCCACCTTCTTGTTAAATCCACCTATCTCCATTTAAAGCCAGGCTGGCCTACAGCGATGCAGGAAGTATCCAAAAATGTACTGTCTGGGGACACAAGCCAGAGCGCCGCTCAATCCTCCATGCAGCGCGAGCCTGGCGTCCCCAGACGTCCAGGGACCACCCTGGAACGCAACGCCCTTGTGCAAGTCGCGCCGCGCATGACGTCATCGCGCGACGCGAAAGCACATGACGCTTGATGGCCAATAGGAGCGCGGCATGTCCGGCGTATGGATCTGACTCCAAAACGTCGCACGTCCGCGCTCATCGAGGCCAAGTCATGTCTCGATGTACTGGCAATACTGCCAGGCAATCTACAGGCAGGACAGAGGGATGAAATTAAAAAAAAAAAAAAAAAAAAAAGAAGTTTAGTTTATATGTATGGCCAATGGGATAGCCACCCCTGTGTGCTCCTGACATGCAGCACATAAGGGGAGTCAAAAGTGGAATGTCGCCCTCAAGGGGGGAAAAAGGGCAACACAACACCAGGACAAATTAAACATAAACGGAAAATGGTATCTTTGAATACAAAAAAATGTACATAAATCTATGGGCTGAAAATGTATAGCCCAAAAAAACACTGAAGACAGAACGTAGTTCCTGGATCCATTTAGGGTCCCAATTAGGTTGGAGAAAGTATATCTGTAATTTACATAACGGTGGAAAAAATAAAAATCAGTAATTACATTAGGCCTTGTTAATAAATTAATTTATATCCCATTCTACGTTCATACCAAATGGTTGGTATGTGTGTAGTTCATGTATCCAGTATGTTTCCAACTGTGATACACCCCGTATACGGGATTCGCCTCTCCAATGGGGTACAAAATGATCAATCACCAAAAACTGGGTCCCGTGGGGGTTTTTATTGTGATATTGTAAATAGTGTCGTGGAACGCTATGATTAGTTTTGCCCAACAGGATGTTAGCTATGTGCTCGTTCACTCGAACTGTAAAGGTTCTGATGGTCCTTCCGATATATTGTTTCTTGCAAGGGCAAGTTAGAAGGTAAACAACATATCGGGTGGCACATGTGGTGAAATGTTTCATCTGGTATATTTTTGAGGTGGTCATAGACTGGAAAGTTTCGCTTTTGCATCTGCCGCTCGTGTTATGCAAACACACATTACACCTGCGGCAGGGGAAGAAAGCCTTACAGTCCTGAAAGAAGGTGACCTGTTTCGGGGGGTCGATAACATTCGGGGCTATTTGTCCTTGAATGGATCTAGCACCCCTAAAAATTACACCCGCCTTGTCTGGTAGGGCTGGACCCAAAATGTTATCGTTTCTTAGAACACCCCAATGTTTCGCTAAAATCTCTTTGATTTGTCTAGACTGAACAGAATATGTAGTAAAGAAAGACCACCGGAATTTGTCGTCCGTGGCCTTCTTTGGGCGAACCTCCAGAAGCGAACTGCGATCCAAATGTGAAGTTTGCTCAATTTCAGCTTCTAGTTCACCCACCTCATATCCCTTCTCTATGAATCTGTCTTTCAGGACCATGGATTGGGCAATAAAGTCCTCAGTTTTAGTACAATTCCGCCTCAGTCGCAAAAACTGGCTCCGAGGAACGGATTTTAACCACTGCGGATGGTGGCAGCTGTCCAGCGGGATATAACCGTTACGGTCGGTCGGTTTGAAATATGTACTAAACTCAAGATGTTGTTCAACTACTTTAATCTCCAAGTCTAGAAAATGCACAGAGGTGGAACTAGCCTCATGGCTCAGTCGAATACCTCTGTCATTGTTGTTCAATATCGACATGAAATCGTTAAGCGATTCTTGGTCGCCTTTCTATAGGAGGAGGATGTTGTCTATATATCGAGCCCAGAGAACCAATTCTGGTCTCTTCAGGGCATAGACGACATCCTCCTCCCATTTAGCCATACAGAGATTGGCCAAACTGGGGGCAAATTTGGCCCCCATGGCCACACCCCTGGTTTGCAAATAAAAAGTGTTTTGAAACCAAAAATAATTATGCTGAGCTGCAAAAATGAGGAGCTGCATAATAAAATTACGTTGTATCACCGATAGGGTAGTACTTAGGGACAGGTAGTACTCCACTGCATCAAAACCCAATTGATGGGGAATACACGTATATAGTGCAGTCACATCTGCAGTGGCCAGAATCATATCATCACTAAAGGAAACTGATTCCAATAACCTAATAGTGTCACCCGTATCCTTAAGGTAGGATGGCATGAGTCTGACCAATGGTTGCAGATGGAAGTCCACATATTTGCCTATCCTGGAGGTGACCGAATCAATCCCGCTGACTATCGGGCGGCCGGGGGGATTGATTGGGTCTTTGTGGACTTTAGGAAGGTAATATATAGCTGGAATCCTGGGTACAACTGGTATCAGGAAATCGCGCTCTTTTTTGTTCAAAATCCCCAGGGAGAAACCCTCATTGACCAACTCAATGAGGCACTTCTTATATTGGGAAGTAGGATTGGTGTGGATCCGAGAATATGTCTCGGAGTCCCCCAATATTTTGTCCATTTCTTTGACATAATCAGCCTTGTCCAGCACGACTAAGGCTCCCACCTTGTCGGCTGGACGGATGATTAAGTCTTTTTGTTCACAGAGCTTTTTTAGGCCTCTCTTAATTTTTGGACCAGTATGTATTTTTTTGTTTTGAAGTTTGTCCAGGTCTTCCAACACCAAACTCCGGAAGACATTAATTGCTGGAGCAATGTTTCCCGGGGGGTTGAATAGGGAAGGGTTAGCTAACCCCGTATGGATATGGGCATCAGGGGGCTTGGGAACAGTAGGAGCAGGGATAAACGGGGGGGATAGAAAATGTCTCTGAATGCTCAGCTTGCGGGTAAATTTTTGTACGTCTATGAATGTGGAAAATGTATTGAGTGTCCGTGGAGGGACATACTTTAAACCTTTGTCTAGAATAAATTTCTCTTCATCTGTTAGAACCACTGAGCTGAGATTAAAGACACCCGCCCCGCTCACACCTTTCTTTTTTTTGCTCTGGATCCTGTGACCCCCTCGGGTGCCTCTTCTCCCCCTGGGCTTCCTGGGTAATCTTGCATCACCCTGTGAAAACCCTCATTATAGGAGGGCCCTGAATGGCCCTGATTGTAATTATATGGAGACCGGGATGTCCAATCGTCATCTCTGTTATGGTGATGGCTATAGTATTCCCCGTTTCCATAGTCCTCTCTTATAGGGAGGAATCTGTTATGAACCTGAGTAGGTGTTCTATATTGATATTCACGATTGTCTCGATTATCACGATGATAATCCCCACGACCATCCCGGTAATCAGAAGATCTCCTGGGACTCTCGTAATATTGAATGTCACCTGACTGTCCCCGGAAAGAACCTCCATCCCTTCCTCTGAAGCTCCCACCCCTGGTGGGGGGAGGGCGTACAGGGTAGGGTTTGGGTTTAAAGGGTTTATTCTGTTGTCCAGAGGGCTTGGGGGTCTATTTTTGGGTAAAAGAGAGCCATTAAATGCACGATTGGGGCCATCCTTGGCCAAAGGGGCAAAGGTGAGGGTTCTCTCTATGTTCTGACCTGCAGATGCAGTGACTTCCATTCCTGATATTTCGGCATCAGAAATCAAGGATTGAGAGATTTTTTTCTGCCAAGTAAAAACTGAGCTAGATCTATAGTCAGTCACATCCCTGTTATATTTTTTCTGTTTTTTTAGTCTTTGGTCCTTCTCCTCTTTCTCCAAGTGACTTTTAAGGCTTGTAGAAAGGGAGATATATTCCGCAGAATGTTTATATGGAGTCAATTTTTCTTTTAAGTCTTTGATCTCTTTATCAATGAGTGTGAGTCTAGTACATTTCTTGTCAGTTAGAAAGCCTAGTAATTTGATACCCACTTCATTAAAATATTGATACCATGACTCAATATCAGAATCACCTTGTTGGGGGGACACATCCCAACGTAGGCCCCTTGGAACCATGTGTTCTTTCACATATTGTTCCAAAAAGGCCATATCCCACTGTAAGTGGACCTCTGTGGTCATCAGATTTTTTAACCTGATGAAAAGACCACTGATCTCAGTGTCTGGTCCAATGGTGACAAATACACCGTCCACACTAAAAGTTTTTGAGAGTCTGTACTCAAACACATCCATATTAATGAAAAAATGGGATAATAAAGATAGCAGCAATAAATAATGTGTCAAAATGTGAAAATGTGAAAAAGGGGAAAATACTGCGCTAATCTAGAAATATGAAATAAGCAGCTACACAAGCAATATGACAAAATTGAAATAGAAACAGTGAAAAAATATGCAGCGCTAAAAATTATTTTACAAAAATGCAAATTATGCGTCAATGTGAAAAGAACACAGTGACCTGTGAATATGTGTCCATTTTGAAATAACACACACAAAAGAAAACATAGAGACAAAAAGTCCATCAATAGGGGGTGTATGACCACATCCTCATCATTGGAAAATCTTTCTGCACGATAAAATCAGGAGTAGATGGAATACTCTTACCAGATGACGTGGATCTGCTTGTCAGCGACAACAGATCGTAAACGCATGTAAGGACTCCACTCGACTCTGCTCGGCTGGATGATGGCACAATAGTAGACTCACCACGGGGTATCCTGATGGATGGCTGTGAGCCTGGACTGGAACCTCACCGTAGGTGTACTTGCTCCAACTCCGATTCGTGAACAGGAACAGAGGATCAGCTTGTTTGAGCGACAACTGGTGATGTGAACAGTAGTGTCCACTAATGCAAGGTGCACACAGACATGGAGTTTGAAAAACTTTGTATCCAAGCAGGTCATGCAGGGAAAAGAAAGAAAACAATGCTCCGGATGGTGCAGGTAAAAGAGGATCGGTTTTATTGTAATAAAACCAAAAACATAAAAGTGATCACTTCAGTATAAAAGGAGAATAAAAGCAATATGGGGTGCAGGTATAGCAAGCCCGACGCGTTTCGTCCAAGTGGACTTCAACTGGGGCATCTACCTTCACCCCCATATTGCCACATATATATAATAAAAGTGCTTGGTCAAACTGAGTGGGCGGACCAATCAGGCAAGCTCAGTGATTAGCCAATCAGATCGGGCAGTACTCCTGACCCAAATGGTTACCAATCATCAATCAATTTTTAAAGACAGGAAATGGATCAACAAAACCTTATCACAAAACATAACAATAAAAGGAAAGAGAAAGATATTCCACCATTCCTAGTATATGACCTATATTAAACTCATGTTATATAGATTGCTTTAAACATAAACCGGAGGGGGGGGGTGGAGAGTGAGAAGGGGTGTTGACCACCTGCATCAAGACTGTCCTCAGTGCTCGCCACCTTCTTGTTAAATCCACCTATCTCCATTTAAAGCCAGGCTGGCCTACAGCGATGCAGGAAGTATCCAAAAATGTACTGTCTGGGGACACAAGCCAGACCGCCGCTCAATCCTCCATGCAGCACGAGCCTGGCGTCCCCAGACGTCCAGGGACCACCCTGGAACGCAACGCCCTTGTGCAAGTCGCGCCGCGCATGACGTCATCGCGCGACGCGAAAGCACATGATGCTTGATGGCCAATAGGAGCGCGGCATGTCCGGCGTATGGATCTGACTCCAAAACGTCGCACGTCCGCGCTCATCGAGGCCAAGTCAACAATCATGGATGAATAAAACAGTAAACTGAATTAGAGTGCAAATACATACAAATAGGTGACTGTATAAAGTAAAATCACATCATATGAATGGTGTATGGAACCGCAAGATTGTCCAATTGTTACAAAGTTTAAATGGTGCAACTGCGACTCAGTCCAAGAGGTGAAAAAATTGCAAGGTGCAAGTAGAGTGCTGGGTGCAGAAATAGAATGACAACGTAAAGATAATATATGCAGTCGCAGAGGAAATCGCAGGATGGTGTTATGCTCCCATCAACATGAATGACTGAACATAACTAATATACACCAATGATGGATGATGCAACTGCGACCCAGTATAAGAGGTAATGCAATTTAATCAAAATAGATTGCAAAGTGCGAGTGAAGTGCTGGGTGCTAAATGACATCAGCAGGTGGCAAGGTGACTTGTTGGTGAATCTTCGGTGTGTGGTGACACCCGAAGGTGTGCTAGCAAAATACCTTACAGCTTCAAGGTAAGCAGCATTCAATAAAACCAATGGAATCACTTGGGGGTAGAGGGGATAACTTCTATCCGTCCTTCCAGTAGTGTGGCGCCTAGGGGGTTAAGGTTTCCTTCCAGGCTGGGTGGTCAGCAGGGTAAGACGGCTCCAAAGTGTGTCACCAGGCAGGGTAGAGAAAACATAGAGGAGGCTCTCTAGTGTAATATGTTTTAAACACTCAGCGGTTTATTGGAGCGCAACACCATCTCTTGATTTTTTCAATGTCTCACTGTGGGTAGTGGTTTGCCCATACAGTAGTTGCCGCACCTTTACCCTCTGCACACATAGTTTCCACTGTAGCGCAGGAACAACTACTTTACCCAGGAACTAGTCAATGACCGGATGAGAGCTGGGACCACAGTCTCAAAGAAAACCATTAGTAACACACTACGCCGTCATGGATTCAAATCCTGCAGTGCACGAAAGGTCTCCTTGCTCAAGTCAGCGCATGTCCAGGCCCAGCTGAAGTTTGTCAACAACCGAATGATCCAGATGAGGAATGGCAGAAGGTCATGTGGTTTGATGAGACAAAAATAGAGCTTTTTGGTCTAAACTTCACATGCCGTGTTTGGAGGAAGAAGAAGTATGAGTACAACCCCAAGAACACCATCCCAACTGTGAAGCATGGAGATGGAAATATCATGCTTTGGGGATGCTTTTCTGCAAAAGGGAAAGGACAACTGCACCGTATTGAGGGGAGGATGGATGGGTCCATGTATCGCAAGATCTTGGCCAACAACCTCCTTCCCTCAGTAAGAGCTTTGAAGATGGGTTGTGGCTTCCAGCATGACAATGACCCAAAACACACAGCTAGGGCAACTAAGGAGTGGCTCTGTAGGAAGCATATTAAGGTCCTGACGTGGCCTACCCTCCAGACCTGAACACAATACAAAATCTTTGGAGAGAGCTGAAAGTCAGTGTTGCCCAGCGACAGCCCCAAAACCTGAAGGATCTGGAGAAGCTCTATATGGAGGAGTGGGTCAAATCCCTGCTACAGGTTCTGGTTTTCTGATATATCAAATACTTATGTCATGCAATAAAAAGCTAATTAATTATTTAAAAATCATACATAAGGAAGAAGAAGGATGAGTACAACCCCAAGAACACCATCCCAACCGTGAAGCATCGAGGTGGAAACATCATTCTTTGGGGATGCTTTTCTTCAAAGGGGATGGGACAACTGCACCGTACTGAAGGGAGGATGGATGGGGCCATATATCGCAAGATCTTGGCCAACAACCTCCTTCCCTCAGTAAGAGCTTTGAAGATGGGTCGTGGCTGGGTCTTCCAGCATGACAACGACCCAAAACACACAGCCAGGACTACTAAGGAGTAGCTCTGTAAGAAGCATCTCGAGGTCCTGAAGTGGCCTAGCCTCCAGACCTGAATCCAATAGAAAATCTTTGGAGAGAGCTGAAAGTCCATATTGCCCAGCGACACCCCCAAAACCTGAAGGATCTGGAGAAACTCAGTATGGAGAAGTGGGTCAAAATCCCTGCTAAGTGTGTGCAAGCCTGCTCAAGAACTACAGGAAACATATGATCTCTGTAATTGCAAGCATAGGTTTTTGTACCAAATTTTAAGCTCTGCTTTTCTGATGTATCAAATACTTATGTCATGCAATAAAATGCAAATTAATTATTTAAAAATCATACAATGTGATTTTCTGGATTTTTGTTTTAGATTCCCTCTTTCACACTTGAAGTGTACCTATGATACAAATTACAGACATCTACATGCCTCGTAAGTAGAAAAACCTGCAAAATTGGCAGTGTATCAAATACTTGTTCTCCCCACTATATATACAGTATATATATATATATATATATATATATATATATATATATATATATATATATATAGACAAATAGAACAATTAGAAAACAAAATATGGTCTTTTAAATGTTATTCATATTCATTATCAAATAATTAACATAAAAAAACATGTTTTCTTTACATTAAGTTTTAGAAATACATAGACCACAGCATGATATATTGGTTTTGCACATAGCATATCATAGCATAGCATATGTTGTTATACAACAGACTATAAATACAATATATATATACTACATAATATATAGATACATATATGTAGATGAAACATGTGTTGGGTGATTATTTGTGATGTCACTGAGTACACAGAAGCATATGGGACAGGACATGCTGCATACAGTATGCCTATCAGCTATGATTTTATATCAAAGCTTCTATTATGGGAGTGTGCTAATTTTATCATTTTAATAAAGATCTCTGATGGTATTTTCAATACATTTTAATTAGCGCTTCCTTTTTTGATTATATATTTATATTTATTTGTTATGTTTTTTATTGCATTGGAGTAATATATATATATATATATATATATATATATATATATATATATATATAAATATATTTATATCTCATTCTGGAGTAATTGCGTCATACACCTCAACTGTATTGTTTTCTTTTTAATTTCTTGTAAACTTTATTGATTTATTTACCCATTAGGAACCCCTTATCCCTTAGAATATTTCTTGACTCCAATAAGGATATTATTGGATATTCTTTAAATAGCAGCTGTAACAGACCTTGTATAGAATCAGTGTCCGCCACTGTCATCCAACCAGAAAAATGCTGTAGCTGAGCAGCTAAAAAATTACTTTTTATATGTGGAATAGCAAACACCTCTTGCCTCTTTAGCTAGCATTAACCCCCCTGACGGTAAACACGAGCGTGACTCGGGGTTGGTTTTACATGTTAGGATCGGCAAACCCGAGTCACGCTCGGGCTGGACGGGCTTACCTTTCGCTGGATCCACAGGCTTGGTTTACTCACCTTGTCCCTGGATCCAGCGATGCCACCCGCTGTGTGAGCGAGCGGGACCTCCTCGCTCGATTCACAGTCCCCGTGTGACGCCGATCTCCGTTCCCTGCGACGTTACGACGCACGGGGACGGAGAACGGCGCCAAATTCAAAAAAGTAAACAAACACATTACATACAGTATACTGTAATCTTATAGATTACAGTACTGTATGTAAAAAATACACACCCCCCTTGTCCCTAGTGGTCTGCCCAGTGTCCTGCATGTACTTTTATATAATAAAAAATGTCATTTCTGCCTAAAAACTGTAGATTGTCCAAAAGTGTCCCTTTATGTCAAAAATGGTTTTAGATCAGCTAGAAAACAGCGATAATATATTATAATCACTTGCAGAAATGTGCGATAGCGATTTGCGGGGAAATTCGTCATAAAAAAAATAAAATAATGACAGCGACAATTCTGCAACTGCAAATTTCAGTGATTTCGAGTTGATTACATTATTGAATAATTTTTATTATAATTATATTATTATTTGTTATAATTATTTATAATTATTTATTATATTATAATTTATAATTTTGTTTTAAAAAAAAAAATCATACCCGGGATGCCTACAAGACTCTTGCTTGGTCAGATTTAAGTGAGTTATTTCTAAAAATTACAGGCCTACAGTATAAAACGCCAATTTCCTTGCAAAATAAATGTACCGCTTTTGGTACGTAATTCCAGACAGAATCATACCGCCAGGGAGGTTAAAGGAGTTAATTTTATGCTTTATTTTCCGGTCAGATAAGTTCTCGAAAAAGAGAATCCACCTTCCTAAACCAGTATGATGTAATCCATATAGGAGAATTATGAAGAACGTAAAGCAGCTGCGGGGTTCAGATCATTTTAACAAGGTTCACTCTACCCATTACTGTCAATGGAATTTTGCACCAGCTCCCACACTTATCCTTAAATTTAAGCAATAGTGGTTTAAGGTTCAGCTCAATATAGTCCTTTACATTCCTAGTTATATCAATCCCCAAATATTGAATTGAATGCTTAACTTGTATTTAAGATAATTGATTTGGTAAAGGATATTTCAAATCGTCTAATGGCATTAATATTGATTTCTCCCAGTTAATCTGAAAGCCCGAAAATTGCCCAAACATTGTGATAAGTCTTATAGGTTCTACTAGTGATCCTCAAGTATTCCCCAAAAAAATAAGAGCATCGTCTGCATATAGGGAAAGTTTATCTTCCCTTCCTAAACGTCAAAAGTCCACTATCTCTTCAGATTGTCTGGTGGCAATTGCCAGGGGCTCTATTGCCAGAGCAAACAATAGTGGGGACAGTGGGCAACCCTGTCTAGTCCCTCTGAACAATGAGAATAATGCATTGCTGAACATTGGTATGGAAAATATATCTCACTGCTTCCCAGAGCTTTTTTTGTCAGAAAATAGGTGCAGGAACTCAACCACGACCCCGTTCAGATTTCACAAACAGTAGAAGTGTCTTAAAGGGGCATTAAATACCAGGATTGCATTACATACAGAGTGCAGAGTTCAGGGGGGTTACACACAGAGTGCAGAGCTGTCACTTGTAAACACAGAAACCAGACTTCTGTGTTTACAAGTGATTGTGGTGAGCAGGCACCAAGGGGTCTGAGCCAAAGGTGGTGGAACTCCCCCAAGTTCCCCCTGAAAAAAAGCCCTGCTGCTTCCATACCATAACTACACACATTCTACTGGCTTCTAGATTGTCTATTGTGGTCACAATGTATAACCAGTTTACAAGTGTACCAACCATTCTCCTTATGTTCTAAATGTGTTAAGAATAATCTGTCATATGTCCGCATATAGTAAAATAACCTGTATATGTTCCAAAAATTCAATAAAAATATATTGACGATAAAGTTCATGTGCATGTAAAGGGTGATGTTGAATTTATTACATTTGCATTAACATTGCAAACATCAAATGCTCACATAAGTGAACACAATGTCATTCAATTTTTTAGCAATCAAAAACCTGTGAAAACGTTGCCGACTTGTGTTCTCTGGTGCAAACGACATGTCAGACAGTGACAGTGAGAAGGAGAAGCGCAAGAAGAACTTCTCCGTGGATGAGAGGGCGATCCTGACCATGGCCATTGGGAAGTATGATACGTACCTCCACAGAGCACAGAGCGGGAGGACAAGCAAGATCAGGAAACTTGAAATCCTGCAGAAGGTGACCCTGGAGCTGAACACTCTCGGACACGAAACCCGAACATGGAAGGAGGTGCAGAAGAAAATTAACGACATGCGTCGGCGTGTCAGGGAAAATCTGGCGAAGGTGAAGAGGCACCTCAGGGCCATGGGAGGCGGATCATCTAGCAAGTTGAAGCTGTCTGCTGAAGAGGAGGTCATAGCCAGCTGCCTGTCGGAGGAGCAGGTAGAGGGCCTGGAGGGATTTGACTCCAGCGAACACGACTTGAGGAGAGGTAAGTGTGTTTCATCCCCATCCGGTGTGGAGCATGTGAGGGGGTGCAAGGGAACATGGGCCCACCAAAATGTGAATGCTGTGTGTCATCCACAGATGTGCTGGAGGGAGCTGGGCCATCATCTGCCTCTGGACGACCCACGCCAGGCAAGCACCAACATGTCCATCAGTCTGACCCCCTGGGAAGCCACAAAGCTCCTCAACACGCCATGGCTGCAGCAACGGTGGAGGGGAGTGCATACACAGGTGCATTGGAGGTCGTCGCGGAGGAGCCTGTGGACATCCAACAGGCGGACTTCCTGTACCTCGATGAGGAGGAGACCCTCTGCGCTGGACCCTCCGAGACGGTGGAAGTCACAGACTCTCATGACGCCATCAACTCCCATCAGGGGAACCCCCACCGTGGGTGCGAGGCATGGACTGCGGGAGGGCAAGTGACTATCCCAAGGACAATGGCACCATGAGTGCAGCTCAGGGACTGAGCATGTTTTATTTTGGGTGACGTGCACAGAGGCATGTGCCGTGCACCTGTAAGGGCTTGCCATGGCGGACAATGGCATGGTCCAATATGTTGTTTCTTTTCATGGACCCAGACCATGGGACATGTGTGTCACCCTCACTGATGTCACAGCAACATCGGACTGCACACGGTCAGGAGTGCAGAAGTCTCTACGGTGACTGGACACCAGTTTTCAGGGGAGGGGCAGGGTTTGCCCGGTGATGACAGTGCTACGGTGTGCCTGGTGTGTGAGTGTGTGTATGTGTGTGTGGCCAATGTGTCCAGACAGGCACAAGGCCATTTCTGCCAGCACTGCGTGTCAACTGTCAGGGGTCACCTTGGATCATCGGGGAGAGGTTATCCCCACGACCGTGTGGATGTGGTATGAATGTACAGCAACATCATTGGTGCCTTGGCGTGGCGTTCAGCAGACGGGGTAGCCTCTGGCAGGGGGGACTGTGTGGTGCGGGGGTCAGGTCATCACTTATGTCAATCTCCAGGCCCTTTCTCATGGCGTAGTTGTGCAGCACGCAACATGCACCGATGATCTGGCACACAAAGTTTGGGGAATACAACAGGGCCCCCCCGAACTTATCCAGGCATTGGAAACGGGACTTCAGGATGCCAAATGTGCGCTCCAGCATTGTATCTTCTCTCGCCTCTGGTTTGGGGATTCCGGTATGGAGTCAGGAGATGGGGCCCAAGTGCATATGTCGAGTCACCTGGAAGGGTAAAGACAGGAGGATGTTAGCCGTGCATGTGCCCCTCGTGATGTCTGCATCATGGGGGCGGACAGTCATGCTTGACACCCATGTCACTCACCAAGCAGCCAGCTGTCCCTGTACACGTTCTGTTCAAATTCCGTTGGGATGGTGCTTTGACGGTATATGTAGCTGTCGTGGCTGGCCCCGGGGTGTTTGGCACGGACGTGACATATGAGACATTGGGCATCGGCTATCACCTGTACGTTGATGGAATGCCACTGCTTACGATTGCGGTATATGTGCTCTGTGGCATGGGGGGGCCATAGTGCCACATGTGTCCAATCAATGGCCCGACTGTGCGTGGGAATCCGGCAATGCTGTAGAAATCCTGCATTGCCTTCTGCCTCAGGTGCTCATGGGTAGGTTTGATGATGTGGTGGGACATGCGTGTGAGGATTGCGGGGACAACCTGGTGCACGCATCTGCTCATGGTGGAT
Source organism: Rana temporaria (assembly GCF_905171775.1). Classification (NCBI taxonomy): domain Eukaryota; kingdom Metazoa; phylum Chordata; class Amphibia; order Anura; family Ranidae; genus Rana; species Rana temporaria. Next base: position 504,852,345 of record NC_053489.1, read on the forward strand.
TGTGACATCCCAGACACGACTCCACTTGTACGTTGGAAAGTTCCACTGGCGAGGAAGTGGAGTGTTGCCAGTACCTTGACCAGTGGCTGCACTGCATGTGAGCGTCCCGTCTTGCTGGTGATTTCATCATGCAGGGCTGTGGTTAATTCCAGGATGGCATCAGGGCAGAATCTGAAGATGCGGTACACCTCTGATTCCCCCATGCTGAAGAGGTTCATGCGCGTTCGGTATATCCTCTCCTGTGCCCTCCTCTGTGCCTGTTGACGCAGTAGTGCTATGGCCATGGCTGCCCCTGGCATGTTGGCGTACCGATGTGTTGTCCTGCAAGTGTGATTGCTCTGCTCGTCCGTAACGGTGCTGCTGCAGCTGCTCTCCAGCTGATCTGTGCATGTCTGTTGCCGGGTTGCGCCTCATGTATGGGGAATAACTTAACGCCGGACATACAACTTATGCGCATCTTGCGTAGCATGCACCGGGCGCATGCACGTTCGTGAATCGTCATATTTCCCTCATTTGCATGTTTGCATGGCTAATCAATGGGAGCAGCACCGTGCGCCCAGCCCACATGTGCGCCCACCCTACACCGGCGTGCTCACACTATGTCGGTGGGGCGTAGCCTGTTATTAGGTGCATGTTGGTTCATGGGTCTGCCGTACACATACGCCGGTGCACATTGGCACTTACGCCAGCGTAACATGCTGTACGTCGGCTTAAGTGCTTTGTGAATCTGGGCCATAGTGCCTATGTTTTTGCTGTCTAGCAGATTTTGATATAAAAAAAAAAAATTATAAATATTCAAATGTCAGCATTAGTATATAATTCTATCATTTCTTTTTCTCTTTTTTTTAATCGGTGGTCTAATAACTTTAAATGCTTATTTAAAATCAAAGACAATTACATTGCTTTGCATCAATTCATCTCCATTGTGTTCATTCTCTTTCTATGCATGGCTTTGATTTTATCTAATTTTTTTGTTTTCAACCTTGTAATACTGTTGCAATTTAGACTGCATGATGTACATTTGCTATATTTTCTCGCCTTTTCAATAATGCAATTCTAATCACAGAGAGGACTAAGCGCCTTACTATCTGCTTGTAGTTATACTTGGCACATAGCAATGATGTGGAAAGTTATTGAGTATAAATTGTGCTCATATATTGTATAGCTGACATTTCTTCTAAGCATATCTGTCAGTTTATTTGTAGCACCCTGTTTCCTTGTGCAAAAAAAAAAAAGAGAAAATAGTTTTTGCTGTATACTTCATGATGAAATAGATTTCTGAATGGAATAAAATAGGCAGAAATGTGATTATATCAAAATAATGTGTTGCAAATTTAGTAAAAAATGCACCATAATTGTTTTCCTGGTATTGTGTGCTGTGTGTGCTGTGTGTGCTGTGCACACTTTAATGAGATAAGATGTATAGACTGAAACATATTTCAAGAGAATGAATTTACTACAATGACACACAATGTAACATTCCTCTTTAGCCTCTGCACTTTTAGGTTGTAATTCTGTTGTTTGGTATAGGGGGTATATTCTATATATATATATATATATATATATATATATATATATATATATATATATATATATACTTTTTTTGATCTTTGATGATTATTTCATCAATCATCACAAACAACTCAGGGGTAAAACAAATTTAGAATAATGTATTTACAGTCATTTTACAGGTAAGCCTTGCTTGAGCAGCTTTTGTACTGTACAGTGACTGGACTGCGCTAAGCAAAATTGGATAAATATGAAAACTCTGTAGCAATTCGGTAGGAGATTACAGCAGAGACTGATCTGTGTTGGAGAATTGTAAGCACAACCAAAAACTGCACATATACCAATCTTGTAGCTTCTATGGGCCTGCATATTAATCCAGGATTTAAAACTTGACCCTCGATAATTCATTAACAAGAAAAAAAAAAGAAAAGAAAAGTAAATAAAAAAAATTTGGCATCAAACACTTTTCTATTACTATTTCTAAAGAAATTCAAAAGTAAAGGAATAATACAGCATCTGTGACATATTATTTTGTTTGCATTGGATGACTGGGATTTGCATAATCTTGGTGACCTAAAATCCCAGGCACTATTTATAACTGAAAATTGTACCCGGGACACTTAAGAGACACTTAATTGAATTGAAAAATGCATATGATCAGATGGTGTAAATAGGTTCAATGTAGTTGCTGCCCCAATATTTATTTAGGTATAATAATGCCGCGTACACACGATCGGTTCGTCTGATGAAAACGGTCTGATGGACAAACCGATCGTGTGTGGGCCCCATCGTTTTTTTCCCATCGGTGAAATAACGTAGAACCTGTTTTAAAATTATCTGATGGTTAAAAAAACGATAGAAAAAAACGATCGTCAGTGGGGAAATCCATCGGTTAAAAATCAACGCATGTTCAGAATCAAGTTGACGCATGCTCGGATGCATTGAACTTCATTTTTCTCAGCACGTCATTGTGTTTTATGTCACCGCGTTCTGACACGATCGTTTTTTTTAACTCATGGTGTGTAGGCAAGACTGAAGAAAGTCAGCTTTATCGGATATCTGATGAAAAAATCCATCAGACCGTTTTCATGGGATGAACCGATCGTGTGTACAGGGCATTAGAAATGACCTGGGAGTCAGTATATTTAAAGTACTACAGTTTGTCTACTTGTTTAAAAAAATTTTTGTTTGTGTGTTTGTTTTGTTTTATATTGAACTCTGAAAATGTAAGAATTCTATCAAAAGCACACAAATCTTAATGATTTAAAATTAATACTATGAAAATGTGCATGATTAATGGCATGTGGCAGAGATAATGCTTCAATCAGTAAAACAAAAAGAAGCTATAGCTAGAAAGAATTTGAGTCACCTTGACCTATCCTCTTTTAACCTCAAACTTGTTTATAAGAAATTAAAGTGATTTATTGTCCAATTTCAGTTGGACATTGTAAAACACTGATTTCAATAAAGCTAAAGCCAAGGATATGGGTTTGCTGCCTATATACCTGAAGCTACATTACTCTGTTCTGATTATAAAGAACAAAAACAATTTCATGAAATGCTCTTTCAGCTTGTAAAAAATGTCACAAAAATATTTAACCCATTGCAGTGCAATGAATGCAGTCAATGCAATAAAGATTTCACATCATTAGGTATTTTCTGATTATATTTTCTTGGTGTGTCAACAGAATGGAGGCCAAAATGTGCTCTTCTCAAGAGCTGTGCTCTTTACTTTCAAAATCTCTTTCCATTCATATAAACGTAAGATAGAAGCACTATATCAATGAACTGCACTCCTAAATCTTTAAAGAATTTTTTTTTACAGCAAATTGTTTATATATATATATATATAAATCACAGGGCCCTGTACCAGGGGTCGACCAATATTGTTTTTTCAGGGCCGATACGATACAGATTTTTCGGCTGCCTTTCAGGCTGATAGCTCATATCGGGTGCCGATATTCTGTAGATTTAAACTTTTAAAACTTTATTTTTACACGGTCCTTTTTATTATTTTTTATCACTGTTATTGTTGTCACAAGGAATGCAAACATCCCTTGTGGCAGTAATAGCACAGGAACTCTTTACGGAGGGATCTGAGGTCTATAAAACCCCTCCTCTGTACTTGAAATTATTCAAAACCTCAGCGTTTTTGAATACTTTCTATTTTTTTTAAACTGTCACCTTCAGGATGCCAGTAATCCGGAAGTGATGTCTGACATTGCTTCCTGGTTACTAGATCTGAGACCCGGACAAAGCCGATCTGCCAATTGCCAGTTAAAGTAGTGTAGTGACGAATAGCAAAAATGTCCTGGTCATGAAGGGGGTAAAATCTTCTGGAGCTTAAGTGATTAAGAAGACTTTTGAAGTGACCTAAGTATGATACATAGGTTTTGGACATGTATAGGTATCTATTTCACAAACATTTTCCCATATTCCTCAGAATTACATATTACAACCTTTGAGCCACCACACAACACATTTAATTACACTTTACAATGAAATATTCTGGTTCTGGGGTGAAGGCATATGAATCCTCAACAGGCTTGACAGAATAGAACCTGCTGCATCAGGAAGTTGTGTATCCATTAGCATGTATATCTGAAACACCAATATTTTACAAAATTAGTCACTAATATTTATCACATAATATGAATATAAATATTCTGTAACTTTTAACATACATAATATTATTGCAATTCTCTTGCATTGATATTGCATGTGAAAATATGTGTTCCAGAAGTGGGGTGCGCCAAGGGATAAACATTGCTGTGGGTCAAAGAGACAGAGAAGGAGAAGGGGGCAAAATGGAATGGCCAAGGAGGGTGCTCTGTAGGTTTGTCTTATGCCGCGTACACACGATCGGAAATTCCGACAAGAAAACCAGAATTTTGGCTCAAACTTGTGTTGCATACACACGGTCACACAAAATTCCAACTGTCAAGAACGTGGTGACATACAACACTACAACAAGCCAAGAAAAATTAGGTTCAATGATTCCGAGCATGAGTCTAATTGATTCCGAGCATGTGTGTTTTTTTGCATACAGACGATCGGAATTTCCGACAATAACTTTTCCCATCTGAAAATTTGAGAACCAGCTCTCAAATTTTTGCTGTTTGAAATTCTGACAGAAAAAGTCAGATGGGGCCTACACACGGTTGGAATTTCCGACCAAAAGCTCACATTGAACTTTTCTTGTCGGGAATTTCGATCGTGAGTATGCGGCATTAGATTGTAATTTGTATATATATATATATATATACAGTACAGACCAAATGTTTGGACACACCTTCTTATTCAAAAAATTTTCATGACTATGAAAATTGTAGATTCACACTGAAGGCATCAAAACTATGAATTAACACATGTGGAATTATACATAACAAAAAAGTGTGAAACAACTGAAAATATATTTCATATTCTAGGTTGTTCTAAGTAGCCACCTTTTGCAGCAGACACATCTCTAGAACTGTTGAGAGGAGACTGTGTGAATCAGGCCTTCATGGTAGAATATCTGCTAGGAAACCACTGCTAAAGAAAGGCAACAAGCAGAAGAGAATTGTTTGGGCTAAAGAACACAAGGAATGGACATTAGACCAGTGGAAATCTGTGCTTTGGTCTGATGAGTGCAAACTTGAGATCTTTGGTTCCAACCCCTGTGTCTTTGTGCGACGCAGAAAAAGACCCTTCAGGTCTGGTGTGGATTTTAAGGGGAACTCCACCCCAATTCTTTTTTTAAAAATGGCATGGAGTTCCCCCAAAAATCCACACCAGACCCCTTATCTGAGCACGTTAACCTGGCTGGCCACAGAAAAGAGGGGGGACAGAGTGCGCCCCCCTCTCCTAAACTGTACCCGGCCACATGCCCTCAACATGGGGAGGATGTCCCCATGTTGATGGGGACAAGGGCCTCCCAATCATCTATGGAGGGTCTCCTGGTGGGGGATATCTTGCGGTGTCCACAGCAGCTCATATAAAGTTGGCAGTGCAGATCCAGGCGTGGATGGTACCCAGTTAAGGGATAGATGGTACCTGTAGTTTTAAGATAGCCAAGCCGGCTACAGCTGACAATAATAGAACAAGGTTTCTGTATAAGCTGAATGCCTTTATAGGCAGGTAACAGGTGCAGTGCATAAGCACTGATACGAGGCAGGGCTGCGGTAATGAGCGGCACACTTCCACGTTCCACGGTGGAACGCACGCGGCGCTGGGCGATGAAGTCATTGCACTGTTGCCGTAATGCGTTCCAGCGTGGAACGCATTACCAGTAACAGACGGGAGCGCCTGTTACACTTTGCTTACTGAAGGCTGAGAACTGAGTGATCAGTGGTCTTTGGTCACTTTGTTATTGCTGCTCCATCCACCTAGGTAAGTATAATTAAAAAATAAATAAAATCACTTTTAAAGGAAAAAAAATCCCCTTCTCCCTCTTAAGAACCCTCCCTCCCCAAGCAAAGATTCCCACTGTAAAATATCCCCCTCCCTCAAATACCTCCCCACAAATTAAAGCCCCCTGTCTCTAAACCGACCCCCCAAAGCAAAAATATCTCACTCAGTCAACGCCCTCTCCCCCAGCAAAGATTCCTAATTATGAAGAAAATTTTCTTAAACTCCCACCAAAGAAACTCCCCCAGGCTGGAATTCTCACTTCCTTCTTCCCAAAACAGAAAATTTATATCTCCCCACTTATCTGATCTCAAGTTCAGCAAGATACAGACGTAGGAAAACTTCTGCATCCCCAGTCTCCCTTCAGCTGTGTCATATAATACATCAAGGAGGAGTCTAGGAGTTCCCTCAACCATGCACTATCAATTGCCGGCATCTGAGACCTTGCAGTAATTTCATGCTTTTCAGGGGGACCCTTATTAAACTGAGGGGATGGGACACAATAGAAGGGAGGCTGGCTGCTACACTCTGAAACGCTGATTGCTTCTACTGTGCTGATGCTGAGGCTAAACAGCAGGGACACTGTCTGGGCATTTTGCCAGGATGCCTTTGGGAGTTTAAACACCCCTGACCCCCTTACCTACGCCTCTACCCAGCTCCAATCTTGCAGGAATATGTTCTCCATCAGACGCAACTAGAACCCAAACCTACTCAGAGGGATATATCCATCTTCTCTGACCCTCCTCAACCTTTCTCCTTTCTTTCTCACCTTCCATATACTAGGCAGAATAGACGGCCTACCTCTGCCTCTGGTTTAGATTTCCCTCCCCTCAATATTATTTTTGTACTTTCATATACCCAGTACCTTTCCCTAATTCCTTTTAACCTTCCTCTCCACCAACATCCCGCCCTTTTCTTTCCTCTTATACCCCCACCCCCTTTTTTTTATTCTCTTTGCCCTTCCTCCTGATACCCCTCTCTCTTTGCAAAATAAGAATATATTTTACACCCACAGTCTCCTAAGATAGAAACAACTCACACTCAAGTTCTTATTTGATACTATTAGCCAGGGGTGTCAAACTCAATTTCATTGTCCTGATTGTTCTCAAAAGGGCCAGTTGTATCTGTAAGATTAGATGTCCATCGCATCCCTTACCCTTACATTAGATGTCAAGAGCCAACCCATCATCAGAAGTTGAGTCCCCCACTCTCCCTTATATCACAGTGTAACCCCCTTTCCTTATGCTGCTGCTGGGAAGAAACTGGATGCATTGCTTGAAAGCAGAAAGTAGGGGTCTGGAGGAGGATCAGAGGAGGGCTGGAGCTCTCCTGCAGCTGCAGGAGAGATGCAAGGGCCACATGAAATGGCCTGGAAGGCCGGATTCGGCCAGCAGGCCTTGTGTTTGACGCCTGTGCTATAAGCTATCCAAATTGCCAAACCTCACATGACCTCACAAAATCTCCAGTCCTCTCCTTTTTCATTGAAAATGGCATCTGTTAACACCAAAGGCTTAAACATACCTGAAAAACATTCTCACTTTCTTTGAGAATTTCATAAACTCAGAACTAATATTGTCTGCATCCAGGAAACACACTTTATGACAGAAAAAATCCCTAAATTCTCAGACAGGGAATTCCCACTTGTATTCCATGCTACAAACAAACAATCTAAAACAAAGGGTGTTTCCATTCTTATCTTTAAATGGACATCCTTCCAATTGATAGATTCTATGTATGGTCAAGTAGGTAACTATATTTTCCTTATGGGAAAGATTGGTTCACGCCCTATCGCAATCACCAACAGCAAAAAAAGTTAAAATGTTCTGCCAAATTGGAGACTTATGCCCTATACACATGATCAGAATTTCCAATGGGTTAAAATCCAATGGAATTTTCAGTCGGAATTCCATTCAAGCTGTCTTGCATACACATTGTCAGACCAAATTTCGACCGTCCAAAACGCGGTGACGTAAAACACTATGACAAGCCGAGAAAAATGAAGTTCAATGCTACGGAGCATGCGTTGACTTGATTCTGAGCATGTGTGTTTTTTTTCTCCGTCAGAGTTCCACACAGATGATTGGAATTACCGATAGGATTTTTTCCATCGGAAAAAAATAAAACATGTTCTATTTCTAAACTCCGACGGAAAAAAGTTTGATGGGGCCCACACACGGGCGAAATATCCGATGAAAAAATTCTGTCTGACTTTTTTCATCTGAAATTCCGATTGTGTGTACAAGGCATTACTGTCCTCATTCTCAACTGGGATTCTTCTTCTCAGGGGAAATTTCAACACCCATCTAAATCCACTCTTGGACAAATCCTCAGGTACTTCAGCTGTGCCCTATCTTCTTGTTTTTCCTCCTTTAATCAAGCATGTTCATCTTTTATTTGGAGAGGTAAATCACCTAGAAATAAACTTGAGTGTCTTACTCTTCTGAAAAACAAAGAAGGAATTGCCCTCTCCGACCTACGCCGATACTACCGGGCAACCCATCTAGCCTGAGTAATAGATTGGAACATTCATCACACGGTAAACAATTGGATCACTCTAAAACATACAGTTACTCCTCACTGCCTGAGATTCTTGCCATGGATACACCCACAACATATCTCCTCTCAAACTAAACTCCACCCCTTAATTGGCACCACACTGGACTTCTTTCATACCTCAACAAAAATCACCAATCCAACCCCGTGGCTGGGCCCTCTTACCCCATTACATGCCAATGCAGACTTCCCTCCAGGCACTAATGACAACTTCCTAGGTAAGTTCTGGCCTTGCAGACATGTCTTAGCAACTAAATTTTTCACAGAGGTTCCTTCATATCATTAGATGACCTAAGCACAAAATCAGCTCCCAACCTTATCCCAAGGTGGACATACATGCATAAAAGACACTTCTTGACCAGATCATAAAATTCACACCACTGGACGAAAAACTCAACAACTCTGGAAGCACTATGCACCCAAAAAACTCCCAAAGACAACAAATTTCGATAATATATTGTTCACTATTCAAAGACTACTCGCCTTCTTTAGCAAATCATGTTTAGCTCGGGAACATCATCTAAACATAAAATTCTCTTATCTTAAATGACAATCTATCTGTTCTCACATATGCAAGGGCTCCCTTTGCTGCCACTCAAGAATGTAGATTTAAAATCCTCTCGAGATGGTATAGAACTCCGGCGCCACTTAACACATTTTCAAATTCAATGCCTAATATAACCTGTCGTTGTGATGCCGAGGATGGATCAATGCCTCATATTTGGTAGTCATACCCAACAAGCCAAACATTTTTCAAACTAGTACATGACACTATTCTTTCAGTCATATTTTCAGTCAGAAAATATCGAATTCTCCCCAGCTCAATACCTGCTTCATCATACTGTAATTTCCAAAATTAAAGTCAGTACTTCAAATCACTTGCAATGTTTATGATAAATGCGGCTAAACACTGTATACCCTGCCACTGGCCCTCTCCCATCATTCCAATGAAAAAGGAATGGTATTGCAGATTTGACAATATAGAAAGAAAATTAAGAACTCATTAGTATTTAACAAGAAAATATATCCACATTCACATCAACATGGTACAGCTGGCAACACTTTAAGACAATACTTGCATATTCTGTGACATGTATCAATGCAAAGAAAGTTTAAAAAACACCAGTTTTTCGGGAGCAGTGATTTTAATAATGCTTAAAGTGAAACAATAAAAGTGAGATATTCCTTTAAATTTTGTGCCTGGGGGGTGTCTATAGTATGGCTGTAAACTACCACATTTTCCCCATGTTTCGAACATTACCACAGCAAAATTACATTTCTTAAGGAAAAAAAGTAATTTAAAACTGATTGTGGCTGTAATGAATTGTCAGGTCTCTGCATTATACATAAAATCTATTGGAAAAAAAAACGGCATGGGTTCCCCCCCAGTCCAAATAATAAGGGGAACCCCAAACCAAAAATGTAAAAAAAAATTGCGTGGGACCTTCAGGTCTGGTATGAATATTAAAGGGAACCATGCGCCAATTATTTTTTTTAATGCTGTAGGCGTCCCCCCCAAAATCCATACCAGACTCTTATCTGAGCATGCAACCTGGCAGGCCACAGGAAAAGAGGGGAGATGAGAGAGCGTCCCCCTCCTGAACCATACCAGGTCACATGCCCTCAACATGGGGAGGGTGCTTTGGGGTCTGACAAGGACCTCAACTCCACAACCCTTGTTCGGTGGTTGTGGGGGTCTGCGGGCAGGGGGACCCCCAGATCCCAGCCCCCCATTTGAATTGGTAATGGGTACATTGTACCCCTACCATTTCACCAACAAAAAGTGTCAAAAATTGTAAAAAAGACAAAAGACAGCTTGGGACAAGTCCTTTATTAAAAAATAAAAATGTCCAGTGATGTAAATCCATGCCACGGGAAACCCCTGTGGTGTCAGAGGGGGGGCGGGTCACCCGTTTACATTCAGCTATATTACAGCTGTCAAAGCAAGAAGAAGTGTCAATCACCGGGAGCCTGCAATGGATGGAACTGTTGCGGCTTTTTTTTTTGGTCGTGGATGTCGATTTACATTGCTGGGCATTTTTATTTTTATTTTATTAATAATGACTTGTCCCAATCGGTTTCTTGTCTTTTTTACCATTTTTGACACTCTTTTGCGAAATGGTAGGGGTACAATGTACCCGTTACCAATTCACATAGGGGGTGGCAAGGATCTGGAGTTCCCCTTGTTAAAGGGGGCTTCCAGATTCCGATAAGCCCCCGCCCGCAGACCCCCACAACCACCGGCCAAAGTGCCTGGTAATGGACTGAGGGGGAACCCATGCCATTTTTTCAATGAGTTTTACATATATTGCTGGGACCCGACAATTCATTACAGCCGCAATCAGTTTGAAATTACTTTTTTTTCCTTTAGAAAGTCATTTTGCTGTGGTAATGTTCTAAACACAGGAAAAATACCCGACTTTACAGGCATACTATAGACACCCCCCAGGCACGATATTTAAAGAAATATTTTTTTTGTTTCACTTGAAGCATTATTAAAATCACTGCTCCTGAAAAAATTTACATTTTGAAAACTTTTTTTGCATTGATACATGTCCTCTGGGGTAGGAACGGGTCCCCAAACACTTTTTATGGCAATGACTTGCATATAATACTTTAAAATGAGCACTTTTGGTTTTTCATGTAAGTGTCCCAAAGTTCGGCCCGAACTTATGCTCGGGCCAAACCGTTTGCCCATCCCTAATGTCTATGCAATAAGCAATTATGACAATGGAGGACAACAATGTTTTCCTCTAAAACACAAAGTGCCTAAACAAATGCATTCATTGCAGGATCATTCAGGTTTATTTCATGAAAAATTTAGTTTTAAACATATTTCACATACTTTTGGCAATTACAAAAATGTGTTAAGTATTATATGAGATTTTAGTGACAGCATTTTGAAAGCGACTGTCTGCTTGTGTTATTGTTTGCAGTATATTTGTTTGATCCCACTTGGTTTTGTAAAAAAAGAACAATGAAACCACTAGGGTTCTTTTAGTAAAGTGCAAAAACACAGCCTGCAGCTGTAATGCCACTTTGAAATGAACTAAGTCTTCCTCTGAGCAAATACTTTTTTTTATATAGTTAGTGTATGAGTTACCCAAGCTATCCAGACACAGCAATGCATAAAGGTTCAGGATGCTTACATCTGGATATTAGTTATAAAGTATATGCTGCCCATAGTGATAAAAATGATCCCAGGATGATTAAGAAATTATAAAAGAATAAGCAAAATAAAACATTTATATTTTTAATTGCAAAAAACACCAAGCAAAACTGGTGAATGGCTAATCAGCAATTCACTATACGGAGCAATATTTAAATGTGGCATATTTTGCTTTAGGCTTCTGAATTAATATGACACAGGATCTTGACAGCAAGTACAAAGATGTGCTTCCTCTTTCCAACCCTTCATCAAAATAGTATAATTGTTAGTTCAGCCAGTGAAGAGGAAACAGATATATGTGGGTCACAGTGAGTTCAATCTAAAGACACTAACTCCACTTCAAAGTACCATACTGTCCATACCATGGGCTAGTGTTGACAGGCTAAGGAAGGCTAAAGTACTACTTTCTTATTCATGCATAAATGATTCAAAGAAAAGCAAAAAAAAAAAAAAAAGAATTCCTCAAAGGATACAAGATTTTCTCTTGATGCAAGTGTACTATGTGTAAAATATAGTTGTTTTACAAAAGAGGAAAAAAAAGTTAAATTTAATTTTTAAAGTCAAGAAAAAACATCAGAAAGCAGCTGCCAATGATAGGTTTATTGTTACTTACATTATATTGTATGTGAAGACATTATTTTGCTTAAAGTTAAAGATCAAACATAGTTCAGTGAAAACACTATGATAAACAAGAAACTAATTTCTAAAATATGTAAAAGTAACAGAAGTGACTATTTGCCTGAAATGCACAGTTGCACTATTTGTGTCAAATGCACAACTTATTTATATGTTGTTTTATTAGAAAAATCGCTATAACCAGACAGGCATTCTATAAGCTCTTGTAACTCCTATTCTACTTTTCTTATTATTATTTCCTAATACTGTATAACAGATACATTCAGTGTGACTGTGATTAGTGAGAGTTTTATCAAATACATTACATTCAATTAAGTTCAATGGGCCAAATCCACAAAGACCCGGCGTAACGGCGAATTTCTAATTTAAGTTACACTGCCTTAAAATTTCTACCTAAGTGCCCGATCCACAAAGCACTTACCTAGAAATTTCTGGCCGTGTAACTTAAATTCCGCCGTCGCAAGGCGTTCCTCATTTCATGGGGGCGATTCCCATTTAAATGAGGTGCGCTCCCGCGCCAGCCATCTTCGCATGCTCGTGATGTCATTTTCCCGACGTGCATAGCGCGAAATTACGTTACGTCGGGCTTTGTGGATTGCGACGGGTCAATAAAGTTGCGTCGGGAAAAAAAAAGATACAGCGTGAAAAAAAAAATTCAAATTTGAAAAAAAAATGCGTCGCTAGACAGAAGGGTCTGCTTTTACATGGTGTACTAACTTTACACCTTGTAAAAGCAGCCCTAATTTTGCGTATGCAACTTAATACTTACGGAGAAAAAACGAAGCTGAAAAGCTTTGTGGATCTCCGTAAGTGCTAATTTGCATACCCGAGGCGGCATTTCGACACAAAATGCCCCCAGCGGCGGATGCGGTACTGCATCCTATGATCCGGCAGTGTAATTCAATTACACATGCCGGATCTTCTCCCTAACTATGGAAAACTGATTCTGTGGATCAGTTCCATAGTTAGGACCAGGGATACGACGGAGTAACAGCAGTTACTCCGTCGTATCTCTTTTGAGGATTTGGCCCAATGTTTTTAAATGCACATTAATACATTGATAGCTGGGTAGTTTAAGTTCTGACTATGATTTTGGAAGGTGATACAAACCTGACCATACAAAAGTAAAAAATGCATAGGACCCTAAATTTCTTCTTTAGGTGTGAAGAGAACCTCAGTATAGGATTTATCTGTCTTTGTGTGCCCATAATAGGTGGAAATCAAACAGTAATACTATTTTGCATGTTGATATTACTGTTCAGAAGAGGACTTACAGATAATTGTCTTTATTAATCTTAGATAAGTTACTGAAAGTCTTCTTTTAAATAGCAGTAAACATGAAGCTTCAATACATGTTACATGGAGGAACATGTTATCAAGATAAACCAGTGGCACTGGAACTAGATATTCATCCATGCAGAAAATGTTACCAGTGTCCAAAGAACAGTTACATACATAACATTTATACATGTTTTGATATGTTTATTATGTATAATGACTTGCATTTTCCACAAATAATTGAGCTCATACTTTCTTTTTTTTAAATGCATGTTAATTTGATTTATTGAATGCAAATGTTTTTCTTTGTATTTATGTAAACTATACATAATTTTATAACAGTTACATTGAGTTTACATCAGGAGAAAGATGAAAACTGGAGGGTCAATAACAGGATAATTTCCTTTTCCCAGCTTTGGGTAACGTGCAGGGATGATTAAGTGAACCATCCATCCTTCATTCAGGAACACTCAGCCAGTATCCTTTGAGTTACCATTTAACAAGCCAATAATTGTTAGATTGACAGTGTACTAACAGCTTCTATTTTTATATGTACGGTGTCTAAATAGGTCTGTGCATCCCAGTAGCCACAGAATTCGACTGAATGCACTTAACAAGGTAACAGATCTGGTCAGACACCCTCCCTCCCCTTCTCTGCACTACAAGTCTGTGTGAGGACACTAGTTATGAAATGTGTGGCCAGTATTTATTTAAGCACAAAGCCATAGGTGTGCATGGCTTAGTGATTGAACTGTGACAATGCTCACCTAATGGGGCCTGGGTACTGGCTCCACAACCGCAGCAGCTGGGTGACCAGGTCATAACTGAACCTGAAAGGCAAGAAACACTTCCAGACTCAGCAGTACTTCAGCAGTGCAGCCTTGCATGCTTATTTCCCATCCTTACCTCCACTTTTTATGCTGCAACATGGCACCACACCAGCAGCCTCAAGGAAAATCACAGCTTCTGACAGTGCAGGACTCCTTCACAATACAAGCAATGGACGGAAATCACTGTCTATAGCTTCACAGTGATCTACTCTCATGCCACTACCATAGCACTGATGAGGTACTTCATTAATCTTCCTGTCATTTAGTAACTGCCTGCCTGTAAACAGACAGTCTGCTGGAGCCTGACATTGCACCCATGTACTGCTAATCATGCATGCAATGCTTTACAGGCTCCTAAAAATATAACAAATGCACATTTGTTACCTGCACAAATGTGCATTTATTAATTTATTAATTCATTTACTTTTAAGACAAGTTTATTCTGTAAGGCTAAAAGTTATTAGGGTTATCATGCAGTGTCTGTCTGCATAGAACATTGGGTTACTCCCTCACTTCAAACCATTTTACTGAAGGGTTGAACCCACTCTTTCTCTCTAAATCATTTTTCTCAGCACAGCAAAGAAGCTCTAGCATCAACCTAGCATCTCCCTGACAGCTAGGCAACACGTTTTTTAGCCTCCACTATTCTCTCACAAGAAGTTTTCTGAAACTTAGCCCTTGTATTTAAATGACAAAGAATGGCAAAAAGTATACTTGTGTAATATTAATTTGTGGATCTTACCATTCAACTACTTTACAATTGTGTATCAATTGGCAGTTAAATACAACTGAGCCATGTGTGGTGAGCAGAGCAAAATGTAAAGTACTGTGCATCATAAACAATTGATATAGATGTATAAAATGTTATCCTATGCACTCAACCTGGTAAACCCCCAAAGACCACCACAATAAACAAAATGAAAGGGAGTGCAGCACAGCACAGAGAGTCTATTTTTTTAACTTATTAAGTTCAAATGGTATTCCACAAGATGCCATTCTAGCTAACAAACTTGTCAGGGATTTACCAGTACCAAAAAAGATTAATTGATTACAAATCTAATTTTATTTGTACAAATGTTAAAAACAAAAGTTAAAAAGAGTTGTGTTGTTTGTTAAAAAATAGACAATTACATTAGAGTATAAAAAGGGAAAGAAACTCTGCGCTTAACCAAAAAATAAAAAATAAAATATAGTGAAATATATATATGATATAATGAACGTGAAAAAATTAGGAAATGGTGCTGTATGTCAGTATAAAGCCTAAGGCCCAGATTCACAAAAGAGATACGACGGCGTATCTCCTCATACGCCGTCGTATCTCTGTTTTAGGGTCTTCTTAACAATGCGACTGATTCATAAAATCAGTTACGCATAGTTAGCCCTAAGATCCAACAGGTGTAATTGTTTTACACTGTCGGATCTTAGGATGCAATACCGCGGCCGCCGATGGGGGGAGTTTGCGTCGTAAACCAGCGTCGGGTATGCAAATTAGTAGTTACGGCGATCCACGGCGGTTTTTCGCGTTCGCTACGTCGCTGCTAGTCTAGTTTCCCGTCGCAAAGTTAGTCGATGTTTTTGGTGCCCTAACTTTACACAGCACACGTATGTGCTGTATAAAGTATGGCCGTCGTTCCCGCATCGAAATTAAAAAAAATGTCCTTCTTGCGTAAGACGTCCGGGAATACAGAAGTACGCTACGCACGTCGCCGTTCAAAAAAATTACATCACTTCGCGCAAAGCATGGCAGGAAATTCAAAAGGGAGCATGCGCAGTAGGTCCGGCGCGGGAGCGCGTCTAATTTAAATGGCACATGCCCCTTTGAATTACGCGGGCTTACGTCGGAGGCCGCCGGCGGAAGTTTTCTCGCAAGTGCTTTGTGAATCAGGCACTTGCGATGAAAACTTGCGGCGCTGTAAACGTATCTACAATATGTTAAGCCACCGTGATTCTACATGAATCTGGCCCAAAATACTTAAAGCCCAAACAAACATGTGAAAAAATAAAACAAGCGTGCAACCATTACTGAAGACTGTTGAAATACAAATAATTCAACAGATAATTCAAGATATGGGTTAATTAGTGAACACAAAAAACAGAGTTATATGTAACAATAAATGTGTATGTACACAAATAAATGTGAAGGAATTACTGTGCAAAAAAAAAATGACATATAAATAAATCACTCTTTAACAAATTAGTCCATATATATGTGTATCTCTTTTGGAGAGTGCTGTGTAAACACAAACAAATGTCCATGTGGATTATGGATATTTGACATGACACAAAAACTCTGAGAATCAATCCAATGACTAGGATATCCCAGTGTTCAGAAGAAGCCTTGATCTATTGACAGCCGAAAAGATGTAATATTAAAGCTGCATACCAGATAATCAGGATCTTATGTTATAGAGATCTACAAAGCATGTAGGTCAGCCCGCTGGCAGTGATGATGTCCACCCTTTCTCTGATCAAAGGAGGATATTCCCGTCTGATAGTAATGAACGTTGTCAGCTTCAGGTAGGTAAACTTCCGGATCAGGAAAGGAATTCACAGGCGGAAATCGCTCAGATTTCCAGGGACTTTCCTGGGAGTGGTGACTCAGCAAGAAAAAAATATGTATAATAATGAAGGCTTCATGGTATAGTATATCCAAAAAGGGAGGTTTAATCCAAGAAAACACACAGCAAGCAAGCCCAAAGGTTATAAAAAACAGCAAATGTCACATAAAGCAAACTTAGTATTAAAAAAAACCATGGAGCGAACCAAATGGCTAAATGAATGTGGTGACGTTTTAGAGATTTGTGCTCCACCTGACATGTTTCCCCAAAAATGGCATTGACTGGGAACGTCAGCACACCACACTTATATACTTAAAGCGGCAGCCAGGACACCGGAAGTAATATTGTAAGAACTTGTCTCGGTAGTCACCAGGATAGTGTGAACACTAGTACAATAATAAAGTTAAAAAACACACCAGATATTCCTTACTTATCCTCAACAAAACAAAACAACAACAATTTGATATATTGCACATATTACCGTACACCTTAATAAGATGGAAAATAAACTGTACATATTCTAATCAACCTATACACTATACACAAACTAATTATTGTGTATAGATAAATGGGATAGAAAAAACGGTAGTATAATAAAGAGAGGAATTCAATTAATTAATGTAAATATAAAAATATATGGGCCAGATCCACATAGAAATGGACAGGCGCAGCGTATCAGAGATACGCTACGCCGCCGTATCTTACCTGGCTTTAAGTCGAATCCAGGAAGAATTTGCGCCGTAAGTTACGGCGGCGTAGTGTATTTCTGGCGGCGGATTTCAAATTGGGCGGGTTGGGGGCGGGTTTCATTAAAACCGCGCCAAATGAACTGCGCATGCGTCGTCGCGAACATTTTCCGCCGTGCATTGTGCTAAATTACGTCGCTAGGACGTAATTTTTTTAAACTTAGACGTGAGTTACGTCCATCCCTATTCACGGACGACTTACGCAAAAAAAAAATTTTGACGCGGGAACGACGGCCATACTTAACATGGCAAGTCTATGTATACGCCGCAAAATACCAGCTTTAACTATACGCCGGAAAAAGCAGACTACAGACACGCGTACGTTCGTGGATCGTCGTAAATCGCTAATTTGCATACCCGACGGGGTAAACTACGCAAACTCCACCCAGCGGGCGCCGAAGTATTGCACCTACGATCCGAAGGCGTACGAAGCCGTACGCCTGTCCGATCAAACCCAGAATCCGTTGTATCTTGGTTTGAGGATTCAAACTAAAGATACGACGCGGGAAATTTGAACGTACGCCGCGTACTTGCTCTGTGAATCTGGCCCATATAAGTTTAAAAAAATTATATATCTATATATAATATAAAAAATATATTTGAAAAAAAAAATATATATATAAAAAAACATATATATAAAAAATATATAAAAAACATGTATATAAATATATATGTATACTGATCTTCATGTAAAGCACATACGGGAATGAGTTATTTATTATCAATGAAACAATTTATTTCCCATTCTACGTTCAAGCTCAGAGGCTTGATTCATCTGACACCGCAGTGACAACGGACCAAAGCCAAAGCCAAAGCCATTAGATATGCATGTTCTCATACAACTTGTGAGTAGCCATTTGGCTGTTTGTCCTCTCAATTTTTTTAAAAATTTCTCTTCATACTGCACTTAGATTGGCGCATCCTTTGTTTTTCTTTAACGCACTGATATGCCACTCCTGCAAAGCTGCAAGCTTGGTTTCCACAGACCTCCAACATTTGCTGGTGCTGTCACGAAGACGAAGTTACCCTCTTTCATATTTAGTGGCAATACCCCCTAATAGTGCCTTTCTGGGACACAGTCAGAAAGGTGATATTTCAGATTACAGAAACAAGTCCTACTCCATGTTGCTGATGTCTCTTTCCACAAGTACAAAAACTCACTAAAAAAGCATTTATTGAATGCAGCTAAATCACTCATACCACTTTTTTGGAAATCCTCATGGGTTCCCTCAATTCAAAATTGGCTACATAGAATAACCGATATCCACAGTATGGAAGAGACGATCTCCCAGTTCAATGACAACATTGAGCGCTTCTACAAAATTTGGTTCCTGTTTAAGTTCCCCCAAGTGTATAATGCTCTTAGGCCCCATACACACGAGAGAATTTATCCGCGGATACGGTCCAGCGGACCGTTTCCACTGATAAATCCTCTCAAAGATTTCCGCAGATTTCTATGTGATGGAGTGTACACACCATCGCATTGAAATCCGCGCGGAAATCCTCTGGCGATGACGTGTCGCGCCGTCGCCGCGATTATGACGCGGCGACGGCGCGACGCTGTCATATAAGGAATTCCACGCATGCGTCAAATCATTACGACGCGTGCGGGGAATCCCTTTGGACGGATGGATCCGGTAAGTCTGTACAGACGAGCGGATCCATCCGTTGGAATGGATTCCAGCAGATGGATTTGTTGTGCATGTCAGCAAATATCCGATCTGCTGGAATCCATCCCAGAGGAGATTTCTCCGCGGAAACAGATCCGCTGGCGTGTACACACCATAGGATCTATCCGCAGAAACCCATTTGCTGGGATTTATCTGCTGATGGATTCTATCGTGTGTATGGGGCCTTAGAGAAAATGACTAGGATGGCCAGACCACATTAAACTCAATCTAAACAGACCTCAACCTTCCCTGTCTAAAACTCAATTCTATACCATTACCATATTACTGTCCCGTGATTTAAAGGGTCACTAAAGGAAAACATTTTTTTAGCTGAAATGACTGTTTACAGGGTATAGAGACATAATAGTTAACTGATTCCTTTTAAAAATGATTAAAAATAGATAAAAACCAATTATATAATGTGCCTGCAGTGTAGTTTCATTTTTGCTGTTGTTTGCTGGTTCTCTGATGTACAGAGAGCCACTAGAGGGCAGTCAGCCAATAGAGAGCAGTGCTACTTTGTCTAAAACTCCTCAGCACCAATCCAGTTTCGTTTTACACACAGTAATCACACCTCCTTGATTAGTGACCACTGTGAGAAATCTCCCAGTACTGTGGCTATCAGGAAACAGGCAACCAGGAAGTGTCCAGAACAGAGAGGATTTACAGCAATATCAAAGCAAAAACAAACAATGAGGACATGAAACCAGGACTTCAGTAAGGTAAAGGAAGCTATTTAGCTAAAAAAAAAAATTCCTTTAGTGACCCTTTAATGCAAGACCACCTGACACAGTATTACGACCCACACAAACGACATATCCTATGTTAGATATATATTTATTCCCCACTCTATTCCCCCATAGATCATATTCCTCCTCTTTCTTCTCCCTCCTTTATACACCCCCCGCCACTGTCTTCATTCTTTATATTTATCTTTACTTATCAATAATTGATGTTTCTTGTGCAATCTCTCTATTTGTTTGTTGTTATACTGGTTCATGCACAAATGCAGTTACACTAAGTATTTTTATTCAGAACCCAACTAGTTCATATTTAATGTCTATTATAGACAGTTCATACCACATTGTTTTATACATCAGTGTTTACTTGTCACTCACTGTTTGGGAACTGTGTTTCCCCATTACCACTGTATACTTGTTTTTCAATAAAACTTGATGTTAAAAAAGAAAAAGTTTGCATTATCTTTGTTTTTGGGTGACTGGAGAAGCACTTCACCTGTTGAGTTAGTAACCTGTAATGTTCAGTTAGTGCCTGGATGGCAAGGATTTATTTTATGTTGTGTTTGTGTTATTTTTATGCACCCTTTTTAAAATTAAACTGGCTACAAGTCAAATTTTAGGAAACCTGCAATTTGGACTACCTTTTTCCCAGGGAAGGTGATCCCGTTTGAGCTAACCCTTGACAATGGACATTATTAAAACATTTATGATAGACCAACAAGGATCTAATGTCACCCCGCAAAACACAGAAAACATGTCAGCAATGTAACCAAACAATGCACAGCGATCCCCACATTGTAAAACATACAGATTTTATTATTCATTCATGAACATCCCTGCATATGTTCAGACTTAATTGGACCTCATTGCTGTGATATGTGTATTGTTTTCTAATATAAATGAAACATTTGAATCAATAATCAAATTTTAAGCACAGAGTAAAGACAACACTTCTGAAGTTTACAACCATTAACCATTAATATATGGACTAGTGATTCCCCAGCTAACCAGGTACATATCCAGCAGTGTCAATGTTTCTAACATTTATTTTATTTAAAACAACAATAGCAACTTTAATATACCCTGTATACTGTTTTTTTTTGTTTACTTGGCGGAATAACGCCTGTCCAAAAGAGTAGCTGAGAGAACAAATAAAGAGACTGCTCCCACCACTTTATAGGTCTCCCTATAGGATGAGTAGGATGTTTATGCACTTTAGGCAATGTATAGATTGATGGATGTAATAGAATGCTGGACCCAAGAAATTCAGTTAACTAATGGATGGAACCATATGCCATGCTCCTTGTTATGTACACAGCAAGTAAATATATTTCCTGGAATACTTCCTGGAAATATCCCATTCTGTGGTAAAAGTAGGAACTTCAGTGGGAAATCATTTTTTTTAGAGTGGATGTAAATGGAACAGACATAAACAGATTTAATCGGTTTATGTCCATTTATGTCGCCAAAAAAATGGACACAGCCCTTCTCCTTACTTTTTTCAGACCTAAAAGGAGAGAGGTGAGCAGATGTAAATGGATGCATGCCCAAAGAGTTGTATTGACCATCCATTCAGATTCTTCTGAAAAATAAACATATGAATCTCAATAGAACACCTGTGTGACATAAACAGAATGTATGTATGTTTACAACTGTTTAAATAATTTCAGGTCTTTCTGAAGGGAAAAGGATGCAACCGTGATGCATTTAAACAAATGGACCAGATGACACTAGAAATGTGCAATTTGTTTTGTTCCAAATCCGTTTTATTTTTATGAATTTCAACAAATTTGTTAATTTGGAAATATTTTAATTAACGAGGACCTGTTTAAAAAAAATCAGAATATTCAAAAATTCGTAATTTCATAAATTCGAAAATTTGTAAATTTGAAAAGTCATAAATTCACAAATTCAAAATGTGAAAATCTGAAAACCCCAAAATTTAAAAATCTGAAATAATAACTAACTAATAATAACTTAACTATTAAATAAAGGTATTGGAATTTGCTTTCAAATTTGTCCTTTAGTGAACGTGCCAAATATGAATTTGTCTTAAATAGCCAATGCCGTATCTAAACAAATGAAATGTAATGAATTAATAATAATAAATAACAATAAAAATAATAAAAACTGTTGTTATTATTATACTTATTATTATTATTTAATTTGTTACATTCCATTTGTTTAGATGTGGCATTAGTTATTTTGGATAATTCATAATTTCGAATAAATTTGTATTTGTTACGTCCACTAACAGACAAATTTGAAACAGTTAGTATTATTAGTTAGTTAATAATCCTTTCAAATTTTCGGATTTTATTTTTTATTTTCGGATATTCGGATTTTCACATTTTCGATTTTTTTCATTTAGGAATTTTCGAATTACATAAAAAAAAAAAAAACACGAAAATTAAAACAATTTTTTTTCGTCAGTGCACATGTCTAACACGGATGTAGGCAGATATCAATAGATGATCATCCTTTTAAATCCACAATCCCAGAGGAATTATTGAAAACTAGATGGAAGAAATGCCCTAGTGAAAGTGCCCCAAGTTGGTTTGGTTGCAATTTAAGTACTTTAAATAGAAACAATTAGATGTTAAAATCCATAGTGTGCTGGCAAATATGTACATTGAGCTATACATTTCATAATTTTAAAAAAAAGGCACAATTGAAAATTTACAAATAAGTTTTATTTATTTCTTTATTGAGTATGTATTTACTCAACGCAGTTTTATTATTTAGACTTAGTAGAAATGTTGTAAGTTATTTTGTATTTGTTAAGGTGAACTAAAACAATTGCAGTGCAATGTTTAAGAGACAACAACCAAACATATGGCACAGTGGCTGGAGGATATATAGGCAGTTTGATTGGGGTCTGAGGCAGCAATGTAAAAGAGAGAGATAAGACACTTTTTTTATCATAAAATAACATAGTACATACTGTATATTTTATTGTGAAAGAATATAAGTTTATTATATAACAATGAAGATCCAGAATTTTTTCTGAGACTGAAGAACAAGATTTTTTACAGATTTTCAACAGAAGATTTCCAAGTGCTGTTTCAGAGGTAGAGAGTAGGCAGATTACATGTATACAAAAACATTATCGTCTATTTTATAACAATGAAAAAAAATACACTGATTTCAGGCACACCATTAAATTTTTTTTGCATAGGTTGCAATTTTTTTGAGGGAGAAAGAAAATGTGAAATTGTATGAAATACTTACCATAATTTTTCCCTTACCTGATGCCAATCCATTGCAGCATACATATGATATAGTTTTGCCCCTATATCCACCCACAGGACCAGTCCAAATCTATAAAAGTCTGACTGAGAGCAACCTCCCCCATTCTTTGTAAAAATATCTAAATCAAAAAAAGGGAGGGTTTGTATGCTGCCATGTATTGGTGTTAGGAAAGGAAAATTATGGTACATATTTAATACAATTTTCTGTTTTCCTGATGCCAACATGACAGCATACATATGATAAATAACTAGCTAAACAGGTTGGGCTAAATTGTATAATCAAACTTTATTACAATGGACTTGACAGCCTGGATTGTCATTCCGTTGAAGTATATACGGTATATATATATATATATATATATATATATATTGATGTACGTTAAAAAAATAATTTGGTTTCTTCAATAATGTAAAATAAATTGAAATGTAAAATGACTATTGCTTTGAAAAACAAATTAAATAAAAATCTTGGAAACTAATAAATCAAACCTTTCCAGATTGGCATGTTAAGTTAGAACAAATATTGATCATAGCAAAAAGGTGTTGTTGATTCTGCTGAAATGATGTTAATTCACATTGGCGTAATTCAAATTAACCTTAATAATCTTGCAGAGTGACTATTTTTTTTATCTTGGCTTAAGTTTCAATTAGATATACATTGTTTGAATGTCCAACAGCCTTACGTACACTTACGCCTGTAGTGTGAACGCCGCTGCGACACGCCAGAGGGATGCTTTAGCATTGCCCTCTATGGAGATGGTTCACATCTCCACGCCGAATGCTGGACGCCTGACGCCTGCCGCCTGAAAAAAGGTGCCGGACCTATTTTTCAGGCGTCTTTAGGCGTTCGGCTAGGAGATGTGAACCATCTCCATAGAGGGGGTCACAGGCTGCATTCACAATCACGGTACAAAACGGCGCTATTTGCCGCCGCAATTCGCGGGACAAAACGCCGCGATTCAGTACGCTATAGTGTGAATGCAGCCTAAGTGTTACTTTAGATTGAAATACCAATTTACACATCACAGCTTATTACAGTAATTGGCTTTAGAATTTACTTTTTTTACAGGGGCATATTTGGTTGCATTCATTCTGAACATTTTGTACAATGCAATCTATGCAAATATGTAATATATAATACAGAAAATATACTTATAAGTAACACAAGCAAGAAACTGTATCACCACCTTTTAGTAAGGATATTTCCAACAAAGTCTGGATTTAGAAAGTATGCCCTTCCCTCTTTCTTACATGAAAAAAAGAAAAAGAATATGTGCTGTCAAATTTATAGCATATTAAACCACCACAAATGAAAAGTAATAGATATGTTAGAAAAACGGCTAAATAAGGATACACAGCTGGAACACGTGTAGGAGGTGAACCTCAGTCAGATTTGCTCACCAGACTGAGGCACCTATTTGAGAGTTTAATTACCGCCAATCACCACCAGCTGTGAGGAAAGTTATTTTTATCAGTGACATGGGTTACAAACATAAAGTATCTTTTAGTTGTTAGAATTGTGTTTGCACTGAAAATATACATATAATTAGAAAGAATATTTATATTTTTAAAACTGATGTTTTCCAATAACACTATGTACATTAACCGGTTCCCGACCGGTTTGTGCAGATATATTGCGGCAGATTGGCTCTCCTGGGTGAAATCCCGTACATATATGGCTTCGTCCAGTAGAGCCATCAGAGGCTGTCTGAGGAGAGAAGACAGATTGGGGGTTTCTACTTCGTAGAAACCCACTAACTGTCATCTCCTATAGTGAGTCCCCTTCCCCCCACAGTTCGAACACACAATATGGAACACAGTTAAACCCTTGATCGCCCCCTAGTGTTAACCCCTTCCCTGCCAGTGAAATTTACATAGTAATTAGTTCATATTTACAGCACTGACCGCTCTGTAAATGTGAATGGTCCCAAAAATGTGAGAAAAGTGTCCGACCTGTACACCGCCATTACCAGTTTTTTGTTTATAGCGCAAAAAATAAAAACCACAGAGGTGATGAAATACCACCAAAATAAAGCTCCATTTGTTAGGGATGAGCTTTATGTTCGAGTCGAACATGAGTTTGACTCGAACATTGGCTGTTCACCTGTTCGCGAACACCAAACAATTTGGGGTTCTCTGCAAATTCGAAAAGCCGCGGAACACCCTTTAAAAGTCTATGGGAGAAATGCTCATTTTAAAGGTTAATATGCAAGTTATTGTCATAAAAAGTGTTTGGGGACCTGAGTCCTGCCCCAGGGGACATGTATCAATGCGAATAAAAATAAAAAAAATGGCCCTTTTTCGGGAGCAGTGATTTTAATGATGCTTAAAGTGAAACGATAAAAGTGAAATATTCCTTTAAATTTCATACCTGGGAGTGTCTATAGTATGCCTGTAAAGTAGTGCATGTGTCCCACGCTTAGAAAAGTCCCTGCAAAAAATGACATTTCTAAAAGAAAAAAAAAGTCATTTAAAACTACTCATGGCTATAATGAATTGTCGGGTCCCAGCAAAACAGATAAAAGTCATTGAAAAAAACAGCATGGGTTCCCTCTTAGTCCATTACCAGGCCCTTTGGGAGGCGCCTGGTTGAATGACGCTCTCCCAGTGTGACAGCTCTTTTATAGCTGAGGGCAGGGCCACCCATCACATGCACAGGTGACCCCGCCCCCTTTATGACACAAGGAAAAAGCCTGGGGTTACCCAATGATGTGTACGGATGACCCCGCCCTCTCTGGCACAACACGGGTTTCCCGTGATGTGT
Source organism: Rana temporaria (assembly GCF_905171775.1). Classification (NCBI taxonomy): domain Eukaryota; kingdom Metazoa; phylum Chordata; class Amphibia; order Anura; family Ranidae; genus Rana; species Rana temporaria. The sequence continues at coordinate 504,878,438 of NC_053489.1, forward strand.
CAGAGGGGGCGGGGTCACCTGTACACGTCAATGGGTAACCCCAGGCTTTCAAAGAGGGGGCAGGGTCACCTGCGCATGTATTGGGTGGCACCGTCCTCATCTATAAAAGAGCTGTCACACCGGGAGAGTGTAATTCAGCCAGACGCCTCCTATGGAAGTGGTATTGTTCGTAGCAGCAGTTTTTTTTTTCATATTGCTCGGGACTGGATTACATTGTTAAACCTTTTTTTTTTATTATTATTTTTTTTTTAATAAAGGACTTGTCCCAAACTGTCTCCTGTAGTTTTTAACATTTTGACACTTTTTTGTGAAATGGTAGGGGTACAATGTACCCTGTTACCAATTCACATGGGGCGGGATCTGGAGCTCCCCTTTGTTAAAAAAGTAAAATGTCATATGAAGGACAAAAAAAATGGCCCTAAAATAAACAAAGTGAAGGGGTCAGTGTCAGCATTAAAACAATACAAGGAATGCAATATGAGGTATAAGTACGCAATTAGGGTGGCTAAAAAAACAATGAGAGACATATAGTGGATGAGAATAAAAATAATCCCATGTTTTTTAAATATATTAAAGGGGTTGTCATACTTACCTCCACTGTGCATAGGATGCATTAAGGTGAAAAAACGCCAACATTAGGGTGCGGGGGGTCCCCGAGTCAGTGACCCCTGAACAAGTGAGACCGACCCTAACCGCCATCTTTAACAACCTGATGGATAGGCCAGAGCAATCCCCCATTGAATATGATCGAGCGCACAGAGCTCTCAGACCCAGGGCCCCAGACAACAATCCCCCCAGGGACATTATCTGCTGCTTGCCTAATTTTGGATTAAAAGAAGAAATCCTGCAAAAAGCCAGAAATGCAGATCAGATCTCACATGAAGGCGCTGTGATACCGGGGGAAAACCCCTCCTTGCTGTCCTTAGAGAGAAAGGGATAAATTATAGGTGGAAGTTCCCGTTTGCATTACAGGCTGCCTTCATGGGCAAACAACATCTGCTCAGGGTCCCGGAGGACCTCTTGTCATTTTGTGAGGCCTAACAGATCGCACCTGTGGAACTACCGGAATGGTATGCGGAGTTCCGCTTGCCTTCGCTCATCAACAATCCCCAACACTCGCCCGGCCCATCGTCATTGCTCTCTCCATTCCAACAGAGGAATCAACGCGGCAACCCGAGCAGACGCTACAACGACTCTCCAGCACCCTTAAAAAGCTCAAAAAGCCAGAGAATGAAGGAGGTCCATCGTTCATAAAGTGCTATAACACCGTGTCCTTGTGGTTGTATCATCTGTTACCTGTTTAAAAGTTCTGCTGTGCGGTGATCTGCCCAGCTCATACCCCTCAGGATTCCCTCCTGTTCCCATTTTTTTGCTTCCACGTGATTTTAAATTTTTAGTTTTCATTTTTCATTTTGTGTGGCGCCCCCTGTCCTCATTTTTAAGTTAAGAGGATAAACTGTACAGTTTGACCACTAGATGGTGCTCTCAGCCAGGACAGACTTCATAGTTCTTCCTTCTTCTTTTACTGTTGCACACTGTACCTTTGCACGAAGGAGGTACATGTAGCCAGGTTTATGCGCTGCAGAGCTCAAAATTTATGTATGCATTATAACCATTCCTTTCCCAACAGGTACACGGAAATGTCTCTGTCGCTTACCCTCAGGTCCTTGCTCCTCTTCACGGATGACTATCTTATCGCGAGGCACTTCATGGGCTCCTGAGTTTACCGCAACATCCGCTCATGCAACAAACACAACTCAGCTGTCGTCTACCACCGTCTTTGGCTTTTTTTTTTCTATAGCCCCCCCGGTCAGGTCAACTGTGAGTACCAAGTTGCCTTGTTGAAGTAGCCTCACATTGACTTGTTGCCCCCTCAGCCCAGGCAGAGATGGAATTGTGTTCCTCAACATACTTCCCACCTGCTGATATACCTCGGACCCTGATGTCATACAACTTGGTTTAACCTGTTGGTGAACGCTCACACAGCCTTTATGGTATGCAAGGGTACTGTACTAATGTTTGTTTTTATTTCTATTTCTTCTTGTTTTTTGGTTTGTTCTCATATATTCTGCTGGCTCATTCTGGTGTTTCCCTACTAGTTATGCTGCTACCAGACTGATCGAACATAGATTTATAACGTTTATGACCTCTGGGTTTTTCTTGAGTTGTTATGGGTTATCACATAATCCTATCCACACTGTTAACTAACCTCCAGCTTCAACAATCAAACAAGGGTATGCCCCCCTTCCCCCCCATTTTTTTTTACTCTCCTTGTTCTGGCCTCAGTATACTATAACCTATTTCTAAGAATGTTTCTCTTGGGTCCTGCGACCCTTGTCTCCCCACGAAACTTCCCAATTTGTGATTTCTCAGGCCCTGTACACACGACCGGTTCATCCGATGAGAATTGTCCGACGGACCATTTTCATCGGTCCACCGCTGAAGTGGCCTTATGGTCTGATGTGTGTACACACCATCAGTTCAAAATCTGATCGGGTCAGAACCCGGTGACGTAAAACACGACGTGCTGAAAAAAACAAAGTTCAATGCTTCCAAGCATGCGTCGACTTGATTCTGAGCATGCGTGGGTTTTGAACCGATGCTTTTGCGTACTTACCATCGGCATGACGGCTTTGTCTCCATCGCGGCAAGCCAGCTTGGCGCTGGCTCCCGCGATGGGGCTCGTAGGTGGTCAATCTCACCGAGAAAGGGAGCGAGATTGACACAATATCGCGGTCACCCACTATATGACCATGGATGCCCCTGGCATGTTGGCATACAGATTGTTGTCCTGCAAGTGTGGATGCTCAGCTCGTCCCTAACGGTGCTGCTGAAGCTGACCTGCACACATCTGGTGCAAAGTTACAGCTGCTTTTCTGAGGGGTAACTTTAGACCGGACGTATGACTTATGCGTTCGTGGATCGCCGTATCTCCCTCATTTGCATATTTGCATAGCAAAACAATGGTGCGTCCAGCGTATATTTGCGCCCACGGTGCGCCGGCAGAGAAAAATTACGTCGGGCGGAAAAACCTATTTTTCAGGCGTATCTCATTTTGTGGATATGGCGCATAGTTACACTGGCGTATTTATACACTTACGCCCCGCATCTTGAGATACACCGGCGTAAGTGCTTTGTGGATCTGCCCCATAATGTTTAAAACCAGTTTTTGGAGTAAGTTGATGTTTACAGTGACAATGGGGATTATTTATTAAAGGCAAATCCACTTGGCACTACAAGTGCACTAGGAGACAGCTAAAAGAAACACAATCAGTAAATCAAATTAAAGATGATTTCAGATCAAAACTAATCTTTATTTAAAAAATGTATCATACATTTTCTGGCATATCAATGGCCCCCCTACCCGTAAAATATTCAAGACATTTTTTCCGGACTTCACGGGGCGCTTTGGGGGGCAAGCCAGGATGGCCAGATTCAAGTGCCGTCAGTGTATCTTTTCTCTGGTATTAAACATTGAAAGAAGAAGCCACACTCTGTTGAGTAGAAAACCTTTTACTCAGTGCACATTCACATGTGCGTTAGAATTTTTTTTTTAGAAAAAACAACAACATCTTTGTTTAAAAAAAATGTGACATTCAAAATATATTTTTTTGCTTAAACAGGCATGTTTCAAACCATAACATACACAACTCAGGAACTTACAAAGTTCAACGTACAAAAAGTGAAGGCAATATCAGACATTATAGTACCGTATTTGCCGGCATATAAGACGACTGGGTGTATAAGATGACCCCCTATTTTTCCAGGAAAAATGTTGGTTTTGGGATATACTCGCCGTATAAGATGACCCCCTTCCTACTAGTCTGTCTGGAAGCTGAGGGGTAGCCAGAACAACCAATGACAGGAACAACCACTAACAGAAACAGGCTTTTTTCAAATCTCACTGTGCCATTACATTACATTAAATGTCTCCACTGTGCCATTACATTACATGCCTCCACTGTGCCATTATATGCCTCCACTGTGCCATTACATGCCTCCACTGTGCCATCACATGCCTCCACTGTGCCATTACATGCCTCACTGTGCCGGCCAAGACGATCTCCCTACCTTATTTTGCATCAGTGGCCTATACTGCTTATAGATTGAGGCCTATATTTGGAGTAAGATTAGGAGAGTTTAGACTGATATTAGTTTTGTTTGTCTTGTGTTTTGTCTTGCAGAGAAAATGAAACTGTTCAAAGACCATGATTTCCTGCCGTGTTTATTTACAGGTACAAGGAGCTGACCTGTCTGTGGCATGTAAAACACCCCTTATATAAAAACAAACAAGCTAGGAAGGCAGCGATGGAGAATATGCTGGAATTTGTGAAGACACAGATCCCCACGGCAGACATCCCCAATTTGAAAACCAAAATTGGTGGCTTGAGGAGCAATTATAATAGGAAGCGGAATAAGGTCCTGGGTTCCCAAAAATCAGAAACAGCAGCAGAAGACATTTCTGTCCAAAGCCCGTGGTACTATGACAGAATGCGTTTTCTGTCAGACCAGACTGAAATCAGGCCATCACTTTCAACTCTTCCTTCCACCCTTCCTTCAACCCCAGCTGAGGCTTCCATCAACCAACCTGGGCCTCTCACCCAGGAAGAAGTGGAGGAGCCCAGCTTGAACCAGGTATAGTATTGTTCAACATATGTATTGTCCTAAAATGAATGATGTTAACTAGATGTTATTATTGATAACAGATTTATGATTTAACAAAAAGTGTTTTACCAATCAATAGACAGTAGTGGCCAAAAATGATTGGGACAAGAATGAAAATGCTGGGGTCAGAATGCTTGTCTTTTCTATTCAATTTGCAACAGTCATGAGCTGAAAATTGTGTGTGATTGACGAACCAAAAACTAAAACTATGTCCCTTTTTTTATACCCAGGAAAGCCTCAGCAGTAAAACAACTTCATTATTCTAGCATTATAAAGAAGAAAAGAATGCGCAGCGCAACAAATGTGCCATCTCCACAACGCTAGCTTTACCAGACCGAGCGCTTCCATCTCGTACTTGATTCAGAGCATGTGTGGAATTTTGTGTGTCAGAATTGCATACAGACGATCAGAGCTTCCAACAAGAACTTTTGTTGTCTGAAAAATTGAGAACCAGCTCTCAAACATTTGTTGTCGGAAATTCCGACAGCAAATGTCGGATGGAGCCTACACACGGTCTGAATATCCAACCAAAAGCTCACATCAAACATTTGTTGTCTGAAATGCCAATCGTGTTTACGCGGCATAAGTATGCACTTAGGCACAGCCCTCCATGCTGACACAGTAACTTCTTAAAGGTGATCAAATTTAAAGCATAACTCCACTTTTGTTAAGAAAAAACATTCCCCTCTGGGTTATCCAAGTACTTTACAAGGATTTTAACAAACTTTGTTGCAGATTCCTACCTTTTGGTATTCTGAAGACATCCCTGGTTGTTTCTCTGTGCTCAATGAGTCTAATAATGGGAGTTTCATATATATATATATATATATATATATATATATATATATATATTAGTGCTGTCAGTTAAACGCGTTAATAACAGCGTTAACACAAACCCATGTTAACGGCGTAAAATTTTTTATCGCGCGATTAACGAGGCAGCGTTCGGGGGTTATACCGGGATGATGCCTGCAGCCGCAGGCATCATCCCGGTACCGTTGTTTAGAGCGGGCGATCGGCTATCCAAACATAACAACCGATGCGGCTAAAAGCCGCTCGGTTGTTATGCCGGAGGAGCGGGAGGGGACATCCCCCCCCTCCCGCCGCCTTTCGCCGCTCTGACCGGGCCTCCCGTCCCACCGGGAGACCCGATCCTCCATCCGCCGTGTTCTGTGTCCAGGCGGAGACTGACACTAAGCCGTAAATGGCTTTGATTCAGTCTCCGCATTGAAACCACGGAAGCGGCGTCATGACGTCACTTCTGGGTTTCTCGGCTGCCAATGGCGCCGGATTTAAAAAAGTACACAGTATTCAGAATCGCCGTTTTCAGCGATCTGAATACTTTGAAGTGCAAAGGAGGGCTCGGAGGTCTTTTAGACCCCGATCCCTCCATAAAGAGTACCTGTCACCACCTATTGCTGTCACAAGGGAAGTTTACATTCCTTGTGACAGCAATAAAAGTGATCAAAATGTAAAAAAATAAAAAAACACAATTTAATATTATAAAAAAATAAATAAAAAAAATAAGAAAACAAAAAAAAAATGTTTTAAAGGGTGAACCTCCTTAATCGCGCGATTAATCGTGAGTTAACTATGACATTAATGCGATTAATCGCGATTAGAAATTTTAATCGCTTGACAGCACTAATATATATATATATATATCAACCAGCTGTGCACATATGGGGCTCTAATTAGGAAAGCTGCTGGGTCTGCATCCCTTTAGCCACGATTTTCTATTGAACGTATTTCACCTGAAATCTGAACTGTATTTCAGTGCAGACTTCTGGGAAACCTGGTGAGCCAAATCACACAAGCAGGTAATTATGTTTCTGGGGGGCGTTCTGTATACACTCTATGTACATAACACCTTCAGGTAGCCATATTGCAAAATTACAGAGCTGCAGATTGAAAGGGAATGGTAATTTGTAATAACAATAATAATTCGATATTACAATATGACTTGTGTCACAATTGTATACGCTATATAATTTTTTCCTTATTTGTTATTTTTTTCCCCACAAAAGTGGAATTACCCTTTCAACAGTTGCCGACTGCCTTGCATACATATACTGCAGGGCTGTGGCTCCTACAGGTAAAACATCACATACCTCTTTGTGATCGCCTCTTCTGGGTTTGTGGCATGTGCCACCGGTGACCAGCTCCCACTGTAATTGGACACAGCGGGAGCCAATCAGCTGGTCTGGTGGACCCGATCTCTGCGTGACCCATGATCATTCCTGACAGATGCAGAATGGTGGTTTGCCTATGTAAACAAGGCAGATTGCCATTCTGTGACAAGGGAAGACAGAGATCTTGTGTTTCTGCTAAGCAAGAACAAAAATCTTTGTTTTACCACAGTACAAGCACACCCCACACAGTTAGAACGCACTCCCTAGGGACACATTTAACCCTTTGATCGCCCCTGATGTTAACCCCTTCCACGCCAGTGTCATTAGTACATGCATATTTTTTTTAGCACTGACCCCTGTATTGGTGTCACTGGTCCCCAAAAAGTGTCAGTGTCTGATTTGTCCTTTGCAATGTCACAGTCCAGCTATAAGTCACCGATAGCCGCCATTAATAGTAAAAATAAATAAATAAAACTTCCATTAAAATATCCCATAGTTTGTAGACGCTATAACTTTTGCGCAAACTAATCAATATACGTTTATTGTGTTTTTTTACCAAAAATATGTAGAAGAATACATATTGGCCTAAATTTGTTTGGGTGTGTTTTATAGATAAAAGTAAAAAATATTATTTTTTTCAAAATAGTTTTTCTTGTTTATAGCACAACAAATTTAAACCGCAGAGGTGATCAAATAACACCAAAAGAAAGCTCTTTTTGAGGGGGGAAAAGACATCAATTTTGTTTGGGTACAGCGTTGCGCAATTGTCAGTTAAAGTAGCGCAGTGCCGTATTGCAAAAAATGGCCTAGTCATATAGGGGGTAAACCTTCCAGAGCTGAAGTGGTTAAATAGTATTGTTTTAATCGCAATCTAAAAAAAGGAAACACATATTTTTATTCAGAATGCTGTATCTTAAAGCATTCTAGTCATGGGTGCCTCTCAATAAAGACCTGCCTGGTTTGTCGACTGAGATGGCAGAAAAGAATGATTTTCCTGGTCTCATGCATTATCCTTAAATTAGAAGTAGACCCCTTAGTTTCTTGGATTTGTAACGCAGAGATGAGATGCAAATAAAATAAATACAATAAAAAAGCTGAGAGGATTTTGTTTTGATATATCCGCTGGGCTTGTGTAAACCAAAGGTTGTGTTTCCCAAGGAGATTTTGAATATAAGAATATTTCCAGCAATGCTATATCAAGGTCCCCATCACACATTTAAGCTAGCCAGCAAAACAAAAACAAAAAATCATATATATATATATATATATATATATATATATATATATATATATATATATATATATATATATATAAAAAAAACTTTCTATTGTATAATAAATATATTTATTTTGGTTTTATTTTTGTTGTTAAAATACAAACTAGATTTGAAGAATGTTTTTGTTTCAGAATTCTTTAAAAGTTATTTTTTTTAGCTGTACACAAGCATCCAAATTTGCTTTCTAATTTCAGAAAGATTGTTTTCACAATGGCAAGTGTACCCATTACTATTTTAGCTAATTCTACCTTTTTAACCACTTCACCAAAACACCCGCTGTGCAGGTTTAGCACAATAACTGATTAGTTGTGTTATTTTCTTAAAAGCTATATTTTATTTCTGTGCTTTCTTCAAGTATTCAACTGACTCATTTTACAAGCACAAATCCTGTAAAAAGAAAAATGACAAATCTTGGAGGAATCAGCATTTGACAAGTGGTAGGTTAATCAGGTGGTCAAGAGAAAGAAAAGTGAAGAGAAAATCTACTACAAAAAAAAAAAAGGAAAATTAGTGGCAAAGTGTAAAATACAAATGTCTCATAAAAGAATGTTCAACCCACAAAAAAATTGAAAGGACAAGATTAACTTGTGAAATTGTAATACAATATACAAACTAAGGCCCGGATTCACAGACAGCGGTGCACATTTATGCAGCCGTAACACATCTCAATGTACGCTACGCCGACGCAGCGCAGAGAGGCAAGCATGGAATTCAGGAAGCCAGTGCTCCCAAAGCTGCGTCGGCGTGGCGTAGATTTCGAAGGCGCAGGCCAGCGTAGGTGGAAGTGACCCCACGCAAATGATGGTCCGAGCATGGTGCAATGTTGCAATGTTTTACGCCCGGCGTATCATGAACAGCGCATGCGCGTTAGAATACAAGAAAGGGCTGGGACAGCCGCACTCCAAAAAAACGTCTCCTTTTATTAAAAATGGATCACAAAATACATGCCACGGCCAAAAAAGCTGACGCGTTTCACACTGTATCTCAGTGCTTATTCATAGCTCCATGACGTATGCCCAGCACCCCTATGCGCATGCTCACAACTACGCCGGCACAACTTCCTAAGATACGCCGGCCCACCGGCTTATGCCGAGCACATAAATACGCACATAAATACGCCCAGCCATACGCCATGTCAGATGCTGAGGTGGAGAGGGAGAGGAGGAAGAAAAACTTTTCATCGGAAGAGAGGGTGATCCTGACCTCGGCAATATCACAATATGATGCCTACCTCCATGGCGCACAGAGTGCCAGGACCAGCAGGGCAAGGAAGCAAGAGATCTACCAGAAGATCACCCTGGAGGTCACCCTGGAGGTCAATGCCCTTGGGACCTCCCAAGACATAAAAAATAAATAATGACATGAGACGGCGGGTCAGGGAGAAGCTGCCAAGGTGAGGAGGCACCTCAGGGGCACTAGAGGCGGACCAGCTTCTTCAGTGAAAATGACACCTGAGGAGGAGGTGATAGCCAGCTGTCTGGAGCAGGAGGGCCTGGAGGGTTTTGACTCCAGTGACCAGGACTTGAGGAGAGGTAAGTGTGTTTTATCCCCCATCTGGTGTGTAGCATGTGAGGAGGTGGAAGAGAACATGTGACAAGTGTGTGGGTCCACCAACATGTGAATGCTTTGTGTCATCCACAGATGTGCTGGAGGGAGCTGGGCCATCTGCTGCCCCTGGACGACCCACGCCATTTCCGGAACATCGGCCTCAGCCTAACCCCCTGGGAAACCCCATAAGATCTGTGGAGGGGAGTGCCCACACCTCTGCTCTAGAGGTAGTTGAGGAGGAGCCGGTGGATCTCCACCAGGAGGAATGCCTCTATTTTGAGGAGGCTTCCATCTACCCCAGACCCTCAGAGACCTCCACGCCCATCAGGGGAACCCCCCTCCCGGGCTACTCCATTCAGGGCTACCCCATCCAGGGGAACCCCCTCCCGGGCTACTCCATCCAGGGGAACCCCCTCCTGGGCTACTCCATCCAGGGGAAACCCCTCCAGGGCTACCCCATCCAGGGGAACCCCCTCCAGGGCTACCCCATCCAGGGAAACCCCCTCCAGGGCTACCCCATCCAGGGGAACCCCCGCCAGGGCTACCCCATCCGGACTGACTCAACTGGCTACTTTCCCTAGGAAGGCTCTGGCCAAGACTAGGGGTGTATCCGGATCCCTGCAAGAAGGGCTTGAGAGGGAGCAGGCACAGCAGACGCGCCACATGGCAGATATTGCTTGTGATCTACACAGAGTGGCTGACAGCCTGGCGTCTTTTGTTGGGTCCACGGATGTGCAGCAGTGCCTCACACAACAGGCTGCACATAACCAGGCCATAACAGACTGCCTGCAGGACGTCAACGCGAACTGTGCAGCCATGGCCACAAGCCTCTGTGACCAAAGTCAGACCCTAGATGCCCTGCATCACCAAATCTTAGCAGGGGGTCCCTCGTCATCTGTGGACCAGGGATCTGGGGACATGCAGGCCACCCAGAACTGGCACACATCGGCTATTGGGGAGCTGCAGGCCACAGCATTTGGGATCCTGGCAGAGGTGAAGAGCCTGAGGGAGGTTATGCAGGCCAACACTTCTGCCATCCAGATGGAGGGTCGGCAGAACAGACGCCTACAGCGCCAGACGAACGCACGCCAGCTGCGGATGCAGGCAGATACTAACTGTGTTCTGACGTGCATTGCGGTTGCCTTAGAGGGCATGCAGGCAACATCTGCCCTCAGAGCCAGGAGCGACAGACCAGGGGATGAATCTCATCATGATGCACCACCCCCCCACCCCAGTCATCGCCCAGACAATTAAGGAGCCGTACCCTTGGCCCTAGGCCTGGCCCACGAGAGGGCAAATGACTTTTCTCTGAACATTTTCAGCTCAGAGTATGAGCTTTATATTTTTTGTTTTGGACGTGCACAGAGGTTACATAGTTACATAGTTAGTCAGGTCGAAAAAAGACACAAGTCCATCCAGTTCATGGGCCGTCCTCCTCTAAGGGCATGATCCCTATATTTATTTATTTTTTTGTCACTGCACACAGTGAGGAGTGCAGAAGTGGTGCCCGGACACCTGTTTGCAGGGGCAGGGTTTGCCCGGTGCTGCTACAGTGTGACTGGTGTGTGAGTGTGTGTATGTGTGTGTGACATTCCTGCCAGCAAGGCGTGTCACCTTGGATCGTCAGGGAGAGGTTATCCCCACGACCGTGTGAATGTGGTATGAATGGACAGCAACATCATTGGGGCCTTGGTGTGGCGTTGCTGCTCCCATGTCCTGCACGGTGGACTTGGGCTAAACCAATGTGAGGTGGATGTGGTGTGTGTGAGCTAGGGACCACAGTGGTGTGCATGCGTGCATTGTCCGTGTGCCATGATGAATGTGTGTGTTTAACGTGCAAAGATGCATTCCACAAGGCAACTCCTGACTGCTGTTCCCTCAGCAGATGGGGTAGCCTCGGGCAGGGGGGGACTATGTGGTTTGGGGGACATGGCCTTAACATATGTCAATCTCCAGGCCCTTTCTCATGGCATAGTTGTGCAGCACGCAACATGCACCGATCATCTGGCACACAAAGTTTGGGGAATACAACAGGGTCCCCCCCGGACTTATCCAGGCATCGGAAACGGGACTTCAGGATGCCAAATGTGCGCTCCACCACTGCACGGGTGCATATGTGTGCATCATTGTATCTTCTCTCTCCTCTGGTTTGGGGATTCCGGTATGGAGTCAGGAGATGGGGCCCAAGTGCATATGCAGAGTCACCTGGAAGGGAAAAAACAGGAGGATGTTAGTGGTGCATGTGCCCCCCGTGATGTCTGCATCATGGGGTTGGACAGTCATGCCTGACACCCATGTCACTCACCAACCAGCCAGCTGTCCCTGTACACGTTCTGTTCGAATTCCGTTGGGATGTTGCTTTGACGGTATATGTAGCTGTCGTGGCTGGCCCCTGGGTGTTTGGCACGGACGTGCCATATGAGGCATTGGGCATCGGCTATGACCTGTACGTTGATGGAATGCCACTGCTTACGATTACGGTATTTGTGCTCTGTGGCACGGGGGGGCCGTAGTGCCACATGTGTGCAATCAATGGCCCCCACGGTGCGTGGGAATCAGGCAATTATGTAGAAATCCTGCATTGCCTTCTGCCGCAGGTGCTCATGGGTGGGTTTGATGATGTATTGGGACATGCGTGTGAGGATTGCGGGGACGACCTGGTGCACGCATCTGCTCATGGTGGATTGTGACATCCCAGACACGACTCCACTTGTACGTTGGAAAGATCCACTGGTGAGGAAATGGAGTGTTGCCAATACCTTGACCAGTGGCTGCACTGCATGTGAGCGTTCTGTCTGGCTGGTGATTTCATCATGCAGGGCTGTGGCTAATTCCAGGATGGCATCAGGGCTGAATCTGAAGATGTGGTACACCTCCAATTCCCCCATGCCAAAGATGTTCATGCGCATTCGTTATATCCTATCCTGTGGCCTCCTCCGTGCCTGTGGACGCAGTAGTGCTATGAACATGGCTGCCCCTGGCATGTTGGCATACAGATGTGTTGTCCTACAAGTGTGGTTGCTCAGCTCGTCCGTAACAGTGCTGCTGCAGCTGCTCTCCAGCTGACCTGTGCACGTCTGTTGCTGAGTTACACCTCCTTTATGGGAATAACTTTGCGCCGGACGTACAACTTACGCGTAGCCTGCGCCCGAGCGCACGTAGGTTTGTGAAACGCCGTATTTCCCTCATTTGCATATTTGAATACCTAATCAATGGGAGAAGCAACATATTTGTGGGCCCATATTTGCGCCCACGCTACGCCGGCATAGGCAAGTTACGTTGGCGGAATGAAGCCTATTTTTAGGCGTATCTTAGTTTGTGGGTCCGGCGCACAGATACGACGGCGCATATTTGCACTTACGCGGCGTATCTCGAGATACGTTGGCACAAGTGCTTTGTGAATCCGGGCCTATGTTATCAACCTCCCAAGACAAGCAACAAAAAAAGCTGTTCAACTCCATTGAAAGTGAAATACTATAGAATAGGCTAGCTGTATGTGTGGATATACAAAGATTCTGACATAAAGATAGGACATATTGAGAGAGGAAAATAGATAAAAACAAATTTGTATGTTTGTTAACCCCAACTTTGTATTGTGACCACTATTTGACTTGATTAACAAAAATGCAATTGGGGTAGGATTTCAGTATACCGTTCTTTTTCCCAGTTGTTTCTCAGTCTGATGATGTTATGCCTTAAAACCAGGAATCCAGTTTACCACATATGTTTTTTTATTATTTATTTTTATACATAGATGTAGTCCATATAAGAAGGTCTGTATGTGTTACTGCGTGTAACTAAATAACTCAGTATATTGATGCACTATAAATATTTTTTTTCTATTTGTTTCCCTTATCAAGACATTTCTTTAAACTGCATTATCTTGAGAAGGTTGACAGTTGACATTGGATCTACATGTGTAGGATTTATGTCAATGCATGTTAAAGATATGATGGCAAACACCATGAGGTTGATTTACTAAAGGCTGTTCACCACATTACTCTACTTTATAGTAAATCGACCATTATATCTCTGTGAACCTACAGTATGTAATGATTTTAAGATTTTTATACTCAGATGCTGATTTTAATTGAGCTCTGATTTAAGCATACATTTTTTACAAAACATTTGCTGTCTGTAAGTACTGCATGCCACAACTATTGTAAAATGATTATGCTTTAAATGTTATGATAAGTTATATTGACATCACTTTGGATTCTCTTTGCTGTGTTTACATTTCAGCAGTGCCAGGGATCTGGAAATTTGCCGCAGGGTGAGTCATCATGTTAGAGGTTCAACATCATTGGGTGTTGCTCGTTGTGATTGTTGAGAATTTACTCCCCTGGATGACATCGCTAAATGTTAGATTTGGTGGTAATTTTTTTCTATTAAAGATTTTTGCACAGTATTGGTGTTTTTATTTACTACTTCCTTTTGTGTAAATGAGTAACAAGAGGTACTATGTGCCCCATACTCATTCACCTAGGAGGAGTGGATATCTGGGGCCCCCTAATTTTAAAGGGGTTTAAAATTCTAATTGTCCACTATATCCCCACATCTCTTTGGTGGACATGAAATGGGGATGATACCCTTGTTTGCATTAACATAGGAATGAGTTGCTTTTCAAGGAGGGCTTTTCTGACACCCTTTGCCATGTGCCTTCCCATTTTGAGGGCATGTGGCCCCTTTCCTAGCCACTCAAGCTGTATTCCTGGATAAGGCTTGATTTGAATCATAAGGGGGGATAGTACACATTTTTAAAGCAATATTTACTTATATTGGATTGTTATTTCATGAAATATTACCATAAAACTTGGTAATGATGGCTTAACTATACATACAGTAATTGGTCTTGAATATCTGGTCACAGACCTGCAATAGACCTCTTAACTCTAAAAAAAAAAGGTACAATGCTGTGAATTATTATTTGCCCCCTTTCAGATTATTTTTTTTTGCATATTTGTCACACTTAAATGTGTGATCAGATCATCAAACAAATTGTATTATTACACAGAGATAAAATTACAAAAGGAAAAAATACCACGCTATCTAGTGGAAAATAAATGGAGCAGCTAACACAGCAAGAGAGATCAAAAATTGCTAGAAAAACATATGTGGAAAAGTGTTGCGCTAACAGTGAGTATATTGTAATAAAACAATCTAAAACTTATTATACAACACCACAAGTAACCTAATGGTATTAATAAGTATTATTATGTAAAAAATGATACTACAGCGCTAAATTAAATAATCAAAAATATACCATTAATAAATCACCAAATAATAAAAAGCTGCAAAAATATTGTAGTGGGTCAAACAAAGTAAAAAAGTGAATATATGTAAATAATTGCGCTAATTACTAACTTAAATAATGATGCCAACCGTGCTAAACAGTGATTAAAGCTCTGAGTATAATAAAACAATATAAGAACAAATCCACAAAATATGTCCAATTGTGCTTGAGATGTGCACCGGTGGTTCAAATGAAAAAACAACACCCAGTTCAGTGCAGTGATAAGAAAATCCGATGTAATCACAGACACACTCCTGCTTCACAGATGAGGGATCTCCTCCACACAGACACCGCTCATGAAAAAAGAAAGGAGACAACTCATTGCACAGATGGTAAGGCACCAAAGAAACAAAAGATATTTCTCTAGCAATAGCACACTCACGATACCGCCGTTCAAACAATGCATAGATATCCAGTGCACCAATCCTCCATAGAGCCGCTCAGCTGATGTTGCATCTACTCATTCGGATCCACTGTCCGTCCCGCTCGTAGCTCCTCCCCCACGCGTTACGTCAATGGTCACTCGACTTATGTACCAGGTCTCTGAGTACCAATTTATTAAAAACTTCAACATGTTCATTATTATGGACTTGAGGATTAAATAATGATTTATTCCTCAGTTGGCTATGTTGAACTCTCCCCAGAAGATTTTGGTCCTGTGCTCCTTTAATAGGTTGGTTCATCATATATTTTTTGATATTTAGCTTCCTGGTATACTTCTGTATATCTACATAGACATCAAATTTGAACATGTTGAAGTTTTTAATAAATTGGTACTCAGAGACCTGGACAAATTGAAAGTAAAAAAAGTCCCTGATTCCAAAAGTATACATAAAGGAATAAAAGAATTAGAGGAAAATAAACAGGTCATAATTAGACCTGCGGATAAAGGAGGAGCTATAGTGGTACTTTCAAAAGAATACTATTATGAAGAATTGGAAAATCAACTGCAAGATTCTAGTACATACATCAAATTGAGAGGAAATCCTACGAATGAATACAAGGAAGAACTAATTGATTTGGTACAAAGAGGAAGGGATAAAGGAGTACTTCATAAAAGAGAATTCAAGTACTTAGTCCCTGATAATTGTAGGGTTCCTATTATATATACAATTCCGAAGATTCATAAGGACCCTTTGAGACCTCCAGGGAGACCCATCATTAATGGTATCCAGTCCATAAATGCAAGATTAGGACAGTATGTAGACAAGTTCATTCAACCTTTGGTCCCACAAACTAGGGCTTACTTAAGGGACACCAAACATTTGATTCAGATTTTGGACACTGTAAAAGTTGAAACATCGGAGAACTATCTACTAGTAACTGCTGATGTGTCCTCGCTCTACACTGTTATAAATCATATAGAAGCAATTCAGGCATCTAAATGGGCTTTAAATAAATTTGGGTCACTTGTGTCTAAACAGAATAGATTTGTGTTGAGATGTTTGGCATTCGGCCTACAACATAACTATTTTTGGTATAGACAGAAGTATTACCGGCAATTAAATGGCATTGGCATGGGGGCTAAATACGCACCTAGTGTTGCCAATGTTTTTATGGCCGAGTGGGAGGAAGTTGCCATTTATCAGAACTTGCCAGATCAATTGGTTCTATATAAAAGATTCATTGACGATTGTATTCTCATATGGAAGGGAGATGTGGAATCATTAGTCCAATTCTTTGAGAAACTGAATCTTAATCAGAAAAATATTGTACTTACTTATACCATTAATGATAAAAAGATACAATTTCTGGATTTAGAAATTACACTTGAAGCTCAAAAGATTATTACGAAAACCTTTTTCAAACCGGTAGAACGGAACAGTTATATTCCGGTAGATAGTTGCCACCATGATCCATGGCTCATCAACATACCGAAAGGTCAGTTAGTAAGAATCCGCAGGAATTGTACCGATCCCCAGACCTATTTGAAACAAGCCAACTGGATTGGCGAGAAATTCACCAAAAAAGGATATGATAGTAGCTTCATACAGATGCAAATAAAAAACGTGTTGGATATACCTAGAGAGACATTAATTGAAGATAAGACAATAAACAAAACCATGGACGACCATATACCAATTATTTTGAATTATAATGTCCAACATAGACAATTGGAATCGATCTTCAAACGGCATTGGTCCATATTGCAAGCCGACCAACAGCTGCAATGTATACTTCCAAGTATGCCAAGGGTAATTTATAGACGTGCTCCCTCTTTGAGGGATTTGGTGGCAAAAAATGTACCCGATCCTCCCACCAAATCAAATACCCTAACCTTTTTTCAAGGAAAAGGTTTTTTCCCTTGCAAAAGGTGTTTTGCCTGCAAGAAGACCAATTTTAATGGTCAAAAATGTTCCAGTTTCACGTCCAATGTTACACAAAAGGAATATCAAATAAAAGATTTAATAACATGTAGGACGGAGGGAGTTGTCTATGCTCTACAATGTTCGTGTTCTCTGCAGTACATTGGCCGCACAAAAAGACCTCTATGGAAGAGGCTCAGGGAACACGTTCAAAATATTGAAAAGGGCTTTCCGAATCATAATGTGTCGCGCCATTTTGCTTTGTGCCATAATATGAATCCCAAAGATCTCAAATTTTGGGCAATTGCTAAATACAACCCCCACTGGAGAGGTAGCCATATGGTAGGGACCCTAAGTCAATCAGAATCAAGATGGATACACGAAATGAGGTCTTTATCGCCCAATGGGTTAAATATAGAATTCGACCTCAATTGTTTCATCTCTGATAACTAATTAAGTATTTGAATAATTTTGTGATAATGCCTTAAATTAATCTGGTTTTACACATACATATTTTTCCTCTCTGCATTATAACATTTTAAATTAATTTTAGAATATCTATTGGTTTTTTAAGTTGCAATATATTTGGGATTTTTAATTGTATATTTATAATTGTATATGAATGATGCGATTATGTCTGTGTCTATTTTATATTGCTTGATAAGTTTTTTGCAATATAAGCTGTAATATCCTCTTTAGCCACTGGAGGCTGCTATGCCTTTGATGCATATCCCCAATGCTAACCGGTAAAGTTTTTTAAGACAAAGTTTTTTAAAACAAGGTTTTAAATAAACAAGTTTTTAAATTGTTCTTATGTATTAAAATTGCCAACATGCACTAGATATTTTGTACAGTGCATGTTTAATCCTTTGTACGCCAGCAATGATGGAGATGTGTAATCACTCCCTCTCTCCCGTCTCTGCCTGTTAGCCTCACTGACTATAAATATCAGCAGCTGAGAGCGGACGGGGAGTGACCCATGATTAAGTCGAGTGACCATTGACGTAACGCGTGGGGGAGGAGCTACGAGCGGGACGGACAGTGGATCCGAATGAGTAGATGCAACATCAGCTGAGCGGCTCTATGGAGGATTGGTGCACTGGATATCTATGCATTGTTTGAACGGCGGTATCGTGAGTGTGCTATTGCTAGAGAAATATCTTTTGTTTCTTTGGTGCCTTACCATCTGTGCAATGAGTTGTCTCCTTTCTTTTTTCATGAGCGGTGTCTGTGTGGAGGAGATCCCTCATCTGTGAAGCAGGAGTGTGTCTGTGATTACATCGGATTTTCTTATCACTGCACTGAACTGGGTGTTGTTTTTTCATTTGAACCACCGGTGCACATCTCAAGCACAATTGGACATATTTTGTGTATTTGTTCTTATATTGTTTTATTATACTCAGAGCTTTAATCACTGTTTAGCACGGTTGGCATCATTATTTAAGTTAGTAATTAGCGCAATTATTTACATATATTCAATAAGTATTATTAAAGTCCATATATCCTTGACTGGATGAATGAATTAAGATCCAACCAATATCAGAAATAATGTGTTGAAAAACGTTCAATGACTGAACAAGTGAACCGAATCCAATGGTGAGAAGTAAAAAATCTACCACCACTTATGACAAGGGGCTTACCGGATGGATTGGACCCAGAAGGGTGTATGTGCGCTCCAATTTCTTTTTTTTCATACTCATCGTTTGGATAACTGATATGCCCCCCTTTGGGATTTGCTGTATACCACTGCTTGGTGTGAACCACTCCTGAATTGTCTGCTTGAGGTCTTTATCAATAATACCAGATTGTGACGTCTATGGTGTACCCTTTCCAGTGTATCATCTATAACAAAGCTTGATTGGCCTAGTGGATCATGACTCTCCCTGTGGTTCACTGGAGTTCCAAAGCCTTAGAAATGGCTTTGAAACCCTTTCTAGACTGATACATTTAAATATAAATATAAAGGGCAGCACCATCCACACTTTACATTTAAATTACTTTGTTTCTAATCTGTTCTTGTTTTAGATTGTGGCATGAGGTGTGGCTTTTTGTAATCTGTTAACATGCTTCACTTTGTCAGACAGTTTCTATTTACGTGATTTCTTGATTCAACAGGTCTGACAGTAATCAGACCTGGGTGTGGCAAGTGAAATTTAACTCAGCTTTCCAAAAAATGTTGATTATTCTCACAGTTCATTCATGATTCAGCATTGGAGGGGGAAATTACTTTTTCATATAGGGCCAGGCAGGTTTGAACAGCCTTTTTCCCTTAAAGCAGAGTTCTGGCTGAAATATGACTTTTAAGATAAAAATACCCCTCTTGCCCTGTGCAATGTAACAAAGGTTTGCTGTAAACTATGCTCAGTTTTCTATCTGTGCAGCATTGTTTTCTTAGTTTGTGATGTTTCTGCACAGTGCCACCATCTCTAATGTGGGCATCTGAAGCCACAGTGTCTTTCTTCTCAGATTCCGTGAATACTGGCTACCTAGCATGCACCTGCTGATCTTCGGCATGTGCAGTGCGGTGCAATTTTGGTCAGCTTGGCATGGAACAATTTTAAATGTTACTGGAGACGTGCAATGCCAAGCTGGCCAAGAATTTTCATAGACGCCATGCCAAGCTGACCAAGATCTCCCAGGAGCCAATGCAAAACCAGAAATGATGTCTGGGGCCGTGAGGAGGAAGTGAAATTATATATAGGCATAAATCAGGTAAGTGAACAGAATTAAATAAATAAATTGCCAATTCATTTTAAAGTGGGGGTTCTCCCGAAAAAAAATGTTAAGATTAGATTCATGCTCATTTTGTCTAGGGGAATTGGCTAGTTTTTTAAAAATGAAGCAGTACTTACCGTTTTAGAGAGCGATCTTCTCCGCCGCTTCCGGGTATGGGCGTTCCTTCTTGATTGACAGGCTTCCGACAGGCTTCCGACGGTCGCATCCATCGCGTCACGATTTTCTGAAAGTAGCCGAACGTCGGTGCGCAGGCACCTTACAGAGCCGCACCGATGTTCGGCTTCTTTCGGCTACTTCTGACGCGATATATGCGACCGGTGGAAGCCTGTCAATCAAGAAGGAACGCCCAGACCCGAAGACCATACCCGGAAGCGGCGGAGAAGATCGCTCTCTAAAACGGTAAGTACTGCTTAGTTTTAAAAAAAAATAGCCGATTCCCCTAGACAAAATGAGCATGAATCTAATCTTAAAATTTTTTTTTCGGGAGAACCTCCACTTTAAGGATGAACATTAGTGCTTCATGGCGAGGAGTGAAAAATGTGGGTGGAACTCCGTTTTAATAAATTAAATAATAATCTAAAAACTGTATCTTGGATTTACGCGGGTTTTCTTTGTGTAATATTACAATTTGTTTGATGATATGAATCATTTAAGTGTTAGAAATATGCAAAAAATTTAAATAAACCGGCAAGGGGGCAAATACTTTTTCACAGCACTGTAGATCTGCCACTTATTGGCTAAAACATAATTATGTGATCCTTCTGCTAGTATGAAAGCTCAATCAAATATGTGTCATAGCTGCATCTACAAAAACTCCAAGCACTGTATGTTACCCTGCTATTTCAGCGATATCATTTAAAGTATATCTATAGTCATTTTTGTTTTCATTGACAATTTTATTTTTTATGTGGAGATTTTCTTTCACTTCCTAATTTAAGAATCAAGAGAAAGTGAGGTGAGATTATTTAAAGTACAGAAAAAAATATCTTAGATATGTTTTACTGGAACGAGTGTTCCCACTGGAGGTGTTCCCTTCTGTACCTGTTACCATGAAAATTCTAAATTGTAGATTTTTTCCCCACTTTTAACAATGGCAATGATGGTCACAGAGGACATATAGAGAGAATGAATATCCCCAGCAAGATCACAGACAACAGTAAAAATCTAACTGGGATCCTAATCAATCCCCAATTTATCTAAAACAAAACAAAAAAAACATATTTGACACATAAGGGTCACAATAATGTTTTATTTTATTAACATTCAGCTATCATTATTACAAATGCACTTAAATAAGTACTTACATTTACATGTGTATGTAAATTTCACATTTATAAACTGCATCATAAAGACACATCTAAAGCAAGAAGGCTCAATAAATATATATTACACAAAGAGGAAATTTGCTTTTTACATGAAAAAATATTTGATATTTATTTTTACATGTACTTTATTAAAATGGAAAAGACAGTTGCATTTTTCATCAAAGATATGACATTAAAATTAATAAGCAGTAATATTCCTGATTGGTTTCAGGCTCTGGTTGAAGGTAAAACCAAATGACTTTTCTTACAAATGAAAGAACAGACTTATTAAAAAGAATTGTTTAAGCCTTTGAATGCTATATATGTATTATGTTATAGCAATGAATTATTGCCAAGGGTGGATGACAGTAATAATAAAAACAGTCAATGGCAACCATAAGTCAAGCCAATCTTGTGCAGACAGATAACCCAGGCAAACATCAATAAGATAAACCATATATTGATTTATTGTTACCATAAGATGATTTAAAAAAACAAACAGTTAAAATTCTCCTTGCATAAATACTGTAGATGACAATCAACTTGCTCATTGCTGTGGTGGTACCTTATGGCAGAGGTCAGAGATGGTCTGGCTTGTTTAAGATTTGCTGCAGTGGTGCAACCCTCATGCACCCCTACAAAATCCACAAAACCGGGGAAGGGGGAGGGTGAACCCAACTCATGTAGGGATTGGGAGACGATGTAGAGCCTCAACTGAATGCCCGATGGTAACCAGTGGGGAACGGCCACACGGCTAGCCAGCTGTAGGTGGAGAAGGGGCCGGGAGACAACTGGAGAAAACTCCAATAAGAACGACTGAGCGTAGGACTCCTAGGCATGATGTCAACCACTCAGGGAGACCAAATCCAAAATGAGGCTTGAAGCTCAAGATGGTGAAGAGCAAGCCGAGGAGAGAAAGGAGAGAGCCTGGCTGTTGTCTTGCCAACATGTTTTGGGGCGTAGCCCTTCCTCAAGTCATATCTCAGCAGAAGTCCAAGATCTTGGAGATAGATTGCATCTTGTTGAAAATAAAATAGGGGAGTTTACCTCTACATTTAATACTTTAGTTGATGTTCATGAGGCCAAGAAATATGATATAACCTGGATAAAAAATAAAATTGCAGATCGAGAGGATAGATCCTGGTGCAACAATTAGAAAATCCATGGCATCCCACAAACCATGCAATCTTCTCATCTGCCACATTTCGTACATGACTTGTTCCAGGCTGTCATCCCCTTGTTAACATCTGCGGACCTCAATATCGACAGAGTCCATCAAATTCATAAGCCTTACTTTCTTCCCTCCAATGTACTGTGTGACGTCTTACTCTGCTTTTACCTTTTCCAAGTGAAAGAAAGACTGCTAAAAGCCTTCCATAAAAAAGACTATCTTCCAGAGCAAGCTGCAGGTCCTCCTTGATCTCTCAGTGCACACTTTGCGCCAACGCAAGAACTTAGACACAATAACAAAGGCATTAACACCCATTAAGAACCTTCTACTAATCCTCACCGCTGCAGCTCTCCGAAGATTGGCAAGTGATCTCCCACAAGCGCAGCCATAAAGCAACACAAAATAAAAGCCCCAGACCACGACCTTCTTAATGCATCACATGCCTTTTCTCAAGATTCCCTGTACAGGGAATGCACCATGGGTTTACTTATTTGTTTCCCCCCACAGATGTTGCAGCTTGGCTGTAAAAAGGAAAAATTCAGCGTTGGAATAATAATAACAATAAAACCAAAAATAATGCAAGCCAGCACTGAAGGATCAATTCAAATAAAAAGTCCCATAAGCAAATTTCAATAACAAATAGTGCAGCGCAAATAATAAAATAAATAACAATGAATATATAAAATAACTGTAAGATATCAAAAAAGAGTGCATAAAGTGCACTGGTGAAATAAAGTCCAAACGTGTTCCAGTATAAAGGTGACTGAGTGAAATTAATCCAAGATCAGTGACCCACAGGAAAGATCCTCCACCAATTATTAAAGATGGCCTCTCACCTCAGCCATTCGACCCATGGCTAGGTCACAAAACATTTTTACACCTCCAAACTATGGGCAAGACACCACCAGATCTCAATTAACCAGTTTCCGCCCGCCAATGACATATTGACGGCGGCAAAGTGGTTGTAGAATCCTGACTGGACGTCATATGACGTCCTCAGGATTCTGAGCCGCTGCGCGCCCCCGGGGGCGCGCATCGCGGCGATCGTTGTTGCAGGGTGTCAGTCTGACACCCCGCAACACCGATCTCGGTAAAGAGTCTCTCACGGAGACTCTTTACCACGTGATCAGCCGTGTCCAACCACGGCTGATCACGATGTAAACAGGAAAAGCCGTTGATGGCTCTTCCTCACTCGCGTCTGACAGATGCGAGTAGAGGAGAGCCGATCAGCGGCTCTCCTGACAGGGGGGGTTCGCGCTGATTGTTTATCAGCGCAGCCCCCCCCTCGGATCGCCACACTGGACCACCAGGGAAGCCCACCCTGGACCAGGGAAGGGCAAAAAAAAGGGGCAAAAAAAAAAGTCTGGAGAAAAAAAAACATAAAAAAAAAAGATGCCAATCAGTGCCCACAAATGGGCACTGACTGGCAGCATAAGTAAATCAGTGCCGCCCCACAGTGTCCATCAGTGCCACCCCACAGTGTCCATCAGTGCCACTCCACAGTGCCCATCCATGCCCAGTGCTCACCTATCAGTGCCCATCTGTGCCACCCATAAGTATCCATAAGTGCCACCCATGCCACCCATAAGTGCCGCCCATGAGTGCCCATCTGTGCCGACCTATGAGTGCCCATCTGTGCCGCCCATGAGTGCCCATCAGTGCTGCCCATGAGTGCCCATCAGTGCCGCCCATGAGTGCCCATCAGTGCCGCATACCAGCGCCGCCAATCAGTGCCACCTCATCTGTGCCCGTCAGTACTACATCATCGATGTCCATCAGTGCCATCTCATCGGTGCCCATCAGTGCCACCATATCAGTGCCCATAATTGAAAGAGAAAACTTACTTATTTACAAAAAAATTAACAGAAAAAAATAAAAACATAATTTTTTTTCAAAATTTTCAGTCTTTTTTTAGTTGTTGCGCAAAAAAAAATCACAGAGGTGATCAAATACCACCAAAAGAAAGCTCTATTTGTGGGGAAAAAAAGGACGACAATTTTGTTTGGGTACAGTGTAGCATGACCGCGCAATTGCCATTCAAAATGCGACAGTGCTGAAAGCTGAAAATTGGCTTGGATGGGAAGGTGCGTAAGTGCCCTGTATGGAAGTGGTTAAGGGCAAGCAGCAGGCAGCTCAGCAGTTCCCCAGATCCACGGAGAAGTATATGCAAATATAGAAGAAGGGACAGACTAGTGCTCTCTGTATTGCAAACTAGGTTTAACCACTAGAGTACCGGGCCATCGTCAAATGACGGCTCCACGGTGACTCTGAAAATTCAACAGGACGTAAATTGACGTCCTGTATTCTTGCGGCCACTGGGGGGCGCCCGAGATGCCGATGCGCGTGCCTGGCGGTCGCGATGTCCGCCAGGCACTCGGAATCGGCGGCTACAGGGACAAGACGTGGAGCTCTGTGTGTAAACACAGAGCTCCACGTCCTGTCAGGGGAGAGAGGAGACCGATCTGTGTCCCTTGTACATAGGGACATAGATCGGTCACCTCCCCCAGTCACCCCCCTTCCCCCACAGTTAGAACACAATTTAGGTATACATATTAACCCCTCCCTCACCCCCTAGTGTTAACCCCTTGAATGCCAGTCACATTTATACAGTAATTAGTGCATATTTATCGCATTAATCGCTGTATAAATGTGAATGGCGCCAAAAACGTGTCAAAAGTGTCCGATGTGTTCGCCGCAATGTCACGGTGACAGTAAAAAAATCGCAAATCGCCGCCAATACAAGTAAAAAAATTAATAAAATAAAAATGCCATAAATCTATCAGCTATTTTGTAAACGCTATAACTTTTGCGCAAACCAATCAATATATGATCATTGCGATTTTTTTACCAAAAATATGTAGAAGAATACATATCGGCCTAAACTGAGGAAAAAAAACGTTTTTTTTTAAAAAATTTTTGATATTTATTAAATAAAAAAAGTAAAAAATAGTGTTTTTTTTTAAATGGTCACTCTTCTTTTGTTTATAGCGCAAAAAATAAAAACCGCAGAGGTGATCAAATACCACCAAAAGAAAGCTCTATTTGTGGGAACAAAATGATAAAAAAATTGTTTGGGTACAGTGTAGCACGACCGCGCAATTGTCATTCAAAGTGCGACAGTGCTGAAAGCTGAAAATTGGCTTGGGCAGGAAGGGGCGTAAGTGCCCGGTATGGAAGTGGTTAAATAAAACAAAAGTAAACAAACTCACAATAAAAGACACTCATGGCCGAGTGTGGAGCATAACAAACGAATCACGGAGCTCTAGGCTTCCGAATCCACAACTTGCTTGACTGTGCCTAGTTCTAAAAAAACTTTTTTTTTTTTTTTTTTTTTTTTTTCTTTCAAATGGTTTTTATTAGTATTTGTCAAATAAAATAATACACCAGTATCAAATACATTAGGGTATACAGTACAGAGTAATGCGTGGGTTCTTAAAAAGGTTAATATCGCGCCACGTACTGCACCAGTTATACATTCATCAGGTAAATGTCAAATGAACATCAGAACATAGTTGTATTAACATGGGAGGGGGGGGGGAGTAAAGAGGGGGGGGGAAGGAGGGGGAAGGCAGAGAGCATCAAGAGTTTACCAGTATATTCAGAGGGTGAATCCATTGGTCTTCTGGTCATTATACCAGACTCGCCAGGGATCCCAAAGGGTTAGCACGGTGGAACAAGAGTGTTTTCTACGTGCAAGGGTGGTCTCGTATGTATAGTGGGTTTGTACCATTTTTATTACTTCCATTAGTGAAGGGACATTTTTGGATTTCCAGTTTCGAGCGATCAGAAGTCTTGTTGCTAACAGGACGTGTACAGTCACTAGTCTCAAGGGTGATGGAATGTCCTCAATGGTCAGATTAAGAATGGCTAGCGGAGGCGTCAGGGAAATGGGTATACCAAGCATGGATTGTAGCATCGACTCCACAGAGGACCATAACAGTCTCAGACATGGGCAGGACCAGAAGATGTGGAGAAGAGTGCCGGGGTTGCTGCATTCTCTCCAGCAGTCGTGAGATGTGTCGGGGTGGAATCTAGCTATCCTAGATGGCGTAAGGTACCATCTCATCAGTAATTTTTGGGAGAGTTCCCATAAGGAGGTGCAGGAGGTGTATTTGTGGTTAGATTTAATCGCCGTCTGCCATTGATGGTCAGAGAATGGGGTGAGCAGGTCAGATTCCCAGTCTAGGAGTGGTTTGGATTTGGTGAAGGAGTTTTTTTCCTGAAGGGTTGAGTAGATTAAGGAGGTGCCTTTGTTCTTCGCTATGTCAGAGAAGAGGAAGCGCCATATGTTTAGAGGTAAAGATCTTTCCAGGGGACTAGTTTCCCTAAGGCAATGTTGCAATCTATAGTATGTAAGGTAGTCTGAAGCAGGGGCACGGAAGGTCTCTTGGATGTGTGGAAAGGACGTGTTAGTCACCAAGGGTCGTAGGTCGTGAATGTGGGATGCGCGGTCAGATAACCATTGGGGGATAGGTAGGTCAGGAGTTAACAGCTGAAGCGTTTCAACAGGTATAGGGATGGGCTTAGTTGCGAGAGTCGGCCACGTGGAGGAAAGGAGTGACTTCCAGACTTTGACGGTGGCCTGAATGGTAGGGGAGTATAGTGAGAGTTGTGGGTGTTTGACAGTTGTGCTGAATAGCCAACGGGACAGGTTGGAGCCTGGGACCATTTTGGACTCTATATCACCCCAGAGTGTGGTGGGGTGTTCTGCCATCCATTCCCGCGTTTGTGACAGTATGGTGGCCACATAATAATCTTTGATGTCTGCTAATCCCATACCCCCTACAGATCTGTGTTTGATGAGTTTAGTCTGGCTACACCTGGGTTTTTTGCCTTGCCATAGGAAGTGGCCCAGTATGGACTGTAGGGATTTAAGGTAGGATTGTGGCAGTGGGATTGGGAGTGTCCGAAAGATATATAGTAGTTTGGGTAGGACCATCATTTTGAAGGCTGCGAGCCTTCCTGCTACTGGGACTCTTTTTAAACTACATTTTTGTGCTTACAGTTTTGTTATTTCTTTACTGGCATCCTGTCAGAAAGGAGAAATATGCCCAGGCACATAATTATGGGCAGAAGGAGAATATCTGTTAGCCAAATCCATAGACAGAGAAATCCTATTAGCCAAACCCATGGACAGAGAATCTTCGTTAGCCATACACGCGTGCATGCCCACCATTAGAGTGGCACCAAATGGACTATATAAACACCTCTGCCGCACTAGGACTTTGTCTTGTGGTCTACAGCAGGGCTCAAATTTCAAGTCCTGAGCCACTAGCCAGGCCTTAAGAGTTACTCACCACCAGTTACCCCACCCAAACTCTCCCCTGCCCCACCCCTAAACACGTCCTTGTAAATTATCTCATGAAATTACACTGTTAAATGTTTTAAGCAGAATTAAGTTCCAAAAAGCCTCCCTGTGCCCATCAATGCAGCCTCACTGTGCCCATCAATGCAGCCTCACTGTGCCCATCAAATGCAGCATTTCTGGTACCCATGAATACAGCCTCACTATGCCCATCAATGCAGCCTTACTATGCCAATCAATGCAGCCTCACTATGCCAACCAAAAAACAGGTTTACAATGCCCATGAATACAGCCTTGCTATGCCAATCAATGCAGCCTCACTATGCCTATCAATGCAGCCTCACTATGCCCATTGATGCAGCCTCACTGTGCCCATAAAATGCAGCATCACTGTGCCCATGAATACAGCCTCACAGTGCCCATGAATACAGCCTCACTGTGCCCATGAATACGGCCTCACTATGCCCATCAATGCAGCCTCACTTTGCCCATCAAATGCAGCCTCACTGTGGCCCTGAATGCAGCCTCACTGTACCCATAAACGCAGCCTTACTGTGCCCATCAAATGCAGCTTTACGGTGCCCATTAATACAGCCTCACTATGCCCATCAATGCAGCCACACTATGCCAATCAATGCAGCCTCACTATGCCAATCAAATGCAGCTTTACGGTGCCCATGAATACAGCCTCACTATGCCCATCAATGCAGCCTCACTATGCCCATCAATGCAGCCTTACTATGCCCATCAATACAGCCTCACTGTGCCCATCAAATGCAGCCTCACTGTGCCCATAAATACAGTCTTACTATGCCTATCAAATCAATGCAGCCTCACTATGACCATTATTGCAGCCTCATTATGCCCATCAAATGCAGCCTCACTGTGCTCATCAAATGCAGCCTCACTGTTCCCATCACATGCAGCCTCACTGTGCCCATGAACACAGCCTCACTGTGCCCATGAACGCAGCCTCACTTTACCCATGGACACAGCCTCCCTCTGCCCATTAATGCAGTCTCTCTGCTCCCGTGAACACAGCCTATCTGTGCCTGTGAACGCAGCCTCGCTGCGCATGTGAATGCAGCCTCTCTGTGCTCATCAATGTAGCCTCAGCCCATCAATGCAGCCTCGCTGTGCCTCATTAAATGCAGCCTTACTGTGCCCCATCCAATGGGGCCTCACTATGCCCCATCATCAATACAGACTCACCTGGATGATGGATCACACACACAGCGGGCATGTCCCGCTCTGTGTTACGGAGCTGGGTCTGTGTTCAACGATGAGGTATAACAAGGTCCGGCCCCCTAGACCATCTTGTTTCATAGGCGGAACACTGATTCAATCTACTATCACATGAGCCAGTCTAGGGGGGGTGGAACCTTGTTACAATGTGCCGCCGAACACAGGCCCAGCTCCATGACAAATGCCTTATGTGTGTGTGTGATACACAAGAAGAGGAGGAGAGATAGAGGGAGGGAAGGGAGCGCTGCAGCCTCAGCTCAGCTGAAAGCAGCACCAGGGCAGTCCGGCCCTGTCGCTCTGTGTCCACCGGCTGACAGTTTCCTGGCTGATCGCTTCAGCCAGGAAACGGTCAGCCTGGTCCACCCCTGCTCCTCAGTCTCCCTGCACTAAATTCCACTTGCAAAATGCGAGCAGGCGAGTGGAATTTTTGAGGGCTGGCCTACAGCGTTCTGCTACCTGCTACCTGTTCCTTGTTGTAACGATATTGCGCGCTGGACACGCGACTAGCTGTTGTGTAAGAACCATACAGCAGCCATGTTGTTTAAAAACAGTATAAGCAGTGGAAAGAAACTCACTCCCTCCCTCCCTTATTCTCAGGAATTCATAGGCATTCTACTTCAAAAGATCTGTTATCTCCTCCGAGGAACAGAGCAATCTAGGGTTCTTAATATCTCCTGGCAGGGTTCCTGGCCTGTCGTAAAACTGTCATCCTCTCACCTCAGAGAGTCCACAGACCCCTGTCGTAAATGCCTTAGACTCATAAACGCTGAAGACTAAGGAATAAGTATGAACGTTACACATGTTTCATAACTTCCAGCTAACTCATAGCACAGCCCAACAACAGACATATTTAGTTTCCTCAGATAATTTGTAACGTTTCGAGCCCAGACATGAATATGATCAATCATACGGAAGGCACCCTGGCCCCATTTATTCATCATAGGTAGATTAACCATGGTAGACTTGTCACGTTTGGACTTTTCTTAAAGCAAATATCACGCTCTACAATAACACGGATGTTGGTAGTCTGTAACTATTAGAACTGCAGAGATATGAATATGTATCACAAAGTGTACCTGGGTTATGGGCGTGAATGTGGACCCTCCCAGTAACCAGCCCCTAAATCAGATGACCAGACAATTGGTTACTGGTCGTGTCAACACCCCTTTTTGATGGGACAGAAAAGAGGAGATGCCAAGTCAAGGGAGTGCTCCTTTTACCATCCAAGCAAGAGCATCTGCCAAGTTTGAGAACCGATTACCCAGTTCATCGATCGAACTCTGATCAACCTTGGACATTAATTGCAAGTATTCTTCTTCTTCAATTCTACCCTATTACTTTGTCGCTGTATATTGTCGTTATCTCTTTAAAACATATTTTTCTGTAACACTTTATTGCACCAAGTTTGCCCTTTTCGTAATAAACCTTTTATGTTGAAAAGTGTTAACCTTGTCTCTAAAACTCTTGATGCAAGCTATGAACGAACCTCTGCCTTTTGAAGAGCGCTACTGGTGTAGAGTAAGGCCTCTGAGCAGACCTGCCTGTGGTGACAGTGTGTGTTGCAGACGCTTATTCTAAAATCCTAATTGGTATTGTTAATTGACGGGAGTACCAACGCTTCCTTATCAATGTTGGTGGTGGCAGTTAAAGGGTTAATTGTGTCATTAGCCCAGTGACAATCGCTCTCAGGCTACTAGCACTTAGATTGTGGTCCCGCAAGCAGGGAAATCTTTGTGCTGGGCGCAGCTGAGAGTGGCATTGTTACGTAAGTGACAGCGTGGTGTGAGGTCGGCCTGTCCTTCGTCGCAAGTTGGCGCGGAGGGCGGGGATCTGACACTCGCGTTCGTCACATATTGGCTGGCAGCGTAGCGGGATAGCTTTGCATTAAGAGCATTCAGTGCATTGTTAGGAATTAGCTCTGCACTGAAGGATTGTAACCTTTTTGGAAACAGTCCTTAGAGACAAGCTGGTGCATATATTTTTTTTTGTGTTAAAGAGAGACATACAGCAACAGCTCCTTCCTACCCCTTTTTCCTACCTCTGCTTTCTGTTCTATCTTTTCTGCTTGCAACATGTCTGGGTTATCAGCATATAAAAAGATGAACAAAAATGACCTAACTGCTGAGTGCGCAGGAAGAGGAATTGACATTAATGGCAAAAATCGTGAAGGCTTGATACATGCCCTACAGGAGTTTGATATCCAGGCAAACCAGAACCTGGAGGGAACCGGACCAGAAAGGGGTTCCGCTACTCCAGAGCCCAGTGGTTCAGAGGCGGCCTCACCGGATAGGCCAGCAGAGACTGACACTGGAATACCACGGATTGTTATCCCCAAGCCACCGCATGAGCAGGCCAACACCCCATTGCTTGCAACCAGCATGGACTCTCCTCAAATGCAGGAAACGCTACAACGCCTCAGGGAAACGGATCCTGTGGTGTACCTGCAGTTTCTCGAGCGTCAGGCTGAGAGAGAGGAGCGCAGGGCTGAGAGGGAGGCTGCGCACAGGGAAGCTGATCGTCGACACGAACTGGAGATGACTAGGCTCCAGCAGCAGCGACAGGTTCAGAACCCCGGATCCCTAGAGCACAGGGATGCCGCTCTGCCAGTAGCTCCGGCAGCCAAATTTCCTGTTATGGAAAAGGACAGTGACATTGACGTGTATCTACTGTCGTTTGAAAAAACTTGCCGTCAGTACCATCTGCCCCCAGCACAATGGGCCCGGTACCTGACGCCAGGGCTACGAGGCAAGGCCCTGGATGCTTATGTTGAACTGTCTGAAGAGCAGGGCAATGATTATGAGGCCCTAAAGGCTGCGATCATCCAAAAGTTTCAGCTAACCCCGGAAGTTTACCGGAAGCGTTTTAGGTCCTTGCAAAAAGGGCCTGGGGACTCATACCTGGATGTGGAAAGTCGCTTACGTACCACATTCCGGCAGTGGACTAAAGGCTTGAAAGCTGATTCTTTTGAGTCCCTGGAAGATCTTATGATTGAAGATCAACTTTTGCACATCTGTCCTACAGACGTCAGACAGTTTGTGCTGGAGCGAAAGCCAACCTCAGCTAAAGTAGCAGCAGAACTGGCAGATACCTATATCCACTCTCGGGTATCTGACCATCGCAAGGCTCCTCCGAACGGCTGGAAAGGAGGGAAATCTCACATGGCAACCCCTCCTCCACCTGCCAACCAAGTCCCTCAGCAGATGGAACCTGCAGTTCCTGGTGCCAAGGCATTCCTGACTAATAATCGCACATGCTACACCTGCGGGAAAGCCGGACATCTCAAGGCACAGTGCCCTGAGCAGAAGAAGCTGACATCACCTGGCCATCCGGCCAGCAACCCTTCTGCTGTACTGTTCGTCAGTGGGAAACCTCCAGGAACCAATGCCAACTTGCAGCCTGTCACCGTAGGCCACCGGACTGTAATAGGGTTGCGTGACACTGGAGCAGAAGTTACGTTGGTCAGACCAGAGGTGATAGAAGAAACAGACATCATCCCAGAGAAGTTTCTTACCCTCACTGGAGTGGGGGGAACCCTTTCCTGTGTGCCCCGTGCCTATGTTTTCATCGATTGGGGTGCTGGGAGTGGGATGAGAGAGGTGGGCGTCTCAGAGGAGATCCCTACTGCTGTGTTGTTGGGTGCTGATTTAGGTACCCTTGTTTCTTACTACGTCCCTGCTAAGAGCACCCAGGATGCTCCCACGGAACTCTCTGGACCTACCAAGGTACTGTGTACAGATGTTGGGGTAATATCTGGGCAACCTGTGGATGGACAGAGGGAGGGGGAGGGTGAAGTTGAAGTGCAAGGTCCTCCTTATTCAGAAACAGGAGAGGAGACCCCCTTGCTTGGGAAGGTAACTGATACAGGTTCCAATGATGCTGCAATGATAAATGTTAAATGTGATGATGCTGATGTTGATGTTGATGATAATGCATTGCCAGTTTTAGTGGTCACTCGCAGTGCTGCCAAGGCGGCCGAGGTGCAGGCCCTGATCGCAGAACAGCAGGAGGAGGTCTCTGGGCCCTCTCCCTGTTCTGACCCAGCGGACTCCACCTCTGTTGAGCCTCATCAGCCGTCCTTGTTTGCCACAGGACTGCTGGCTGGGACTTGTGGTACCGCCTTTGAAACAGCACTGCAGACAGACCAAACACTAGCACAGCTCAGGAGTTCAGCTGATCGCCCCCCTGCAGAGAATTGCAAACAAAAGGTCTACTGGGAGAAAGGGAAACTGTACACAGAAGGTTTGCCTGCAGAGGGGAATGAGACTGACACAAGAAGCAGGCAGCTAGTTGTACCCAGTCAATTTAGGGGACAGCTGCTAACTGACAGCAGGGAGGTAGATTCAGAACTCCTGATAAACTCCAAACTGACCCCCACCCAGGTACCTGGGCTAAAGAGAGTGCTGGCAGTACATGGTAGCAGGTTTACAGGGAAACCTGGGAGGACGCACCTCGCTATCCACCAGGTGGACACCGGGACACATCCGCCCATTAAACAGTCGGCCTATCGCGTCTCCTTGGAGGTGCTGGCTGACATGAAAAGGGAGGTGGAGGAAATGCTGCAGCTGGGGGTGATTCAGAAGTCCCACAGTGCCTGGGCATCCCCAGTAGTCCTGGTCCCCAAAAAGGATCGGACGACCAGGTTCTGTGTGGACTACCGGAAGCTGAATGCCATCACCACTGCAGATGCCTACCCCATGCCCCGGATTGATGAGTTGTTAGATAGGCTGGCGGCCGCCCACTATATAACAATCATGGATCTGAGCAGGGGGTACTGGCAAATTCCTCTGGCCCCTGAGGCTCGGGAAAAGTCGGCTTTCATCACCCCATTCGGCTTGTTCGAATTTACCGTCATGCCGTTTGGGATGAAGAATGCCCCAGCTACCTTCCAGAGAGTCATGAATGATTTACTGGAGGGGCTGGAACCCTTTGCCGTAGCCTACCTGGATGACATCGCTGTGTTCAGCCCTACCTGGGAAGAACACCTGATGCACCTGTCACAGGTCCTGGACCGATTGACCGATGCCAACCTGACTGTCAAACCCAGTAAGTGTCAGATCGGCATGAATGATGTGCATTACCTGGGACACCAGGTAGGAGGAGGCACCCTGAAACCCCAGACAGGAAAGGTTGAGGCCATCCTGGCCTGGCCTATCCCCCAAACCAAAAAACAGGTTATGTCTTTCTTGGGGACCGCTGGCTACTATAGGAAGTTTGTAGGTAACTATAGCAGCCTGGCCAAACCTCTGACTGACCTAACCAAAAAGAAACTGCCCAAGGTGGTGTCTTGGACACCAGAATGTGAGCAGGCATTTCAGGCCTTGAAGGAGGCGCTGGCCAGCGCCCCTGTGCTACAGGCTCCCGACTTCACCCGCCGTTTTCTAGTGCAGACGGATGCCTCTGCCTATGGATTGGGTGCAGTCCTGAGCCAAGTGGATGATGCCGGAGAGGAGCATCCCATCCTCTACCTGAGCCGGAAGCTGCTTCCCAGGGAAGTAGCTTATGCCACGATCGAAAAGGAGTGTCTTGCGATCGTGTGGTCTCTCCAGAAGTTACAAACGTATCTTTATGGACGGCATTTCACTGTGATCACCGATCACAATCCCTTGAGCTGGCTAAATCGTGTTGCTGGGGAGAATGGCAAACTACTTTGGTGGAGCTTAATTCTGCAGCAATACGATTTCACCATCCAGCATAAGAAAGGCAGTGCCCATGGAAATGCTGATGGGCTGTCACGACAAGCCGAGCCCGCCGGAGTAGGTTGCGTCAGGAGGGAAATTGTAGTTCCCTCCCATGCAACCACCTAAGGGGGGAGGTGTAACGATATTGCGCGCTGGACACGCGACTAGCTGTTGTGTAAGAACCATACAGCAGCCATGTTGTTTAAAAACAGTATAAGCAGTGGAAAGAAACTCACTCCCTCCCTCCCTTATTCTCAGGAATTCATAGGCATTCTACTTCAAAAGATCTGTTATCTCCTCCAAGGAACAGAGCAATCTAGGGTTCTTAATATCTCCTGGCAGGGTTCCTGGCCTGTCGTAAAACTGTCGTCCTCTCACCTCAGAGAGTCCACAGACCCCTGTCGTAAATGCCTTAGACTCATAAACGCTGAAGACTAAGGAATAAGTATGAACGTTACACATGTTTCATAACTTCCAGCTAACTCATAGCACAGCCCAACAACAGACATATTTAGTTTCCTCAGATAATTTGTAACGTTTCGAGCCCAGACATGAATATGATCAATCATACGGAAGGCACCCTGGCCCCATTTATTCATCATAGGTAGATTAACCATGGTAGACTTGTCACGTTTGGACTTTTCTTAAAGCAAATATCACGCTCTACAATAACACGGATGTTGGTAGTCTGTAACTATTAGAACTGCAGAGATATGAATATGTATCACAAAGTGTACCTGGGTTATGGGCGTGAATGTGGACCCTCCCAGTAACCAGCCCCTAAATCAGATGACCAGACAATTGGTTACTGGTCGTGTCAACACCCCTTTTTGATGGGACAGAAAAGAGGAGATGCCAAGTCAAGGGAGTGCTCCTTTTACCATCCAAGCAAGAGCATCTGCCAAGTTTGAGAACCGATTACCCAGTTCATCGATCGAACTCTGATCAACCTTGGACATTAATTGCAAGTATTCTTCTTCTTCAATTCTACCCTATTACTTTGTCGCTGTATATTGTCGTTATCTCTTTAAAACATATTTTTCTGTAACACTTTATTGCACCAAGTTTGCCCTTTTCGTAATAAACCTTTTATGTTGAAAAGTGTTAACCTTGTCTCTAAAACTCTTGATGCAAGCTATGAACGAACCTCTGCCTTTTGAAGAGCGCTACTGGTGTAGAGTAAGGCCTCTGAGCAGACCTGCCTGTGGTGACAGTGTGTGTTGCAGACGCTTATTCTAAAATCCTAATTGGTATTGTTAATTGACGGGAGTACCAACGCTTCCTTATCAATGTTGGTGGTGGCAGTTAAAGGGTTAATTGTGTCATTAGCCCAGTGACAATCGCTCTCAGGCTACTAGCACTTAGATTGTGGTCCCGCAAGCAGGGAAATCTTTGTGCTGGGCGCAGCTGAGAGTGGCATTGTTACGTAAGTGACAGCGTGGTGTGAGGTCGGCCTGTCCTTCGTCGCAAGTTGGCGCGGAGGGCGGGGATCTGACACTCGCGTTCGTCACACTTGTGTTTGATCTCCTGTTGCTGCTCTGATCCATCTGACCATGCTTGTACTCTACCTGAACTGACCCCTGGCTTGCTTTTTGGCAACGTCTCTGATTTACCAGGGAAAGAGGGATCACCGCTCCAGGTGGATCTCTGCAGACAATTAGAGGAGCCTCTCAGGAGTCCAAGGTTCTGGCAATGCACAAGGCAGGATACAAAAAATGGAGATAAATGGACAGCCGCACTCCAGGGAAACTTAAAAAAAAAAGTAGTCTTTTATTCATAAAAACGGGACATGCAAATCCAAAAAATAGAGTCACAAGAAGGGACAGCCGATGTGTTTCGCACACTGTTAGTGCTTCGTCATGGCTAAGTCTCTGATTTACCCCTATGTTTGCCATTGCCAACTCCAGCCTGAACCTGACTACTATTCTGCCTACTGCTCTATTCCTGGCGTGCCTGCTAGTTACCGACCCGGCTTGCCTGACCCTGCTCAGTGTCCATCCTTATATCTGCAGTCTTCTACCTGCAAGTCTGCCAAGCACCTGCTGCCAATGACCTGCCAGCCTGCCATGTACCTGATGTCTGGCACCTGCCAGTCTACCAAGTACCTGCTGCCCTGCGTCACGATCCAGCCTGCTTCCGTGTGTGCACAGACTTCTCATCTACAGCCTTCACATCTGAACTTCTAGACACTTATGCCACTCCAGGTTTCCGTGCCTCTTGTTTACTTTATCAGGGGTACCGGGCTGGAGGGGTGAGAGATCACCTTCCTCTTTACGTCAGGCTCCATGGAGGTACGTGACACATCCTCTGTTTGTTTGTTTTTTACCTGGATTGACATTTTCTAACCTTCTTATGTTAGCCTCGCAATTATGGTGTCCATCGTTATTGATTCTTACATCTATACCATTAGGACATTTGCTTCTCTACAGCCACAGTTCTACACAAGCTTCTCAAATCATCTCATTCACATAAATCAAAGTACCTCACATCATTCTTAATCTGATGACACTTAAAACATCTTCAATCAATGCCAGAGGCATCAGTCACCCACCTAAGGCCCCGTACACACCATAGAATCCATCCGCAGATAAATACCAGCAAATGGGTTTCAGCGGATAGATCCTATGGTGTGTACACGCCAGCGGATCTTTTTCCGCGGATATATCTCCCCTGGGATGGATTCCAGCAGATCGAATATTTGCTGACATGCACAACATATCCATCTGCTAGAGTCCATCCCAACGGATGGATCCGCTGGTCTGTACAGACTCACCGAATCCATCCGTCCGAAGGGATCCCCCGCATGCGTCGTAATGATTCAACGCATGCGTGGAATTCCTTATATGACAGCGTCGCGCACGTCGCCGCGTCATAATCGCGGCGACGGCGCGACACGTCATCGCCAGAGGATTTCGGCGCGGATTTCAATGCAATGGTGAGTACACTCCATCGCATTAAAATCTGCTGAAATCCTTGAGAGGATTTATCCGCGGAAACGGTCCGCTGGACCGTATCCGCGGATAAATCCTCCCGTGTGTATGGGGCCTTAGAGGCATTCCTTATGGAGAAAAGCGTATTCCCTCCAAGCAAACATATTCACTGTCCAAGAGACCCATTTTAAAAACAAACGCTGCCCCAAAGTGCACACATAGAGACTTTCCTTTACATACATCTCCAAAAAGAGAGGAAAGATGCTGGCGATCAGGAACACACAGTGTACTTCACTCAATACTCATCCATGATTGATCCCAATTGTTGTTATGTAATCCTGACCCGTGACATTAATAACCAGCCATACACACTGGTGAACTTTTACGCCCCTAATATTAAATAGCTTTATTTTTTGCGACGAGCGTTTAAGACAATCTCCAAGGTTAGACAAGGCAGTCTCCTCATCTATGGCAATTCCAATCTCATAGTGGATCCACAACTGGACATGTCCTCATCCTCTAGAAATCACACTCCCAGTCTATGAAATTTATTCTAGGAAGAAGACGTCTACCTGCGGCGTTGCCGCCATGCCAATGAAAAAGACTTCACCTTTTTCTCACTGAGGCACCATTCTTATTCACATATAGATTTATTTGTATTTGTAAGTGGCTACTACAACAAGTATCCTCTTTCAATATATAAGGTATCACATGGTCTGATCAAGCTGCTTTCTCTATTTCCTTGGTGGAAAAGAATACTTGCCCTCTGGTCACTGTATGGAGATGCAACAATTGAGTTATTCAGGATTGCACTGCTATTGCAGCATCTCAGGGAATTCTAACAAACAACATTTACGAGGGGTGCCATTTTGAAACAATGTGCCTGTGCTAAACATACTTTAAATTACTGATACAGCACTTTGCTAGAAAAAAAATCCATGAGCTAGACACCCAAAACAAATCCAATCCTAATAAGGATACTGCACTTCCACCTCCCATCTTAAGCTGTGAACGGAACTTCGAAAGCTGTTGCAGTTCTTAAAATATCAATATTATGCTCACAACAACAAAGTGGGCAAATCCTAGCTAATAGACTCAAAGCAAAATGCACCAAAAGTAAGATCTCCCGTACAGACCACCCATTCACTAACCAATCCATACACAACCCGCAATTGATCGCAGACGCCTTTGCAGACATTTGTGGTTCCCTCTACATTCTTAAAAGTGATGCTTTTGCACCTCAACCCTCAGACTCCGACATTGCAACTTTCTTGTGCCATTTGCAGCTACCATCGCTGAGTTCTGCTCAACGTGAGACCATTTATGCTCCTTTCATCCCTGAGGAAATAATTTGGGTAATAAAGTCCTTGCCTTTGAATAAATTGCTGGTCCTGATGGGCTTATCAACGAGTAATTTAAACTTTTTGGGGACATCTTAGCCCCTTACATGTTTACTGTCGCACAAACACAAACCACCTTTCCCTCATGAGATGCTGAAAGCACACATTGTTTCTCTACTAAAGCCTGGAAGGGATCCAATTACTAGCTTCATTCCAGAATGCATGTCATAAATTTGTTTGCAAACAATGTTATACTTATACTGACTAACCCCACTACCTCTCTCCCTCAAGCAAATAAGGTCCTTTTGGGGTTCAGTGCCGTCTCTTATTACAAGTCAAGTTCTCTAAGGTTCTCTTTTGAGGAGCTTTAAAGTGCTTTTGATGTGTTAGCAGTGAGCTTTTTTGAAGGTCACGTGACTCAAAAGAACCATGCTTTTAACCACTAGCCGACCGCGCACCACCGTTCTACGTCGTCCTCTCTCTCAGCCGCCACTAGGGGCGCGCGCGCGCCCCCCGCTCGCCCCGACTCCCGTGCGTGTGCCCGGCGGGCGCGATCGCCGCCGGGCACACGCGATCGCTCGGTACAGAGCGGGGACCGGGAGCTGTGTGTGTAAACACACAGCTCCCGGTCCTGTCAGCGGGGGAAACGCTGATCTTCTGTTCAATGTATGAACAGAAGATCAGTGTTTCCCCTAGTGAGGCCACCCCCCCCCCCCCACAGTAAGAACACACAAGGGACATACTTAACCCCCTTCCCCGCCCCCTAGTGTTAACCCCTTCACTGCCAGTGGCATTTTTATAGTAATCCAATGCATTTTTATAGCACTGATCGCTATAAAAATGCCAATGGTCCCAAAAATGTGTCAAAAGTGTCCGAAGTGTCCGCCATAATGTCGCAATACCGAAAAAAATCGCTGATCGCCGCCATTACTAGTAAAAAAAATATATTAATAAAAATTACATAAAAATACCCCCTATTTTGTAAACGCTATAACTTTTGCGCAAACCAATCAATAAACGCTTATTGCGATTTTTTTTTACGAAAAATATGTAGAAGAATACGTATCGGCCTAAACTGAGGAAGAAAAATGTTTTTTTATATATTTTTGGGGGATATTTATTACAGCAAAAAATATAATTTTTTTTCAAAATTGTCGCTATATTTTTGTTTATAGCGCAAAAAATAAAAAACACAGAGGTGATCAAATACCACCAAAAGAAAGCTCTATTTGTGGGAAAAAAAGGACGCCAATTTTGTTTGGGAGCCACGTCGCACGACCGCGCAATTGTCTGTTAAAGCGACGCAGTCCCGAATCGCAAAAAGTACTCTGGTCTTTGGGCAGCAATATGGTCCGTGGGTTAAGTAGTTAAAGTGCTTTTTGTGTGCTTTTCAGAAGCTTTTGAGGCGCTTTCCATTC
Source organism: Rana temporaria (assembly GCF_905171775.1). Taxonomy (NCBI): domain Eukaryota; kingdom Metazoa; phylum Chordata; class Amphibia; order Anura; family Ranidae; genus Rana; species Rana temporaria. The sequence continues at coordinate 504,918,786 of NC_053489.1, forward strand.
ATTTCAGTGAAGAGGGGTGTTTTTGAGACACTTTTTTTAGCGCTCCAAAGACTTGTGAAAGCATTCATTGATTTGAATGGAAATAGGCTTTCATGAACTATTCAGGCACTTTTTTTTAGCGCAAAAGCACCTGAAAAGCACCCTAGTGTTGTCCTACTCCAGGACAACATCCAGTGTACCATATCTAGGCATCACATTGACATTGGTTTCCACTTGAAAGGGACCAATTTTAAGCACCTTATATCCAAACTTGAATACAAAATAAACCAACGTTTCTGCTTTGAACTCTCTTGGTCTGGCAGATGGGCTTCCCTCAAAATTATCATCCTCCTGCAGAGTCTTTATCTCCTCCACACCCTACCCATCCTGCTCATAGCATCAACTTTAAAATCCCCTTGGTATGATAGATCTGAGAGACTACTACTATGCTGCCCTTCTGGATTACATGTGTCTTGCCAACGTATATCAGCGTTAGGCGATCCTTAAGTGGTTAAAAATTTGCTTTCCCAAAATCTTGCTATTCCTTTTGAGCATCTAGAGCCACTTTCCCATCTGAGGAGTTGAGACCATACATTGTATGGCTGTCCAAGCCAGGAAAATACCTTACAACATCCTCACATTTTTTACCCATATCCCTGTTAAACTCCAATGTGACTGTGGGCAGGTTGAAACCTTGTTTCTTACCCTATGAATGTGCAAATGTCTAACTAGCTTTTGGCACAAGATTTTCCAAATTATTTCTGACATTACGGGTGTTCTAATGCCTACCAACCCAGCTTTAGCACCTTTGAACCTAGGAATAGATAGATATCCAAATGTATTTCATGACATTATTACCTATACCCATTACCTATTGGCAAACCGAACCATGATAGTTAGTCACTGGAAAACCCAGATGGCGCCTAACCCATATAAACATTGAAAAGTGACAGCAGAAAAAGAGTAATCAATCGAGTCTGCCCATTTTTTTTCTCTGATCTCCACACTTCCTGGTTGTCTGTTTCCTGATGACCACCGTGCTGGGAGCTTTCTCTCTGTGGTCACTAATTAAGGAGGTGTGATTACTGTGTGTCTAGTTTCCAGTTCCACTTTCCAAACCATCACTGCTCTATGGCTCTGTATGCTCTGTAAGGCAGAGAGGCAGGAAACAACATGCAAAAACGAAACTAGAAACTACAGGTACATTATATGATTGATTTTTATCAATTTTTAATTGTTTTTTTAAAAGGAATCAGTTAACTATTATGTCTCTATACCCTGTAAACAGTCATTTCAGCAAAACATGTTTTTTAATTACAGCCCCTTTAAAGTGAAAAATAAAAGTGAAATATTCCTTTAAATGTTGTACCTGGGGGTGTCTATAGTATGCCTGTAATGTAGCGCATGTTTCCCATGTTTATAACAGTCTCTGCACAAAATTACATTTCTAAAGGAAAAAAAGTAATTTAAATCTACTCGTGGCTATAATAAATTGTCGGGTCCCTGCAATACAAGTCATTAAAAAAAAAAAAAATGCGTGGGGGTCCCCCCAAATTCCATCAACAGGCCCTTCAGGTCTGGTATGGATATTAAGGGGAAGCCTGTGCCAAATACAAAAAAAAATTGCGTGGGGTTCCCCCCAAAGATCCATACCAGACCCTTATCCGAGCACGCAACCTGGAAGGCCGCAGGAAAAGAGGGGGGAACGAGAGAGCACCACCCCTCCTGAACTGTACCAGGCCACATGCCCTCAACATGGGGAGAATGTCCCCATGTTGAGGGGACAAGGGCCTCATCTCCACAACCCTTGCCCGGTGGTTGTAGGGGTCTGTGGGCGGGGGGGCTTATCGGAATCTGGAAGCCCCCTTTAACAAAGGGGATCCCGCCCCCTCCCCCTATGTGAATTGGTAATAGGTACATTGCAACCCTAACATTTCACAAAAAAGTGTCAAAATGTTAAAAACGACAGGAGACGGCTTGTGACAATGTCTTTATTAAAAAATAAATAAATAAATATTCCAGCGATATAATCCATTCTCGATCACCAGCGATGATCTCCAGCGTTGAAACGACGCACACATACCTGCCTCCACCCAAAGCACCCGACGAATGATGTGCCACCAGCCTGACAGCTCTTATATAGATGAGGGCGGGGCCAGAGACGCAAACGGGAATCGCCAGGGTTACCCAGCGACGTGTACGGGTGACCCTGCCCCCCTCTGACACAATGCAAGTTTCCCGTTGCATCAGAGGGTAGCGGGGTCACCCATACATGTCACAAGGTAACCCCAGCGATTCCCCTTGCCTTTCTGGCCCCACCCTCAGCTATATAAGAGCTGTCAGGCTGGCTGCACATCATTTTATTATGGTTCTACCCGAAAGATAAAATACATCCGTGGCCATATAAATAAACCACGCCAGTAACAAAGCTAATTACAAATAATATGGAGAACTTGACTAAATACAGGACGGGGAGGACACATAAGAAGGAAGATACCTGGGGAGAAATACAATACATATAATATATTCCCCATTCAACAAATAGTAATTACAATAAGAGCCTGTTTATAATTCTCCTAATAACAAATATATATGAAATTAAATGTATCAATAACACCCATGTCATAATCCCTCTAAATAATGCATGTAGTGTCATGGGTGGGACTTTAACCCCTGACCCACTGGCTGAAAGGCAGAAGTGCTAACCAAGGAGATAAATTAGTCCTGTTCTGGAATATGACTCATCAGACTTAGTGAGTTCTCTCATTGAGAACTCTTCACGAATATTGTTTGACCGTCACCCATCCACTTATGATCATTTATAATTATAAATTGCAGGTGCTCCCACCTGAACCTGCCCCTGCTCAAGGGTCTATAGTAGGTAACCACTTTAAGCCCTGCAAACTGGGATCTGATCCTGGAAGGGAGTGGAGGAGACACATGAAGGTCCTGGATCGTCTGAATAGAATTGTTTTATAAAGTCTTTGGTGATGTGAGATTGCTCTTTTTGAAGGGTTAATATACTACTTGAAGATAAAGTTAAGTATAACCCACATATAACAAAATATAAAATATGCTATTATGGTAGGAAATTATGTAATGTAAATATGTTAAAAATAAATTTTTGATGTATTTCTAGAAGAGAATAAAACCCCTGAAGAAGACCGCAACCTTAAGGCTTGAAATGCATTGGGATATTCTAAGGCCTCGTCCACACGATAGGTTAAACAGAGGACAGCGATCTGATGGACCATTTTCATCTGTCAAAACCGATCGTGTGTGGGCCCCACCGGTTATTTATCCATAGGTTAAAAAAAAGCAATCTTGTTTTAAATTTAACCGATTGATTCCTAACCAATGGGAAAAAACGATCGTTAGTAGGCACAACCATCGGTTAAAAATCCACGCATGCTCAGAATCAAGTCGACGCATGCTTGGAAGCATTGAACTTCATTTTTTCAGCACGTCGTTGTGTTTTACGTCACCGCGTTCTGACACGATCGTTTTTTTAACCGATGGTGTGTAGGTACGACGGACCATCAGTCAGCTTCATCGGTTAACCGATGACAACGGTCCATCAGACCGTTCTCATCGGATGGACTGATCGTGTGTACGCGGCTTTATACATCTTATGGTAAAAATATGACTGATAGATGTACCACTTTTTGATGTACATTGTCTCCATCAATTCTAGTTATCTCACTGTATGTACAAAACCCATAGCTCATATTTTAACTTTTTGTACAAGTGAATTTAATACTTTTTTGTAAATAAAAGAACTTGTGTTTTTACAAATAAACATCTATTTATCTTTGTTGCTGCTAAAAAACCCAGTGAGGAACTTTTCCATTTTGCATTTACTATTATTGGGGTGTGCAGCGCTTTCTTGACTCTCATACATGTGTTTTTCTGCGAGGTGCTAACGGCTTAGCCACTATAGTTTACTCGTTCCCAAGTCTCCTATTAACAAATATAAATGAAATTAAACGCATCAATAACCCCCATGTAATAATCCCTCTAAAATAATACATGTAGAATTATGGGTGGAACTTAAACCCATGACACACTGGCTGTAAGGCAGAAGTGCTAACCATTTAGCCACTATAGTTTACACATGTATTATTATTTACTTCATACATATCCTAGGTAGATTAAATCAATCATCAGACGATTGACCAGGGATATAACTATTATCCATATCACAATGTAGTTAAGAAGGAAGGATAAAAAAAAATCTCTAAAAAAATACATATTTATGTGCAACCATATACACCCAATAATCAGAGAGCCTGAAATCATCTCATTCTAAAGCCTCATCATACACACTATTAGCTTTTCTGCAGACTTTTGTCTTCAGATTTACCAAAACCATATAATATGAGGTCAAACCTAAATAGTTTCAATTTGTATGCAATCAGGCATGCCTTTGCAATACATGGTTTTGGTAAATCTGAAGACAAAAATCTGCACAAAATCTAATGGTGTGTATGGGGCTTAACGATTGCTTAAAAAACACTGGAGATCAAATTCGTTGTTTAATTTAAATTTGTTATTAGGGGAATTATAAATGGGCTCTTATTGTAATTACTATTTGTTGAATGGGGAATATATTATGTGTATTGTATTTACTTATTTCTTCACATGCTTAGCAGCTGTGAATTTGCACTTTGTTTCGCAGGAATTGTTATACCACACCTGACGTTAGGTTGTAACCTCAGGTTACTTTATACCTGACGCTGATTGCAGTCTCAGGTTGCAAGCATAGGCGTGTGCAGCCTATTGCATTAGGGTGTGCACCCCAAAGCTCAAACAGACACAAGTATTGGGGCACCTGCATTTACACATACACAAACTTTAATGGCATCCCAGGCTTAGTCCATAGGGTTTAATATTGACTTGGCCCACCCTTTGGAGCTATAATAGCTTCAACCCCTTTACATTACACAGCACCCTGCACCTCTTGACCCCCTTACATTACACAGCACCCTGCACCCCTTTACATTATACAGTCTGCCTCGCCACAGACTCCCCTTCAGCACAGACGCCAACTTCAGCACAGACCTCCCCCTTCAGCACAGAGCCCACCATTAAGAACATCTAAAACGACAAGCCAGGGTAAGAATTCATATGGATTGGTTGCCTTTTTTTTGGCGCATCATTTGCCCATTGCCTGCCCTGCTCAGTGCTGTCTCACTCACTGCAGTGCTCACCTGAGTCACCTCAACTCGAACTAGCACCAGGCTGCAGCCATTCGTCTGCCGCTCTCCAGGCTCCAGTCCGCTGCTTCCATTCCAAGGGAGAGAGAGGCCGGAGGGGGTGCGGAGTGCAGATGTAGATCACTCGGCCAGCGCCTGTGGGGACCTGCTGCCAGAACTATAGAAGCTGCATCGGCAAATGCGGCTGGCTTACTCCGCAGCTGAGGTCCTAGTTCCCTGCTTAAACACCTCAAGCACAGCTGTTTTTACCAGCCCCAGTGGTGGTGACTGGGTTACACAGGGACAGGGCAAATTATGCAGGCATTTAGCACTAACAAAACTTGTGAAACACAGACAGGGCACAGGGATAATTAGGCATATCTCTCCAAACTTTTTAACTTCCGAATGAGGGACACTAGAGAAGTAAAAAAACCTGTGGCACACTACCTCGCAGTAATTTGTGGGCGTGGTCAAGTGCCTAGCAGTGGGAAGGGCTTAAAGGGATGTGGCTAAACGTACAAAGTGCAGGGTTGAGAGGGTGCTACGTACAGAGTGCAGGGTTGAGAGGGTGCTACGTACAGGGTGCAGGGTTAAGAGGGTGCTACGTACAGAGTGCAGGGTTGAGAGGGTGCTACGTACAGAGTGCAGGGTTGAGAGGGTGCTACGTACAGGGTGCAGCGTTGAGAGGGTGCTACGTACAGAGAGCAGGGATGAGAGGGTGCTACATACAGGGTGCAGGGTTGAGAGGGTGCTACGTACAGGGTGCAGGGTTGAGAGGGTGCTACGTACAGGGTTCAGGGTTGAGAGGGTGCTACGTACAGGGTTGAGAGGGTCCTACATACAGGGTGCAGGGTTAAGAGGGTGCTACGTACAGGGTGCATGGTTGAGAGGGTGCCATGTACAGGGTGCTACGTACAGGGTGCAGGGTTGACAGGGTGCTACGTACAGGGTTGAGAGGGTGCTACGTACAGGGTGCAGGGTTGAGAGGGTGCTACGTACAGGGTGCAGGGTTGAGAGTGTGCTACGTACAGGGTTGAGAGGGTGCTACGTACAGGGTGCAGGGTTGAGAGGGTGCTACGTACAGGGTGCAGGGTTGAGAGGGTGCTACGTACAGGGTGCAGGGTTGAGAGGGTGCTACGTAAAGGATGCAGGGTTGAGAGGGTGCTACGTACAGGGTGCAGGGTTGACAGGATACTACGTACAGGGTGCTACGTACAGGGTGCAGGGTGCTACGTACAGGGTGCTACGTGCAGGGTGCTATGTGTAGGGTTGAGAGGGTGCTACATACAGGGTTGAGAGGGTGCTAGGTACAGGGTGCAGGGTGCTACGTACAGGGTGCTACGTACAAGGTGAAGGGTGCTACGTGCAGGGTTGAGAGGGTGCTACGTAGTGTGCAGAGTTCAGGAGTCCAATATTTCAGCTAAAAAAAAGCCCTTATACAACCACAGCACATGTGCTCACTATTATCATGTTGTTGACCACACTGTACAGCCTGTATACACTACAGTAAGACACAGGCTGTATAGTGTAATCATTAGCATGATAATAATGATCACAGGTGCTGTGGCTGTATTATTCATGGCTGCAGACAGTGTTTGCACTGTATACTTGTACTACTCCATGAGGGACTGCAAGGAATGTACCAGGCTCCAGAACAGTTGGAAGACATGAGCCTGGGTGGAAGTACAGATGTATGTGAGTGGAGAGCAGAAACAGGAGAAAGTGAACTGGAAATGGGGGAGGTGATGAGGATCAGTGTGAGAGCGTGTGATTACTGCATGGTCTTACCGAGAAGATAACATGTAGTACACGGAGGGGAAGTGCAGCTGTATCAGGAGAACTTATCAGGAGGAAGGGCTGAGTGACTGTGAAGGAGAGGGTGTTGATGATGGGAGTGGAGAGAGCTCAGTGAAGGAGGAGAGCGACATGCAGTGCAGTCAATAGCAGTTCACTCACCTCTGATCACTGCAGGACTTTCACTCATTGCATGCAGCTCTTGTTCAGGCTTCTCCCCGCATGGGAGCTGCTTCATCCCACACCCACTAACAAAGGAAGCCCGCAGGATGAATTTGAAGTGAAGAACAGCTCTTTGTGTACCCATTGGCCGAGGAAGCAGCTGCACCGCCCCCTGCTGCCTACTCAGCCAATGGGTAGCTGAAGTTCACTGTGCACTGTGTGTGTGTCAGAGGCAGAGGGGAGTGATGCGGCTGCCATACAAGTTCGGGAACCATGGCAACCCGCACACGCCGTGGCCATTCTGGGACTCAGCCCTGATTGGTAGGTATGGATTAGGGTGTGCCTGGGCACACTCGGCACACCCTGTGGGCACGCCTATGCTTGCAAGATTTATATATTTTTTATATTGCAACTCTGGCTATAAAATAGATCCACTATAGGTCCTACAGAATTTCAATTTTGTCTGTATTGTTCACCTATTCTCATGAATTTGTAGCAAACTCATTACTAAGCCTGATGTGTCTGTAAAATAATTGATTAGCATTATTCATCTCTGCTATATGATTTTTGTTACCACGTATAATGCCAAATGGTAACGTTATAATGAATACTGAATGTACTCCCTGTTAAGCTGGTTACTTTGTTTTAGAGCAACCTTGCCAGTGTTTTCTTATATACTTTCTATTTTGTTACTCTGAATTTTCAATAAAAGTGCCCGTTCACTGTGTCACCCCAAGTCGCACGACATGAGAAATTACATTAAAGTGAATGAGAGCCGTCTTAATGGACACTACTGAAGTTGCTCCGACTTCAGAAAAGGTTCCTGTACTACTTCAAGGCAACTTCTAGGCGACTTGTACCCATTGATTTCAATGGAAGTCGCCTCCAAAGTCGGATCAGTGACCTAACTGAAGCAACTTTACAGTAAGAGAAAATAGTTTTCTCAGGCAAACCCCTCCCTCCCACAGAGCTGATTATTGTTTGATTGGCCACTGGCAAACTTATTTGTCCTGGAGGCGACTTGAAGTTGCCTCGAAGTTGCCTTGAAGTTGCCTCAAATTGCCTCGCAAAGTCGTGCTGACTTTCATGTCGCTGTAGTGTAACCGGCACTAAACAAGAGAAAAAGCAACTCATATGTTTTTTTTTTTTAAACGATAGCAACCCTGGATAGACTGGAGTAGTGACAATACTGCTGACTGAAGTTTCCTACTTGAGGTGTCTCATTGTACCATTGTATTAATACCACTTTATTGAACCCTATTGGCTGTATAACAAAGTTTATTGTCTATTGTTTTTTCTTCTTCTGTATTCTGTGCAAGGTATTCAGCAACTGCATTTTTTGGCATTTTTTTAAGATTATAATTATAGATTCACTATTGTGTAATATATACATGGTTAACATTGTAAATTGACATTTTAGTACAAAGATATCTACACAGTAATCTGTTTTTGTTTGTCATGTGTGACATTTCTATCAATAACAATTGATTCATGTAAGAACTTGTTTATGCATTTTATTATTTCATATTAATCATAACTGTTTGATAAGTTTTGTAAGTGTTTGATTACATTTTCAATAAACTACTGTATACATTGTTGCCTTTTCAGATAATTGTTTTCTTTAATACACATGTTAAAACAAGTATAACATTGACACAAAGACAAAACACTTGACAAATGTAGCTTGGTTTTGTTGATGTTTATTATTAAACATCATTATTGTTATTTTTATTTAGTGACATGACACTTAACACTGGTTTTAAAAAATATATATTTTCAATAGAAGTAATGCATTGTTAGATATTCTAATTAATTGCTAGATCTTTTAATTACAAATGATACAGATCTGATTGCAGATGTGGAAATATGGGACAACTCTGGAACTAGTGGCCACAGAATTATTACATTCCGCATAAATCATAGGAAAGGGAGGCGCAAAAGAGCCAACTTTTCTAAACTCCACTCAATGCTGCAGTATATTAAGTGGTACCAAATCCTTGAAACAGGAAACACAGAGGAAAAATGGGAAGGCTTTAGGAATATATTTAAAAAAATGTGTCACAGGGGGCATTCCAAGAGGTAATAAATATAAGAACAAAGGTTAAACCTGGGTGGGTAAACTAAAATGTAAAATGTCATACTAAGGACAAACAAATTGCATTTAAAAAGTACAAAACGGAGGGGTCATTGTCAGCATTCCAATAATAAAAGGAATGCAATGGGAGGTGTAAGAACGCATTCAGGGTGACTAAAACAAACTATAAGGCCTCGTACACACGACAGAGTTTCTCGGCAGAATTCACCGAGAAACTCGGTCAAAACCCGGATTCTGCCGAGAAACTCTGTCGTCTGTACAGTTTTGGCTCGATGGAGCCGCCGAGGAACTCGACGAGAAAATAGAGAACATGTTCTCTATTTTCTCGTTGTCCTCGTTCTTCTATGGGAGAAGCCGGCCCGCCGAGCTCCTCGGCGGCTTCATCCCAAAACTCGACGAGGAACTCGACGTGCCAAGCACGTCGAGTTCCTCTGTCGTGTGTACGGGGCCTAAGAGACACATCACAGAGGTGAATAAAAGCAACTCAAGAAGTTTTTTAAATATAGTAACAGTAAAAAGGTAAAAAGGTGAGCATGGAATACATAGGCCCCATGAAGGACATGGAAGGGAAGGTGGTTACAGATGACAAGGAGAAGGCAGCTGTGCTAAATGCTTTCTTCTCTTCAGTCTTCACACAGCAAAAGGAGGGGTATTCTGTCCACAACAGTATTATTAGCAACACGCCACAGGATCTACCCTTGTGGCTAACAGGCTGGAGTATGGAAAGGATTAAAGAAGCGTAACATATATAAATCCCCAGGGCCAGATAGCTTACACCTGGGAGTCCTTAAAGAACTCAGTCAGGTTATAGCGAGACCGCTATTCCTAATCTTCATAGACAACATACTGACATGCTTAGTACCAGCTGATTGGCGAAAGGCCCACAAGGTACCAATATTCAAAAAAGGGCAGAGATCTATTCCTGGGAACTATAGGCCTGTCAGTCTAATGTGGGTAGTTTGGAAACTATTCAAGGGGATGATAAGGGACTATAAAGAAATTTCTGACGCAAACAGTATCATTAGCAGTAATCAACATGGGTTTACGAAAGGTCGCTCTAGCCAAACCAACCTGTTAAAATTCTACAAGGAAGTGAGCTGCCATCTGGACAAAGGTTGGCCGGTCGATGTGGTCTACCTGCATTTTTACAAAGGCATTTAATACAGTCCTCCACCAACGCTTAATTTACAAGCTGAGGTCTGTAGGCATGGACCATAAGATTTGTTCTTGGATAGAAAACTAGCGTTGTCCAAAGAGTGAATATTAGAGTTGAGCGGACACCTGGATGTTCGGGTTCGGGTCCGAACCTGAACTTTAAAAAAAAAGTTTGGGTTCGGGAACCCGAACCCGAACTCCGAACCCCATTGTAGTTAATGGGACACAGACTTTTAGAAAAAAAAATGCGCGGAGGTCCCCGCAAATTTAATAACCAGACCCTTTAGGTCTGGTATGGATATTAAGGGGAACCCCGCCGTCAATTAAAAAAAAAAATGATGTGCGGTTCCCCCTAAATATCCATGACCAGACCCTTCAGGTCTGGTATGGATATTAAGGGGAACCCCGCCGTCAATTTTAAAAAAAAATGACGTGCGGTTCCCCCTAAATGTTCATAACCAGACCCGTTATCCGAGCACGTTGACCTGGCCGGCTGCAGAAAAGAGGGGGGGACAGAGTGTGCCCCCCCTCTCCTGAACCGCACCAGGCCACGTGCCCTCAACATGGGGAGGATGTCCCCATGTTGATGGGGACAAGGGTCTCATCCCCACAACCCTTGCCCGGTGGTTGTGGGGGTATGCGGGCGGGAGGCTTATCAGAATCTGGAAGACCCCTTTAAGAAAGGGGACCCCCAGATCCTGACCCCCCTGTGTGAAATGGTAATGGGGTACACTGTACCCCTACCATTTCACGAAGGAAGTGTAAATTCTTGTAAAAAATAAAAAACACACACCGTAGAATAAAGTCCTTTATTAATAAAAAAAAAAGAGAAAAACTCCAGCGGTGATAATCCACTCGTTCCCGGCTTCCTGCTCTGTAAGTCTGCGTAGTAGGCGCAGCAGATGGTGCGATCCGCTGACTACTGACTCTATTTGCGCATCCATTGTCATGTAGGTGTCGAAGATGACTCCGAGGCTTTTGACTTTGGCGCTAGGGGTGATGATTTTGCCCAGAATGGGCGGGCATATCCATGTTGTTGCAGGTTGATTCTTTTTTTCTTTAAAATAGGTTTGATTATGCCTTGTTTCAAGCGGGTCGGCACTATGCGTTCCTGGAATGACTGGTTTATAAGCTGCGTGATAGGCAGTGCCAGAATATTGGGCAGTGGTGTGGGGGTGGTGGCGCTGTCTAAGTGGAGGCTGATATTACCCAGAGGTAGTATGAACAAACTATATGGACTTCAGAATCAATATGTGTCCTGAATATAGTGCCTCTTACAGTATGTGATGTGCCAGTGGTAAAATAACTTAGGTGTGGCTAAGACCACATGCTCTAGTGTACAAATAAGTATATAACGTTGGACAAAAGTATTAGTACTGAAAAGTGATAGCATACAGCACGAATGCCAAAAAATGTGTCCAAAAAAGTAAAAAAATCCACAAAATCCAAAAAAGTGTCTATAAGTTCAGAGAAGAATATATATAAAATTATATATATATAAAAAACACACCAATCCGGGTGTGAACCGGTATAAATAATATAAATAAGTAAACAGCAGTCCAGAGTGATAATGGTGACAATGTGACTTTCCAAGTAGGTAGGTGATCACAATATGCAGTAGTGCAGTGATGCGAAGTGGGTCCGGTGCTCCCCCTCCTGGGTCCCTACTCACCAGAGGCCCTCACCCCTGCAGGGGTAAAGTGCATAAAGGATATCCAACCGACTCGGGTCCTCGCTCTCCTATTAGGTCCTACGGTCCAGCTGGTACCAAACAGATCCTGGGTGACCGGATTCCTCCAAGGGATGAAAAAAAGGTCTCATAGAGTAGTAGGTTCAGGTTCCAGTGGGTAAGTTTTATTGGTACAGCCAAAGGCTTATACTAAAACAATGTATACAAATATATATATACAAAAAAAAAAAAATATATATATGTATAAAAATGGATTAAAAAAAAAAAAGACGTAAGAGAACGAAACGTGCGTAAAGCGGATACACGCACGCCCGCACGCACTTCCTGGACTAACCAGCTGTTCACCTGGTGGAACGCACGCCGTTCCCACGCTGGTTCTCATTTGTGGAGTTTGTGCTGTGCTGGGAAGCTTGTCATTATATAGCCAACTGTCTGCTTGTATCCACAAGCATTCTATTTGGCCCCAGTTTTTATTTTATTTTTTAATCCATTTTTATACATATATATATTTTTATTTTTTTGTATATATATATTTGTATACATTGTTTTAGTATAAGCCTTTGGCTGTACCAATAAAACTTACCCACTGGAACCTGAACCTACTACTCTATGAGACCTTTTTTTCATCCCTTGGAGGAATCCGGTCACCCAGGATCTGTTTGGTACCAGCTGGACCGTAGGACCTAATAGGAGAGCGAGGACCCGAGTCGGTTGGATATCCTTTATGCACTTTACCCCTGCAGGGGTGAGGGCCTCTGGTGAGTAGGGACCCAGGAGGGGGAGCACCGGACCCACTTCGCATCACTGCACTACTGCATATTGTGATCACCTACCTACTTGGAAAGTCACATTGTCACCATTATCACTCTGGACTGCTGTTTACTTATTTATATTATTTATACCGGTTCACACCCGGATTGGTGTGTTTTTTATATATATATAATTTTATATATATTCTTCTCTGAACTTATAGACACTTTTTTGGATTTTGTGGATTTTTTTACTTTTTTGGACACATTTTTTGGCATTCGTGCTGTATGCTATCACTTTTCAGTACTAATACTTTTGTCCAACGTTATATACTTATTTGTACACTAGAGCATGTGGTCTTAGCCACACCTAAGTTATTTTACCACTGGCACATCACATACTGTAAGAGGCACTATATTCAGGACACATATTGATTCTGAAGTCCATATAGTTTGTTCATACTACCTCTGGGTAATATCAGCCTCCACTTAGACAGCGCCACCACCCCCACACCACTGCCCATTATCTCTGTATCCTCTAGGGGATCACATTTTTTGGGGGGGCTGCAGTCTAACTACAATTTTATTTTTATTCTGGAATATTTATTTCATGTTTGAATCATAGTATTGTTACATATTTCCAACTAGTGTTTCCTAAGCGCGGATATTTGCCTTTTATTAGTGCCAGAATATTGGCACATTCTTTCAGCAGTTTGATGGGGATGATATCATTAGGCGCTGTGCTATTTCGCAGAGTACCGATGATATTTTTAGTGGCATCCAAGGAGATGGGTTTTAGAGTGAATTTATGTGGGTATTGGGCCTACGTTTAAGGGGGGGTTGAAGGGGGTACTGTTTCGATTAATGCTTTCACGTTTTTTTAAATTTTGTTAACGAAATAATCCGATAATTCATTGCAAAATTCTTGGGTATCAGAATTGGGGGATTCAAGAAGACTGGATTCATGGTCTAGGTGACTAAATTGAAAAGTTTGCGGGGGCGGTTTGGGGCATTAGTGATGACTTTGGAAAAATGATTTTTTTGGGCTTTAAAGATTTCCTTGTGGTATTTTTTTGTTATTACCTTATAGATGGTGTGGTTTTCCTCTGAAGAGCTTCTTTTCCAGGCTGCTTCCGCTCTTCTGCGCTCTTGCTTTAGCAACGACAACTGGTTGTTAAACCAGCTGGAGTTGTTTTTCCGGATGCAGGTTTTGCGTTTGGGTGTTACTAAGTCGCCTGACTGTAGTATAGCTGTGTTTATGGCATTCAGTGTTTCTGTGGCAGTTTGATGTAGTTGGATTGTTTTTGATTTTGTTTCCTAGTGTAGTTTTGAAGAGTTCCGAATGGAGCTTCTTCTGAGATCTAGTCCAGTGCGTTGTCACTGGTTTTAACGCTTTTGTTACGGGGGCGTTTTTGGTTATTATGAATTTAATTGCATGGTGGTCTGTCCATGGTAACGGCTCATTTTTCAGAATGTTTATTTCCAGATCTTGTCTGAAAATGAGATCGAGCGTGTGACCTGAAGCATGTGTGGGCCCACATACTAGTTACTGCAGACCTAATCCTTCCAGGTGGTCAACGCAGGCGTCGGCAACGGGATCCTGTGAGGAGTTGGCCCAGGGTTGAAATCCCCGAGCAGCAAATGGTGTTTGCTGTTTAGGTTATAAGTGGAGATGAACTCTGTCCATGATGCGAGAAGCTGCGATTTTGGACCCGGTGGTCTATAGCAGAGTAGAATATAAATGGTCTCCTATGGACTTGTTTGCAGTTGCAGAGTGAGGGTTTCCATGAATGGAAGTGCGTTCTGAAGGACTGGTTTAGTAAACGAGAGGTGAGTCTTGTGGATCACTGCCCGGCCTCCTCCTCTTTGCCCCACTCTGTTTTCTGTTATAATATATAATTTTCTGGCACCAGTTCTCCTAGAATGGTGTTACGGTCGGCTGTAAGCCAGCTTTCTGTGATAAAGAGGCAGTCTAGATCGCATTGTAGGATGAAATCATGGATTTCTTGTCAGTGTTTTACTGCCGATCTTGTGTTGAGCAAAGCGCATGATATGTGCTTAGGCTGAGGTGAATGCTTAGAATTTTTAACTGTCAATCAACGATCGATTCTTAACAGTTGCTCACTCCTTAGATCTTTTTTGGTGACAACTGGTAATATTGAGGCGAATGGTTTTAGTTCCCAGATGGTTTCTGCAGAGTATCTCAGATTACCCATGGTCGCAGAAAAACGCAGGGAAGTGAAGTAGATCGGGGGTCTTTGATGGTGAAATGGGAAGGAAGATTTCCAAGTGGGCCGCCACTCGTTAAGTCCTCCCTCCTCGTTTGGTCCAGAGGACACTGGGCACTGACTTGCACTTTGATGGTCACTGACAGGTGTTCTTGATGGGGCACAGACTGGTAGCTGCAGGGCACTGATTGGCAGCTGATAGGCACATCTGATGGGGGCTGTGCTGATAATCAATGTGCTGATTTTCAGCACAGCCCCCCTCTGACAGGGAGAGTCGATGATCGCTCTCCCTGTCAGCACCAACCAAGGAAAGACGTGTACCGGCACTTCCTGGTTCACGCATTGATCAGCTGTGATTGGTCACAGTTGATCACGTGGTAAGGATCCTCCGTCAGATGCCCCATATCATGATCTGGAATGCGCTGTGTTAGACTGACACACAACACCACTGATCGCCCATGTTGATAAATCAAAAACAAAGCCTGAGAAAACATAAGGAGAAAATAATTTGCACCCATACAATACTGAGAGTCGTATACACAAATGCCAGGAGCCTAGCTAACAAAATGGAGGAACTGGAGCTGCTGTTACATGAGGAGGACTTTGACTTTGTGGGAATAACAGAAACTTGGTTTGACAGCTCACACAACTGGCTATCAAATATCAAGGGGTAGTCCTTGTATTGGAGGGACAGGGAGGGTAGAAGTGGGGGAGGGGTGTGTCTATATATCAAGAATAATTTACAGGTGGTAGAGAGGCGTGACATTGTAAATGGGGTAAGGGGAGGTGGAATCCCTGTGGGTGGTACTCCAAAGTGAAGAAGTAAGTGGGAAATTAATAGTGGGGGTATGTTACAGGCCCCCTAACCTAAAGGAGGAGGAGGAGTTGGACCTTCTATCACAGTTAGAAATGGCAATGGGGCAGGGAAATCTCATCATAATAGGGGACTTCAACTATCCTTGTTTTAAACATGCTTACATGGTAATCTATGCTGCCTTCAAATTCTTTACCTTTGTCCATAGCTGGTTTTATCGTTATAGCCATGATTCCCTGCTCGCTTGCTGTATCTTGTAGTCTGTTTTTGGTGTGAGAAATTTGTTCTGTTAGCCATGTGTTCCTCCTATGCTATCCTGACTGATTATGTGGCAAGAATACCCCCACCCAACTCAGTATAAATTTAGGCTTTCTATAGAGGATGCACAGGCAGGGATTGCATTGGCAACTATCATCTTGAATGAAGTATTCATATTGGATTAAGTATTACACTTTGACTCTGCACTTCAGTGAATGCACAAAGCGAAAATCTACAACAGTTACATCCCCTTTCCTTAAACTTTCTCTCCTTCACCCCTCTTCTCCACCCCACAGCTTATATATATATCACCCTCACTCCTGTCTTCACCTTAATACTGCACTCATCAGCTCCTGCTAATTTTTAACCAATAAAACCTCCAGGAAACTGGGAAGTGTCTCCCCACATAAGTCACACTCCCATATAACCTCTCTCACCCCTCTGCTTCTCCTAATGTCTGGAGATATTTCTTCAAATTCTGGACCACCATCATTTACCTTTGGCCAACATCCTCTGCCAGCAGCTGCAATCTACACAATCTAATTTCTATTCCTCTTCTGCTTTGAACCAGCCTCCCCTTTTCCTATGCCCTTTGGAATGACCGCTCGGTTTGCAACAAACTTACCACTGTCCATGACCTATTTATCACAAATTCCTTCAACCTACTTGCAATTACGGAGACATGGCTTCAGGAATCTGACTTTCTTTCTTCTGCTACCTTCTCCCATGGTGGCCTCCTGTGGACTCACTCTCCCAGGCCTAGTGGATGGAAAGGAGGTGTCGTTGGAATCACCTCAAAGCATTTTTCAAGTTCTTCATCCACTCTGTCCCTCTCCTCATTTGAAGCTCACTGTATTTGTCTATTTTCTCCAGTTTCATTGAGATTTGCTGTGATCTATTGGCCTCCTGGACCAGTATTCAAGCTTCCTTGACAACTTCTCTGCCTGGCTACCCTACTTTCTCTCTTCCGAAATCCCAACAATCATTCTTGGTGACTTCAACATCCCTGGTAATCTTAACATTCCCACTACTTCTAAATTTCTGACCCTAACCTACTCTTTTGAGCTGAAACACACGCTTCTACTCACTCTATTGGAAACTGATAGCCCAGGATGTGGTCGGCTGCAAACTGGGGCTCTCCCTGGGCGCAGTTCACGCTACCCTCTAGTCCGTGCATTACCATGCATCTGTCATCCTCATGGATACCCTCCCTAGATGACCTAATACTGGACTCGCCAGTATTCTTGGACCTGTGTACCTATGCGCCCCTGGTAATTCCCCACGGTGCTGCCTTATCCACGTCCTCTGTCCGGCAGATCTGGGGCCATTACACCAGCACTTTATTCCACCTGGCCTGGTTGTATTCCTCACAATTTTCTATCGTGGTAAGTCCCCCATTTAATCTTTCCCTCACTAGTTATCCGTGGGTGTTCCTCCTCCCTCCCCCTCTTCCCTCCCCCTTCCTTCCCACTCCCCTCCCCCCCCTTTTTCCACCATCCCTGTCTTCCCTCGCCTATTCCACCCTCCTTCCCATGCCTCTCCATTCTCCCTCCCCCCCCCTTAATTTTCTTTCTCCTTCCCCCCCCCCTTTTTCTCTTCCTTTCCGATTGCCTCCCCCCTTCTTTACCCTCCCTTCCCCCCTTCCCCCCTCTCAATTCCCCCTCTTCCTCTCCCCCCTGCCTCCCATTTTTCCCTCTTCCTTTCTCTCTTCCTCCTTTTCCCTCCCCCCCCCCTTATACCCTTCCCTGCCCAGCCCACCGATTCCATGGGGTTAAACATATATACATATATACATATTTTTATATCGTTTATTTACACCCAGACCTTTACGATCAACTATCCCCTTGCCCGTCAAGGGGGGACCCCCCGTAGGCCGCCTGGTTCCGCGCATTATCAATTGACTCATTCGGTAAGCAACTACCAATGTTTTTTTATTAATTTTTACTGTATTGCTGATGTTTGTTACATATCCTTATTGCATTACTCTATAGATTGGCTGTCCTGACGAAGCGGAAACCCCGCGAAACTAGTCGACGTTGACCAATCAATGAACTGTACAATTATTTGTTTTGCAATTTTAATTAATCAATAAACTTTTTTATATCATTATGTTTTATGCATATTTATCAGTACCGTGATAGTCTCCCCCAAACCAATTGAGTGGGTGGCTCTGGGTCTAGCTTCAGCTACTAGCCCTTCTCCCCCACTCTCCCCCATTTTTTACTATTGGAAACTGACTTGAACTCGTATTCTACTACCTATGCACTCTACACAACCTCTCCAACATTCCTTTTCCTATCTCTGATCACCACCTCACTCTCTCCTTGTCTTCCTCCTCCTTGCCTTCCAACTATCAAACAATTACCCATAGAAACCTTTGCCATCTTAACCATTCTCCTTTTTTTTCTGCTACACATTGTCTCTATGCCAAAATCTCATCCTTGTCCTGCCCCAACCTGGCCAATATATCTACAACAGTTCACTGTCATTCACCTTGGATAACTTAGCCCCCCTCACTACGCACAGAATCAGGCCCCGACTGCTACAACCCTGGCAGACAGACAATTCCAGAGGCCTCAAAAAACAGAGCCGTGCTCTTGAGCATCTGTGGCGTAAGACAAAGTCAAAGCAAGATTTCAGCAAATATAAATCTGCCCCCAAAAATACCATTCCTGTCTCCAAGCTGCCAAACAGACTTACTTTATAACTCTCATTAACACCCTCTCACGCAGTCCCTGTCAACTCTTTTCTACCTTTAACATTCTACTTCGTCCCCCATTACCCCCACCCACTAATTTACTCAATGTTTAGGAGATTGCTAATCACTTTAAAAATAAGATTGAGACAATTCATTTGGAGATCTCCGCTACTCTACAGATATCTCCCTCACTTTCCACTCTTTGTCCTCCTGTACAATCACTACTTTTGTTTAACCCAACTACTACAGAGGAAGTCAATAAACTTTTTCTAACTCCCACCTAACCTCCTGCTCGCTGGACCCTGTTCCTTCTCAAATACTATGGTCACCCTCTGACTCCTACACTCTTTAACTCATGCACTAGTCACTCCCATACCAAAAAAAGGCCTCACTGGACCCCACCAATCTTAACAACCTAACCCATCTCCCTACTCCCTTTTGTCTCCAAACTCCTTGAACGTTTAGTCTACAACCGACTGAGTGACCACCTTATTGAGAATAACCTTCTTGATACCCTTCAGTTTGGATTTCATCCACAACACTCCACAGAAACTGTTCTCCTAAAGCTCACAAACAATTTACTAACAGTTAAAACCAATGGTCATTATTCTGTACTCTTACTCTTGGACCTCTCTGCTTCCTTTGATACAGTTGATCACCCCTCCTCCTCAAAAAACTGAATTTTCTTGACATGCATGGCTGTGCTCTCCATTGTAGCAATAAAAAAGAATGTACCGCTCCAAGTCCCCAATCACCTGTGATAGCTCCCACCCTGTTACACTGACAGGTGCTGTCTCTGCACTAATCCATGGAAAGAATAAACATTCTGGACTGCCGCACATTGTTGAAGCAAATGTTATTTGAAAATTCAAAAGGATAAAATCAAAAAAATACAAAGATATAATCCAAAATCATCCAAAAACAGTCAATTACAAATGGTGGACATACAGGGACAAATTACTGACGCGTTTCACATCATAATTTGATGCTTACTCATAGCTGAAGTGTGTGGGAATCAAGATTTATGGGAGACATAAAAAACTTCTCTACCAATCAAAGCGGTTGCGCACAGCATTGGAGTATTAAACACATAATTGAATCCGGCACACTTCAAAATCAGAAAAGCACCTGCATAGTAAAAAATATATTTATAAAAAAAGGTAAACAAAAACACACTGTATGAAATTGAAATGCAAAAACGGTTATAAGGAGGAGAAAAATTCTCCTCCGAATATAGGGATTTTTGAAGTGGGGTGTTACTCTTAATATTCAAGGCAAGCGCACAAAACACAATGGTTTTTGAAAAAATATCAAAATAAGTTTAATTTTCATATAAAAATCCATAAAAGTTTTCATATAAACAGTTTACATGATTATGACCACAAAATTTGGTAAAGAAATGAGAAAGAAAGAATTATAAATGCAGACTGCCAACTAGTTTCGCACTATTGTGCTTCGTCAGGGCTGTAAAAAGCATTAAAAAATATAGAAAATATACGATTATGATGTGAAACGCATCAGCCATTTGTCATTGATTGTTTTTGGATGATTTTGGATTATATCTTTGTATTTTTCGATTTTATCTTTTGGAATTTTCAAATAAAATGTGCTTCAACAGAGTGCAGCAGTCCAGGATGTTCCTTCTTTCCATGTGCTCTCCATTGGTTTGAATCTAACCTATCTCACCACAACTTCAGTGTCACTTACAATTCTACTCCCTCCTTTCCAACTCCTCCTAACGTTGCTGTCCTCCCAAGGTTTTGTCCCTTGACCTCTACTATTCTCAATCTACACATCATCCCTGGGTCAGCTGATAGCCTCCCATGGCTTCCACTACCATTTATTTGCCAATGATACCCAAATATATCTCTCTACTTCTCAGCTCACCCCACCAGTCTCCTCACACATCACTGATTATCTAACAGACATATCAGCCTGGATGTCACACCACTTCCTCAAACTGAATCTATCTAAAACCAAGCTCATAACATTTCCTCCACCACGTGCCCCTTCCCCTGAGTTCTCTTTCAAGATCAATAGCACAACTATCAGTCAGTCCCCACATGCCAGGGTGCTAGGGGTAACCTTAGACTCTGAGGCCGTGTACACACGGTCGTTCCAAACCGATGAGAATGGTCCGACGGGCCATTTCCATCGGTTCACCGCTGAAGTGGCCTGATGGTCTGATGTGCGTACACACCATCATTCCAAAAACCGATCGGGTCAGAACGCGGTGGCGTCAAACACACGACGTGCTGAATAAAACAAAGTTCAATGCTTCCAAGCATGCGTCGACTTGATTCTGAGCATGCACGGGTTTTGAACCGATGCTTTCTGTACTAACCATCGGTTTGGACCCATCAGGCAGCGGTCCATCGGTTCGATTTTGAAGAATGTTTTAAAATTTTGGACCGAAGGAAAACAGACCGATGGAATATACACACGGTCGGTTTAGACAAATGAAACTGAACCTCGGTCCATTCTCATCGGTTTTGTCCGACCGTGTGTACGCGGCCTGAACTGTCCTTTCTTTTCAATTAGTTTTTATTGGTTCATAAAAAAGAGTGACAATACAAAAATTGCAATTCTCTATACAGACGTATACAGTTTTTCAACATTCGTCAATGCAGAACCAACGGATATTTGCGTAGAATTAGTAGAGGAGATAATACAAAACGAGAAACTTAGCATTAAGATATTGCCCGTAGGGTCACGCCTGTCTCCAAGGAGTAATAAGTAAATGAGGAAGCACGCCCTACCGCTAAATGTGGGCGTTACCTCCCCTCTGGACATTCCCAAGTTGGGAGGTGGCATGACCCCCAAGATTACTATAGATCTTACCGCCATAACACTTATCCGGTGATCTAAATTATACCACACGTAGTATGGTAATGGATATTAACCCAGAATGTAGGTTGCTTATAAATATAGCACCCGAGAAATGAACCAGGGTTATAATCAACAAATCAAAGGGGTACAAAGGGAAAACAAACAAAGAATGAGGGGGAAGGAAGAGAAAAGGAGGAGAATAGGGAAAAAGGAAGACTACTAAGAGAAGTAGAAAGAGGGAGAGGAAGAAGAGAAAAGAGATTGCCTCAAGAGTGATACTAGAGTAAATAGCTAGTGATCGTTTTGCCTGCCTGCCAGCATATATGTGTCAGCAAATCAGTAAACTTTATACCTAATTGCCTAGTTAATCTGAAATTTAGATGTCCATGGATCCCAATGGTCACGAAATTTTGCTATTGAATGTGATTGGGCCGCAAAATGCTTTTCATATGAGTACTGTTCCTGCACCCGTTGGATAACTTCACTGATATTAGGAACTAAGGTGGACCTCCATTTAGAAGTGATCGTAAGCCTTGCTGCAATGATAACATGGCTTATGATGCTTCTAAGTTGTGTAGGGATAGTCTGGATGTTGAGAAAGAGTAGCGCTAATTGAGGGGAAGGTTTAAGAAAAAAACCTGTTATTGAAGAGATCAGTTTAAAAACTTCACGCCAAAAACTGCGAATGGATTTGCACTCCCAGAGAATATGTAATATATTCCCTCTTGCTCCGCATAATCTCCAGCATTCACTGGTCTCTGAGGAAAATATCAGAGACATCCTCACCGGAGTCAGGTAAGACCTGTGGAGCGTCTTTAACATTAGATCCCAGTGGTTGGAGCAATGAGAGACTTTATAACAATTGGCTATTGCCCTTTTCCATTCTTCTATGGAATGGACAGAGCCCAGATCCCTTTCCCAGTTCAACATGTGGGAAGATTTGCTAAATCTAGAATTGTTTTGTAGTAAGTTATAAAACCAAGACAAACCTTTAGGCTTCCCGTGGTTAGACCTGAGGTATTCCCATACTTCATTATGTAAAGAAAAAGTCTTATCTGGATAACTAGAGCGAAAGTAATGAATCTGTGTTTTAGAGAACTGATGTGTATCTGGATCCCTTGCTAGCAAGTCCTCGTAAGTGAGTATTCCTTTTTTTAGCCACTGATCTACCCTAACGTTGGGAATCAGGTATTCGTACACCTGTAGACTAG
Source organism: Rana temporaria (assembly GCF_905171775.1). Classification (NCBI taxonomy): domain Eukaryota; kingdom Metazoa; phylum Chordata; class Amphibia; order Anura; family Ranidae; genus Rana; species Rana temporaria. The sequence goes on from NC_053489.1 coordinate 504,941,643, forward strand.
ACAAGGGACAGTGTTGTAAAGACTCCCGGGGGGCTGTGAGATGGAGTTTTTTCCAAGCAGAAAGCGTCGCCTCAATAGAGGGGAGCTTAGGACAAATTAAAGGAGCTTCGATCAGGTTTGCTATAAGGAGGGATGGAAGATCTCTATTAGATACTACTGATCTCTCTATGTGTACCCAAAGTTTGGGAGACTGTTGGTCAAACCAGGCTTTACTCTGGTCTAGTATCGCCGCTTTGTAATAGTTTCTCACATTTGGGAATCCTGCCCCGCCATTTTTTCTATGTTTCTGTATTGTTACATAAGGGATCTTAGCCATTTTCCGGTTCCATATAAACTGTCTAAAGAGTTTGTCTACAAGTGCAAAGAAAGATTCAGGAAGACATACAGGGATAGTACGAAAGTAGTAGATCAGTTTTGGGAGTACCACCATTTTTAGTGCGGCAATCTTCCCTAACCACGATAGTTCGTAAGAGGCAATGTGCTGTAGATCGTTCCTCACTGTGTGGATTAAGCTAGGGAAGTTTGCCTCATATGTATACGAGGATGGAAAGGCTAAACGGACACCCAGATAGGAGATCGCCTTGGACATCCATTGGAATTTGTATCTACTTTTCAGGAAAGATATTTGTCTCTGTGATAGATTTACAGGCAACAGGCATGACTTTACTACATTCAACTTATAATATGAGACATTGCTATACCTTGTCAAAATGTCAAATACGCCCTCCAGGGAAGAAGCCGGGTCAGTAAGAGTTAAAACTACGTCATCGGCGAAAAGACCGATTTTGTGGGTGGTTTTCCCTATCTTAAAACCCGAAATCGAGTCATCATTCCTAATGGCTTCCGCCAGGGGCTCCATCATAAGGGTAAAGATGATAGGGGATAGAGGGCACCCCTGGCGGGTACCGTTCGTAATGTAAAACTTATCTGAAAGAGCAGTTGAGGTGAAAACTTTCGCCGATGGGTTGGAATATAAGGCTAGTATTGCCGATAGGATATGTCCCTGAAGGCCAAATTTTTGCAGCGTAGCACGAAGGTATCCCCAGTGGACCCTATCAAAAGCCTTTTCGGCGTCGAGTGCTAGAATAGCTGCGGGGATTTTTTTGCTTTCAGCTATGTGAAGTAGGTTAAACAGCCTCCTAGTGCCGTCAGGAGCCTGTCTTCCCTTGACAAAGCCCACCTGGTCCGCTTTGACCAAGGAGGGAGTTATTTTAGCTAACCTGTTGGCCAGGATTTTGGCGTAGATCTTTAGATCCGTGTTAAGGAGGGAGATGGGCCTAAAATTCTGGGGTGAGTCCGGCTTCTTCCCCGGTTTGGGCAGAGTCACGATTACAGCTTGTAACATTTCCTCTGGGAAGGAGGCTAGGGATGAGACCTTGCTGAACAACCTCTCCATATATGGGACAAGTAGGTGGGAAAATGCTCTATAATATTCGGATGAAAAGCCATCCTCCCCTGGGGATTTATTTTTTGGGAGGGAATTGATGGTGTCCAGAATTTCTTTTTGGGAGAATTGCGAATTTAACATGGCTAAGTCTTCTTCCGTCAGTGAAGGTAGTGACACTGTAGATAGGAAGGAGTCAATGGAGTAAGGAGTCGGTTGTGGGGTGTCGCTGTCTAAGTGGAGATTATACAGGTCACGGTAATATTTCATGAAAGAGTTGGCTATTTTGTTGGGGTGATGTTCAAGTATGTTGGTGTGGGGGTCCCTGATGGAAGTCAGGTTGGATTTCTGTTGTCGCCTAGATATATAACTAGCCAAAAGTTTACCCGCTTTATTACCGTGTACATAAAATTGAGCCTTGAGTCTCTTTAAGCAATTTTGGTGGCCAGATAAGAGGGTTAAGCGTACTTTCTGTCTACATTCTATTAGGTCAGATTCTATTGCAGGGGAAGGGGTCGACTTATGAAGGTCCTCTAAGGATTTTAGGTCCCTGAGGAGGCTGTTCAGCACTGCCCCCCTACGTTTTTTCTCCCGAGCTGCCGCTTGGATAAGCAGTCCCCTGCTAAAGGCCTTATGTGAGCACCATAACATAGAAACATCTATACCATCAGTATCATTAAATTCAAAAAATTCAGATAATTGAGAATCAAGAGAGGAAATAATAGAAGGATTAGTTAGAAGTTCAGTATTGTTTCTCCAAAGGTACGTGGGGGGAACTTGAGAGTTATTCTGTATTACTAAAGAGATCGGGGCGTGGTCTGACCACGTAATGGAGTGGATTTTGGCTAATTGTGCTTTATGTAAAAGCGGTAAATCCGTGAGGATGAGATCAATCCTAGAGTATATGCGGTGAGGGGAAGAAAAGTAGGTATAGTCTCTTTCTGTCGAGTTGAGGCATCTCCAAGGGTCATAAAGGTTGTGCTCTGATAGTAACGGTTGCAGTTCTTTTCTAGAAGAGGGCTTCGTGCCAGAGCTGTCCAAGTGCTTATCAACAATGCAATTAAAGTCTCCGCATACCAACAGAGAGCCCTTCTTGATTTTATCAACTTTTTTTAACAGTGATTTGAGAAAAGAGAGGGGTCTGCGGTTAGGGGCATATACGTTCACCAAGGTATATGTGGAGTTGTTTAATTCGCATATCAGGATGATATACCTGCCATTCGGGTCTGTAAACACTTCATGTAGCTGGAAAGTAATAGATTGCTTAATTGCAATTAACACTCCCCTTTTTTTAACTGCTGCTGTTGCCTGAAAGATGTGAGGGAAGGCCCTGTGGGTGCATTTCGGTTGTTTTGCAGTCATAAAGTGGGTTTCCTGTGCACATAGAATTTCCCCTTTAAGTTTGATAGCCTCCCTCCACATAGCACTTCGTTTATACGGACTATTTAGCCCATGCACGTTCATGGATACTATAGACAAAGACATATTAAAGGTGTAAGTCTAGATTTTTCATTGCTGCTGATAAATAGTTCTTCCATGTGTAGTACTAAAAAGTTACCTGTAGATGGTGCTATCGAGGTGGAGATGGGTGTCCATATCTCAACATTAATGCGAACGGCTGGATACATACGAAGTAGGAGAATTGCGTAGCAGGCAGGTATGGTATCATATTCTTCAGGCAATATGTTGAATAGAAAAAAGAGAGAAGGGGGGGAGAGAAAAACAGACCAAACAAAAAAATAAAAGAGCAAAAATGTCAAACAACACATAAAAATGTGAAGACTTTCACAGAGTGCGAGTGTCCCTCGCATTTCTCATGGGGGGGGTATGAGCTCCCAACAGAACCAAACATAGGGAGAAAAAAAAGATGACTACAGTTGTCATCTTAAACCAGCCTCGGGTGAGGTGTGGAAGAAGAAAGCATTCAATGCTAAAATACAATGCATTTCAAGTGGTGCTCCAGTCAGGGGATAACCGAGCATGTGTGGTTTTGGGAAGAGAAGTAGGAGCTTCTGCTGGAAGAAGGTTCCATTTTTTGGCTAGTTCCAGTCCCTCATCAATATTTCTTATAGCAAAGGTGCGGTTATCTCTTGTGATCAGCAGCTTAGTGGGGAAGCCCCATGAGTATGTGATCTTGTTATTTTGCAGGATCTTAGTAATGGAGGTCAAATTTTTGCGTGCCATCATGGTGAATTGTGATAAATCCGAATAGATTGAAATGTCCGAGTATGGAGCAGGGAGGGGATGGTTTTTCCTCGCAAAGCGCATTAAATCATCTTTAATATGGAAAAAATGAATGCGGGCAATGACATCCCTGGGGACTTTCTCAGGCAGAAATTTAGGTTTGGGGAGGCGGTGTGCTCTGTCTACAATGATCTCAGTTCCAGGGGCATCAGGCAAAATGGCCGCTATGAATTCTTGCACATATTGCCTTAGGTCTGATGGTGGTACTGACTCCTCTACCCCCCGCAATTTTATATTGTTCCTTCTGGACCTATCTTCCAAGTCCGCCAATTTTTCACGCATGGCCTGGATATCCCCCTCTGCCTCATAATGTGCCTCTACCAAGTCATTGTGAGCTATGGTAAAATCTCCCATTTTATCCTCCACGTGGCTTATCCTGTCTCCAATGGCTGACACCTCATGCTTCAGCTGCGATACACACTGCATCATGTCTCTATGCATAGACCCCCTAAGGGTTACCAGCATGTCCTTCATAACTGTGTCACTAAGCGGGACCCCAGAAGTAGGGAACTCGTGGATCTGTTCCACAAAATCTCTTGTGCTGTTTTGGGAGTTGCAGGTGTCATCTTGCTCACCTGCATATCTGTGTTCCTCCGATCTCCTCAAAGCGGATTTCTGCGGGCTGTTCAGTGGGGACGGGGTCGGCATGGAGCCCCCGCTTCCCCCCCCTGTTCGCTGGGATGGAGAACCGCTCGTCAGGTGCGATGGGCTATGCTGGCGTCCGCCGCCGTCGGAGCCGCGCTGCGAGGCCGAGGCCCCGGCGCCATCTTGCGGCCTAGGTGTACTCGCTGCGGGGTAGAAGTCTGTAAGCTTTCTGGGCTTCCTATCTTGCTTCCGCTTCCCCATCGTTGCTCCTTCTCCCCCTGGGACGTCTGCGGAGGTCAGGTAGAAAAAAACTGGCTGGTTTAAGCTCTGGATGTCGCTGGATGGAGGTTCTGTGGACGGAGCTCTCCTCTCACACAGCCATCCGCTCCGGCTGCTGGCCACGCCCCCCTGAACTGTCCTTTCAGGCCCACATCCAATCCCTGTCCAAATCATGCTGCCTTAACATCTCTAGAATATGCCCCGTTTTAACCAATGACACCACTAAGCTTCTAATTCACTCCTTGGTTATCTCTCGCCTTGATTACTGCAACTCACTCCTCATTGGATTACCTTTATATACACTATCCCCCTTCAGTCCATAATGAATGCTGCTGCAAGACTCATCCACCTTACCATCCGTTCAGTGTCCTCCACTCCTCTCTGTCAATCCCTGCTCTGGCTTCCACTCACCCAACAAATAAAATTCAACGTACTAACAATAATTTACAAAGCCATCCACAACTCTGCCCCCAGCTACATCACTAACCTAGTCTCTAAAATACCAACCAAGCCGCTCACTTTGGTCCTCCCAAGACCTCCTGCTCTCTAGCTCCCTTGTCACCTCCTCCCATGCTTGCCTACAGGATTTCTCCAGAGCTTCTCCCATCTTTCCCAATCTGTCCTACTGTCCCCTAATCTATCAATATTTAGACAATCCCTGAAAACCCTTCTCCTTTAAAAAGCTTATGCTGCTTCTAACTAATACACTGTTTTACTTTCTTCATCATCTCATACCCACAGCTATTACCTTTTGGCCCTCCCTCCTAGATTGTAAGCTCTAGCAAGCAGGACCCTCTGATTCCTCTTGTACAAAATTGTAATGTAACTGTATTGTCTGCCTTCATTTTGTTAAGGGCTGCACAAACTGTTGGCGTTATATAAATCCTGTTTATTAATAAAAAAAATATCCTGATATGGACTGGGCAAAGGGGACAGCGCACTCATTAAAGGTGCTTTTGTCTAAGTAGACGTTCCAAGGTATTTAGTAAGAGGCATGATATTATCCCTAAGGAAAAATTAAGCTGGAGGGACTGGATGAACAGCTGCAGTGATCCCTTGTCCTGATATCCGGAGGAGGATACAACAACCGTGCCTGGTGATTGGTATTCCTTGATGTATCATTAGACCCGTTGGGGACTTCGTATAAGGTGAGAGGCTGGTATCACTGGGGGAGGATTGTAGAAGGACATCTGCATTTCCAAGCTTACATTTGTAATTACCTCTCCATTTCCATCTCATCTCCATTTGATTGCCTGGGAGATGATCCCATTTGGAATAAGGACAGATTATCTTGGATGCACTTTCCAAATGGACCTTATTTAATATTGGAACACACCTTTCTATAGATATATTGCAATCCACTTTTTTTGATTACTGACTGTTTTTTATTTATATATATGATTATGCATTTGAGGATTGTATTTACTTATTAGTATAGGATTATTTTTTTTATCTGTGTTTAATAATAAGTGCTACTTCACTTTATTATTCACACTCATTAAAGGCCTGTGATTTCTTAACCCTTTCCCTACCGAGTCATTGTAAAATTAAGTCGGCGGGAACCCTTCATCCTTCAGACTGAACGTCATATGACGCCCTTGCATTCCTGTGCGCGCCCCCCCTGCCGCATTGCTCGGGACCCGGTGCACGTGCCCGACGGCCGCGATGTCCACCGGGCACCCGCGATTGCATGCAATCACGGCAGAACCATGGATTTGTGTGTGTAAACAACCAGAGTGGCAAAAAAAGACTATAAGGCCTCGTACACACGGCCGAGGAACTCGACGTGCCAAACACATCGAGCTCCCATAGAACAACGAGAAAATAGAGAACATGTTCTCTATTTTCTCGACGAGTTCCTCGGCGGCTCCATCGGGCCGAAAGTGTACACACGACAGAGTTTCTCGGCAGAATCCGGCTCTGACCGAGTTCCTCGCCGAATTCTGCCGAGAAACTCTGTCGTGTGTACGGGGCCTCAGTGACACGTCACAGAGAGAAAAAAAATCAAAAAGCTGGATTTTTTTAATTTATTTTTTATTAATAAAGGACTATTTTCTACGGTGTGTGTGTTTTTTCCAACTATTTACACTTCCTTCGTGAAATGGTAGGGGTACAATGTACCCCATTACCAATTCACATAGGGGGGCAGGATCTGGGGGTCCCCTTTGTTAAAGGGGTCTTCCAGATTCTGATAAGCCCCCCGCCCGCAGACCCCTACAACCACCGGGCAAGGGTTGTTGGGATGAGGCCCTTGTCACCATCAACATGGGGACATCCTCCCCATGTTAAGGGCATGTTGTGGCCTGGTACGGTTCAGGAGAGGGGGGGGCGCAATCTGTCCCCCCCCTCTTTTCTGCAGCCGGCCTCAGATAAGGGGTCTGTTGTGATTTTTTGGGGGAACTCCACGCCATTTTTTTTTTTATTTGGGATGGAGTTCCCCTTAAAATCCACACCAGACCTGAAGGGTATGGAATGGATATTTGGGGGGGAACCCCACGTTTTTTTTCTTTAATTGATGGCGGGGTTCCCCTTAATATCCATTCCAGACCTTAAGGGCCTGGTAATTGAATTTGGGGGGACCCCCACGCTATTTTTTTTATTTTTTTATGAATGAATTTGCTCTGAATTGCCAGAGCCGACAATTCATTATAGCCGCAAGTCCGGTTTAAATGTCTTTTTATTTCCCCAGAAATTACACTTTGTGCAGTGACAGTTCTAAGTGTGGGAAACATGCGCTATTTCACATGCTAACTTTACACCCCCCCTAGGTACGAAATTTAAAGGAATATTTCGCTTTTATTGTTTCACTTTTAGCATTATTAAAATCACTGCTCCCGAAAAAACAGGCGTTTTTAAAACTTGTTTTTGCATTGATACATGTCCCCTGGGACAGGACCCAGGTCCCCAAACACTTTTTAGGACAATAACTTGCATATTAGCCTTTAAAAATAGCACTTTAGATTTCAGACGTTCGAGTCCCATAGACTTTAATAGGGTTTTAAAGTTCACACAAACATTTGGTGTGTTCGCAAGTTCTGGTGCGAACCGAACAGGGGGCTGTTCGGCTCATCCCTACTCCTCAGTTGTTACACAAGAAAAGGAGGGGTATATTGACAACACTTGTATTGTTAGTAACACATTGCAGGATGTAGCCTTGTGGCTAACAGAAACTGTTGTCCTGAAAACACTAGAAAAGCTTAACACAAATAAATCCCCAGGACTGGATGGCTTACACTCGAGAGTCCTCAAAGATCTCAGTCAGGTTATAGCCAGACAATTGTTTCTAATATTTCTGGACAGCATATTGACAGGAATGGTACCAGCTGATTGTAGAAAACCCAATATTATGGTACGAATATTCAAAAGAAGGCAGAGTCATATACCGGAAAACTACAGGCCAGTCAGCTTAACATCAATTGTATGTAAACTGTCGAAAGCCGGGATGATAAGGGACTATTTCCAAGAATTTGCTGATGAACACAGTATCATCAGCAAAAATTATCATGGGTTTATGAAGGGTTATTCCTGCCAGACCAATCTGTTAACATTCTATGAGGAAGTGAGCTGCCATCTGGATAAGGGAAGGCTGTTGGATGTAGCATATCTGGATTTTACAAAAGCATTCAAAACAGTCCCCCATACATTCTTAATCTACAAACTGAGGTCTGTAGGCATAGACCAGGGATCTCCAAACTGCGGCCCTCCAGCTGTTGCAGAACAACACATTCCATGAGTCATTGTAAAACTCTGACATTCACAGACAAGACTAGGCATGACGGGAATTGTAGTTCCTAAACAACTGGAGGGCCATAGTTTGGAGACCCCTGGCATAGACCATCGAGATTTTTCATAGATAGAAAACTGGTCACAGGGGGGTGTCCAAGGGGTGGTGATAAATAACGCATACTCAGACTGGTCTGGACAGGGTAAGTGGGGTACCCCAAGGCTTTATCCTAGGATCAATTCTGTTAAATGTATTCCTAAATTATATAGAGCAGGGGTCTCAGACTCAAATTACCTGAGGGCCACAAGACAAGTTTTCATATGCCATGGGGGGCCGCATGCAAACTTTCAAACTTCAAAAACAACAGTACTGGTGTCAGCGAACACATTATTAACCCCCAGCACTGGTGTCAGCGAGCGCATTATTACTACCAGCACTGGTGTAAGGCAGGGTTTGACAAATTTGCTTGGAATCTAGGAGCCAGCTAAAAAAGTTAGGAGCCAGAAAACGCACCCCGTCCCGACGGACTTGCGCGCAGAAGCGAACACATACGCGAGCAGCGCCCGCATATGTAAACGGTGTTCAAACCACACATGTGAGGTATCGCTGCGATTGGTAGAGCGAGAGCAATAATTCTAGCACTAGACCTCCTCTGTAACTTAAAACATGCAACCTGTAGATTTTTTTAAACGTCACCTATGAAGATTTTAAAGGGTAAAAAAGTTTGTTGGCATTCCACAAGCGGACGCAATTTTGAAGCGTGACATGTTGGGTATGAATTTACTCGGTGTAACATTATCTTTCATAATATTAAAAAAAATGGGGATAACTTTACTGTTGTCTTATTTTTTAATTAAAAAAAAGTGTAATTTTTTCCCAAAAAAGTGCGCTTGTAAGACCGCTGCGCAAATACGGCGTAACAGAAAGTATTGCAACGATCGCCATTTTATTCTCTAGGGTGTTAGGATAAAAAATATATATAATGTTTGGGGGTTCTAATTAGAGGGAAGAAGATGGCAGTGAAAATAGTGTAAAATGACATTAGAATTGCTGTTTAGGGCGTGGCTTGGCGCTTGATGGCGACGGACGCACACTAGAGATGCTCTGTGAGGAAACCCGGCTCTCAGCCTGAAACCCTGCCTAAACCGAGCCAGAAATGGGCAAAAAGCTGTTCCACACCCCGCAGACCCGCTCCAAACGCAGCACAGTAGCGGTGTCGACCCGAAACATCACAGACCTCTTTAAAAACAACGCGATCTCCGGCGGCAGCATGGCGGGGAACAAGATGGCGCGCCAGCAGTGAGAAGACGAGGAATCCAGTGAGGACTCTCTCTCTGTGGCGGAGGACTCAGGTAGGGGGCATAGCCACCCGAACCACCCCCTGACATACGCTGACATGACTGGGTTTGCAGCGGACATTAAAACCACATTTTCTGCAGCGATCACGGACTTAAAATCCAATCTGCTTGTCCTCACAGAGAAGCTCACGGCCGTGGAAGCGGTTGGAAAACACAGGGATAAGAGGCTCCACAGGCTGGAGAGTGCTGTGGTTTCCCATTCCTCCCACCTCATCGACATAAACCGTCATTTGGAGGACTTGGATAATAGGGGGAGAAGGGCAAACATTAGGGTGAGGGGGATCCCCGAGTCAGTGGAGAACGCACAGATTATTCCAGCCCTGAGAAGAGTGTTCAACAGTCTCCTGGAGAGGCAGGAGGATGCGGCCATTGATTTTGATCGGGCTCACAGAGCCCTGAGGCCTAAAGGCCCCGACACAGCTCCTCCACGTGACATAATCTGTTGCCTGCAGAACTATCCACTGAAAGAAGAAATCATGAATAAAGCCAGGAGAAGTGACAGTGTGGTGTTTAATGGAGAGACTATCATGCTGTTTCACGACCTATCCCAAATCACTCTCCGGAACCGCAGGGCGCTGCGACCATTGCTGGAGGTGCTGAGGGAGAGGGAGCTAACCCACTCGTGGCGCTTCCCGTTCGCATTGGCGGTTACGAAAGAAAGCGGGCAGGCAACATATACTGGGCACCTCTGCAGACCTCCCTGAGTTCTTTGAGGCCCTGGACATAAACCCCGTTGCGGTCCCGGAGTGGTACCAGGAGTTTGCCCTCCCCAGGATGGACGGAGGTCCGTGCCGCTCCCCGCTCTCTACACCGGAGAAGAGGCTTCCCAAACGCTCTAAGCCGAACCGAGGCTTCGGTTCACAGAATGGCACGCCTGGGCCCAGGCAAGGCCCCGCCAGGGCCCAAGAGGAAGACTAGACGGACTACATCTCTCACTGGCGGTTTCAAAATTCACTTTGGGTTGTCCCACCCTTTTTTTTTTTTTTTGTTTTTGTTGTTTCCTTTTTTATTATTACTGTTATTTTTTCCAAGTATCTCCAGCTTCAACCCAGGACGTGCAGTTCTAACACGCACACGTAGGATAGTCCAAAGGACCGTGTTAGTCTACCTCGCGCTTACAGGTGCTTTTCTCTACAGACTATGAGGCCGCATGACACCATCAACTGGCCATACAAGATCTTGACACTCACTATGTGATACACGGCTGAGAGATGGCGGGGACTCTGCTTTCAGAGATATACGTCGAATGGTAATGTAGAAAGTAGTCTCAGCGTGTCACCTGGGACAAGAGGGGGCCTTTCTCACCCGGCTGGGTGGACATACATTACAACATTACTTTATCAGCCTGATGCGGAGGTAGAGATGTATACTGATGCTGGCCCACAGGAATTGATACAAGACTGCTTAATTCAGGGGGACACCTGGAACGAATGTGCTCACTGCCTATGAGCCCTTTACGTTTTTTGTTTTTTGAGGTGGACGGTTGTTTTCCCCTTTTGTTTCTCTTATTCCACCAGAAAGACAATGGCTAATATTGTTATTTTTGCCCATTAACCATCTGCTCTTACAGGGTTTCTACACTATAACTCCAGTCCGTGTGCCGCTCACACGAGAAGACTGGACATAAAGCCTTTTAATATGCCGGGTTTCCTTTCTTCTCACCTGTGCTGTGGAAGAAAGTTTTGTTTTCTTGTTCTGTTATTTTTGTTGCCATACTGCTGTACCACCCCTTTGTTGGTGGTGGAGATTGTCCAGGGTGCTGGTCACTGAAGGTGATACAGGGCCCTGGGTCATCTCTTCAGAAGTGAACGAAGTATGTTTGCGTCCGTTGTTGTCGCGCAGTCACACCACGACCTCGCAGAGTGGGTTTCGCGAGGGTTCTTACGCTTGCGAGCCCACTACTTACGACTTCGGGGTGCTTGCCACATCCCGTAGTGTTAATTGTGCACTCTCCTATACCCCTCCCCCTTCTCCCTTTTTCCCTTTATTCACACCTTTTTCTATTTTTTCTCTCCTTTCTGTCTCCACATATTCTATAGGGGATCTCAGTGACGAGCAAATTGGTATATCATCACACAAGTGACCCATCTAACCTGTTACTTTATTTTTAGATCCAGTCAGCTGGAATACCAGGGAACGCCTCAGATGGCATACTCATCGTTGGGTCAGGGCCCTACGGTCATCTCACACAACGTCCAGGGGCTGAACATACCGGAGAAGCGAACCACGCTTCTTAGGGAACTCAAGAAAGGTAATCCACATTTTGCTTTCCTGCAGGAGACTCACTTTCAGACCAACAAGGTACCGAAATTGACTAACGCACACTTCACGACAGCCCTACATGCGACTAATGACTTGGCAAAGTCTAAGGGGGTGTCCATCTTAATAAGCAAAAATGCACCCTTCCAATTAACTGACAGGTTGACCGACCCCGAAGGCTGATATATATTTGTCAAGGGCAGTTATGCTGGCTCTCCAATCACGCTGGCAAACGTCTACTTCCCCAATACAGCACATGCAAATTTCTGCAGACGTATGATTCAGGCCTTATCAGGCTTTACGTCCGGATGCCTGATACTAGGGGGAGACTTTAATGTCCCATTGAACCCTCTGGTGGACACCTCGACAGGTAAAACATGTATATCCTACAAAATCCTTAAAAGAATCAAGACACTCTTGCAGTCCCTGCAACTGGTGGATGCGTGGAGATTTCTTCACCCATCAGAGAGGGACTTCACGTTCCACTCCGCCCCCCACAATCGATATTCCCGTATTGACCACCTGTACATTTCACAAAGAGATCTAACTAGAGTGACTGAGGCCAAAATAGGTCTACAGACCATATCAGACCATGCACCTACAGTAGGTGTTTGTGATATTGTGCTTTTAGCACGACAGCGTCGCGCTGATACTCGGCGACAGGGTGCCGAGATCTCGCACTCACTGGAATAGTGACAGCACATCCCAGCAAGCGCGTCATAGAAGCGACGGGAAATCCGACTTGGATTCCCGCCAATTCTACACGTGTGCGGCGTTTGTTATGAATCCTGAGGGGGAAGTCCCCGCCGGATTTTAAATAAAAATCCGGCATGGGTCCCCCCTCAGGAGCATACCGGGCCCTTAGGTCTGTTATGGGTTGTAAGGAGAGCCCCCCTACGCCGAAAAAAAACGGCGTAGGGGGTCCCCCTACAATCCATACCAGACCCGTATCCAAAGCACGCTACCCGGCCAGCCAGGAAGGGAGTGGGGACGAGCGAGCGCCCCCCCCTCCCCTCCTGAGCCGTACCAGGCTGCATGCCCTCAACATGGGGGGGTTGGGTGCTCTGGGGCAGGGGGGCGCACTGCGGCCCCCCCCACCTCAGAGCACCCTGTCCCCATGTTGATGAGGACAGGGCCCCTTCCCGACAACCCTGGCCGTTGGTTGTCGGGGTATGCGGGCGGGAGGCTTATCGGAATCTGGGAGCCCCCTTTAATAAGGGGGCCCCCAGATACCGGCCCCCCACCCTAAGTGAATGAGTATGGGGTACATCGTACCCCTACCCATTCACCTGCAAGAAAAGTGGTAAAAACACAAATAAACCACACAGTGTATTAAAATATTTTATTTTTCTGCTCCGGAGGCCCCCCCTGTCTTCTTTATTAGCTCTTTTACCAGGGGGGGCTTCTTCTTTGACGTCTTCGGGTGGGTGGGGGTCGCCGTCTGGTTCTCTTCCACCGCTGGGGGGGGGGGTGGCTTTTAAAAAAGCCCCCACCCCCCCGGCGGGTTTCCTCCGGCGTCTTCGGCGGGGCTCTTCTTCTTCCGCTATCCCGACGGGTCTTCTCCGCTATCCGGGGGGTCTCGCCGCTCTCCGCTGTTGACTCGTCGCACCCCGGTTCTTCGTCTCGCAGTCCGGTCCCTTCTTCCGTGCTGTACGTCTTCTTCCGTGCTGTGAGTTCTTCTTCCACGCTGTGACGTCATGTTCTTCACTTCTCTTCTTCTCCCGATGTTGACTCGCCGGTCCTCCTCGCTGAAATGACGGATGCGCGCCTTGCATCGGACCTATATAGGCCTCACAGTCCCATCATGCTCTGTACCTACCCATGTGATACCTACCCACGTGGTAGGTATCACATGGGTAGGTGCGCCCCCCTGCCCCAGAGCACCCAACCCCCCCATGTTGAGGGCATGCAGCCTGGTACGGCTCAGGAGGGGGGGGGGGGGCGCTCGCTCGTCCCCACTCCCTTCCTGGCTGGCCGGGTAGCGTGCTTTGGATACGGGTCTGGTATGGATTGTAGGGGGACCCCCTACGCCGTTTTTTTTTCGGCGTAGGGGGGCTCTCCTTACAACCCATAACAGACCTAAGGGCCCGGTATGCTCCTGAGGGGGGACCCATGCCGGATTTTTATTTAAAATCCGGCGGGGACTTCCCCCTCAGGATTCATAACAAACGCCGCACACGTGTAGAATTGGCGGGAATCCAAGTCGGATCTCCCGTCGCTTCTATGACGGCTCTGTCTCCATCGCGGCAAGCCAGCTCGGCGCTGGCTCCCGCGATGGGGCTCGTAGGTGCCCCGATTTGACACAAAATCGGGTTCACCTACTGTACGTCCTTAACGATAGTGGAGTCCTCTCCCACGACCCACTCAGCCTCCTGGAGACTGAACGCATCGCTTTTGACGGACCCAACTCTGTTACCTCAAATAACCGAAAGTTTGGTGAATTTTTTCAAGCATAATGAGTCCGAGCAAGCAGACCCTATGATGGTCTGGGGTGCTCATAAATGTACGCTCAGGGGGGACCTGATACGCATGGGGGCCAGGCGTAAGAGACTGCAGGAGGCTGAAATCACCAAGCTATTGAACACAATCTTCCTTCTAGAGGCTTTGAAACCCGGAAAAAGTCCGGGGCCAGATGGCTTCAGTTCAATTTACTACAAGACATTCGGTGACATATTGACAGGTCCCTTGCAGAAAGCCTTCAACTCATTGACGAACCCTAGGCCCCTCCCGCGAGACTTCCACGCTGCACACATCACGGTTATCCCGAAAGCAGATAAGGATCCCGAAACGTGTGCAAGCTATAGACCTATCTCCCTCCTGATCATAGACCTGAAGCTGCTGGCGAAAATATTGGCCAACAGATTGAGGCCGCATCTACCTGGGGTGATTGGTCCGGAGCAGGCGGGCTTTGTGCCAGGGAGGGAGGCAAAGGATAATATCATTAAAGCCCTCTTGCTCATGCAGGCAGCGCGTACCCAACAAGTCGAGAGTCTCCTCCTGTCTACAGACGCGGAGAAGGCTTTCGACCGAGTGTCGTGGGACTTTATGTTCGCGACTTGCACTCACATAGGCCTTAGCTCACATATGATGGCGTGGATCACCTCGTTATACCACCACCCTTCTGCTAGGGTCAAAATTAATGGGTCACTGTCCGACGTGATAGAAATCCAAAATGGGACACGCCAGGGGTGCCCCCTTTCCCCTCTACTGTTTATCCTTTCCCTGGAACCGTTTATCCGTACGGTTAATAAAGACAACTCAATACAGGGGATCTCGGTTCGCGGTAGGATGTACAAAACGGCGGCTTATGCGGATGACCTCTTATTTTTTGTGACAGGCTCGCATGTTACTATCCCAAATCTTCTGAAGGCTTTCAGCCACTATGGCTACCTCACCAATCTCAAGATAAACTTGACCAAGTCGGAATCAATGAATCTCACACTACCTGCCCCGACCCTCACCAGGACACAATCCAACTGTCCGTTTAGATGGGAAAGTAAGGCCCTGAAGTACTTGGGAATCTGGTTGACCCCGTCCCTGACGTCACTTTATGATGCTAACTTTGCGCCATTGCTGCGTAGAATTGAGGACAATTTGAAACTTTGGAACGAGGGATATTTCTCCTGGTTCGGGAGAGCGGCCATCATCAAGATGGTGATGCTACCCAGACTCCTATATCTGTTGAGAGCCTTGCCCATAGTCCTGCCTAATAGGTTTTTTAAAAAGCTACAAACCGCGCTTCTGGCCTTTCTCTGGTCTCACAAGCGGGCAAGGATTAAATTTGCCCTCCTGACCAGACCAAAGGAGGATGGGGGAATGGGGCTTCCTGATTTCAGGAGATACTATATAGCTGCACATGTGACGAGGGTCGTAGATTGGCATTGCCACAGAGAGATGAAGGACTGGGTGACCCTGGAGGAGGACCTAAGCCCCTTCCCGCTCCTTTTCTCCCCCTGGAACCCAGGCCTGAGAAAACCACACTTATTGCTTCATCAACCCCTACAGGCAAATACCCTGACAGTTTTTACGTTGGGGACCAAATGTTCATCTATCTCCTCAGTGAAGGGACCTTTAACACCGCTTTCAGATAACCCAGACTTTCAGCCAGGACTAGGGTCACGGACACTACGTCACCCATCCTCCAATAAGACACTTACGGCCGGGGAATGCTTCCGGGGGGGAACATGTGTGGAATATCGGACGCTCAAACACATCCTTGACCGCCCCTCCCTCCAGCTATGGACGTATCTAAAAGTACGTAGTTATACCGGTGACAAAGGGAACAAACAACACTTTACCAGACAGTTGACTGACCTAGAAGAGGTCTGTAACAAAGGTGATCTCCTGCAGAAAACGACATCTGTCATTTATAAGTGGTTACAAGTACCCTCTACCTCAACTGAAGATAGGTTCCAAAAGGGCTGGTCCAAAGCTCCTGGGAAGAACATCTCAGAAAGACAATGGCGGAGCGCTTGTGTTTTAGCACACAAGTGCTCTATAAGCACAAAAACACAGGAAACATCTTATAAGTTGCTTACAGATTGGTATGTCACGCCAGCTAAATTGAGTTCCTGGTATCCTCAGACGTCTGATAAATGTTGGAGGTGTGGAGAGGGAGTGGGCACGTTGTTACACATTTGGTGGCAATGTCCTCGCCTGGCCAACTTTTGGCAACAGGTCAAGGACCTCATTAAACAAATCACAGAGACCAGCTTAGTACTGGACGCAGCGTGCTGCCTGCTCCACATCTCCTCCTTCTCATTAAAGAGATATAAGAACTCCCTGACGAAGCACATGTTAAACGCAGCAAAGGCCCTGATTCCAATCTTTTGGAAGACCACTAAGGTCCCCACGATCACACAGTGGCTGGAAAAGGTTTCGGAGATCCGAGAGATGGAAGACACCCTTACACAGGCCTCAGACAACGTGGATAAGTTCCACGAGACATGGTCACCCTGGTTCGAGTTCCGCTTCTCTAAGGCCTATGAGGCACTTATGGGCACTGGCTGAATAATGATGTATCACTGACCAAGTGTTAAGGTTTAGTACTGAGATAGTACACTGGCCTAGCCAATTTCTGTGCTACACCATTCTTATTTCCCCTACTTCTTCTTTCATCTCTGACCCGCTCTCCCATCCCCCCCCCTCTTCCCCTTGCCCTGCCTTTTCTAATTGGCAGGAATGTTTAGCCTTACTCTATGGTATGGTAGTGGAAAATACACACAAAAGCGTTAGACGACTCTGCAGAAACATAATGTCAGAGGATTCTGCGAAGAAAAGGTTTACTTATGGTTTACACAAGATGTTATATGATCATAGTTACAGTAGAGCAGACTATATCGGGACTAGTTCAATATAGCCCCAAGATGTGCCGAGTAATGTGAGCTCTATTACTACTCGCTGTAATAGTGTTGGTTGTCAACTTTAGATGTATAAGATCGCTGTGTATGATTGTCATTATCATGCTGTACTGCTTTTGTTTGTACCTGCATATTTTGTTCTTGACTGGAACATTAATAAACTTTGGAATGTAGAATTGCTGTTTAACTTGTAATGCTTAACTTGTAATACCAACGGCCACCACCAGATGGCGCCAGCTCACATCTGGTGGTAATAACTTGTAATACCAACGGCTCACCACCAGATAGCACCAGCTCACAAAAAAAATAAAAAAATATATATATTTTTTTTTTTTTACTCTTTGCTCCCCCCACTTCCACCCTGCCTGCGGGCCATTTATAACTGGTCCGCGGGCCGCAAATGGCCCGCGGGCCAGTACTTTGAGACCACTGATATAGAGGTTGCTATAGATAGCTCAACCTCAGTTTTTGTGGATGACACAAAAATAAGCAGGGTAATAACTTTACATTACTAAGAACCCCCAAACATTATATATATATATATATTTTCTAACACCCTAGAGAATAAAATGGCGGTCATTGCAATACTTTTTGTCACACCGCATTTGCGCAGCGGTCTTACAAGCACACTTTTTTTGGAAACAATACACTTTTTCGAATAAAAACACCAGTAAAGTTAGCCCAATTTTTTTTTTATATTGTGAAAGATAATGTTACGCCGAGTCAAATGATACCCAACATGTCAGGCTTCAAAATTGCGCCAGCTCATGGAATGGTGTCAAACTTTTACCCTTAAAAATCTCCATTCATTCTATAAGTTGCATCTTTTGAGTTACAGAGAAAGTCTAGGACTAGAATTATTGCTATCGCTACAACGATTGCGGCAATACCTCACTTGTGTGGTTTGAACACCGTTTTCATATGTGGGAGCTACTCACGTATGTGTTCGCTTCTGAGCGCGAGCTTGTCAGGACGGGGTGCTTTAAAAAATGTATTTATTTTTACACTGTTTAAAAAAAAAATGGGTCACTATTATTCCTATTACAAGGAATGAAAACATCCCTTGTAATAGAAAAAAGCATGACAGGTCCTCTTAAATATGAGATCTGGGGTCAAAAAGACCTCAGATCTCATATTTAGACTAAAATGCAATAAAATAAAAATTGACATTTGAAAAAAATTACAACAAAAAAATTTGCCTTTAAGACGCATGGGTGGGAGTGACGTTTTGACGTTGCTTCCGCCTTGCTATGCTTTGGAGACGGGTGGGGGCCATCTTGCCCTCACTCATATCCATGACACAGAGGGAGAAGGACCAGATCTCCTCTGCCGCTACCGACGGCTCTGGTAAGCGACAGGGGGTGTGGGAGAGCGTCGGGAGGGCGGCACTCTCCAGCCGCCGATAACGGTGATTTTGCGGTGAATCCGCCTCAAAGACCACCATTATCGTTTACAGGACCAGCTACGGAAAAGATGGATATCTCGGTTGTGGCAGCAGCTGCTGCCGTTACCGAGATATCCATCTTTAAAATGCCGACATATATGTATATATGTATATGGGCCGGTCCTTAAAGCGGTGGTTCACCCTAAAAACGACTTTCCCCTATTACACTGCCCCCCCACATTAGAATCCGATTATGCCTATATTTTTTTTTTTGCTGCTGTACATACCTGGGTACAGCTATTCACCCGTGTCCTCCGGGTTGCGAGTCCCGCGGGAGTGGGCGTTCCTAACATGGCGGTGATTGACGTTTTGACAAAAAAACGAGCTCCCCCCGTCGCGTAAGCCGTGTCACGATTGGCGAAAGGACCAGAACGGCGAGTCGGCGCTATACTGCGCCTGCGCATCGCCGTTCGGCTCCTTTCGCCAATCGTGACGCGGCTTACGCGACGGGGGGAGCTCGTTTTTTTGTCAAAACGTCAATCACCGCCATGTTAGGAACGCCCACTCCCGCGGGACTCGCAACCCGGGGGACACGGGTGAATAGCTGTACCCAGGTATGTACAGCAGCAAAAAAAAAATTATAGGCATAATCGTATTCTAATGTGGGGGGGCAGTGTAATAAGGGAAAGTCGTTTTTAGGGTGAACCACCGCTTTAAGTGGTTAGGCAAACACTCATCCATGCAATTTACAATAAATAACAGCTAGACTCAAAATCAGTTAACTGAATCAGATCAGGCAGCGATTGAGAATGGTTGCCAGAGGTTAGTGTATCATTACCACTTACTGACTGGCTGCTGGAGGTTACAGCACACATTATTGCTCACTGGTTATTTGCTAGAGGTTACAGAACATGACTTATGCTTGTTGACTGGTTTCTAGAGATTACCGTACATAAATACTGCTCACTGATTGGTTGCTAGAGGTTACTGGGCATCCTTACTGTTCACTAATTGGTTGCTAGAGGATACTGCACATTATTAATGCTCACTGATTAGTTGATAGAGGTTACTGCATGTCTTTACTGCTCAATGGTTGGTTGCAAGAGGTTAGTGCACATCATTACTTCTCACTCATTGGTTGCTACAGGTTACAGCACATCATCTCCTCACTGCCTGAACACCATGGACTGGGAAGGTGAGGGGACCCATCAATAGACAGAAAACTCCTAGGGATCATACCACTCCTTAAAACAGTGGCAATGCTGGGGGTGTGTGATCAGTGGCAATGCTGGGCGATTGATGAGATCAGTGGCAGTGGTGGAGGATGAGATTAGTTATGAGGCAGTACACTGTGGCAAATTCTGAATCATGTAGAGCAAAGCTGGAAAACTTTGGCAAGTATATAGTGGGGGATTTTACACGGACCACCAATGTAATGGGGAATTTACAATGACCACCTTGTAGCAGGGGATTTTTATGCCACCGCCAATATAAAGAGGGATTTCTACACTGACACCAATGTGATAGGAGTATTTACACCAACCACCAGTGTAGGGGGTAATGTACAAAGACCTCCATGTAAGGGGAATTTACACTGATGCCTTGTACACACAATCGGTTTTCCCGGCGGTAAAAAGTTTGCTGGGAAAACCGAGGGGAAAACCGAGAACCTGCTCGGTAGCTTTTTCCCCCTACACACGGCCAGGTTTCCCAGCAGGAAAACTGCCCTGAGAGCTTTGTTCGGGAAACCCAGCCATGTGTATGCTCCACCGCAGGTTTTCCCCATAGGTAAACTGCCAGCTTAAAAACCGTTGGGAATCCCGGATGGAAAAAAGAGAACTGTTGGGAAAACTGCGATGGAGCATACACACGGCCAGTTTTCTCGGTCAAAAGCGGTCATGGCAGTCTTCCAGACGGGAAAACCGATCGTGTGCATGAGGCATGACAACCATTGTCTAAGGCCCCGTACATACGAGAGGATCGATCCGCTGAAATTGATCCGCGGATCGGTTTCAGCGGATAGATCCGCTGGTGTGTACGATTTATCCGCAGATATATTTCGGGCCGACCGATTTGCACCGGATAAAAATTTCTTAACATGCTAAGACATCTATCCGCTGGAATCGGCTCCAGCGGATCGATCCGGTGGTCTGTACAGACTCACCGGATCGATCCGTCCGAACCCATCCCTCGCATGCGTCGTAATGATTCGACGCATGCGTGGAATTCCTTATATGAAAGTGTCGCGCACGTCGCCACGTCATCGCGATGGGAATTCGGCGCGAATTTCGATCCGATGGTGTGTACACTCCATCGGATCAAAATCCTCAGAGGATTTATCCGTGGAAACGATCCGGAGGACCGTATCCGCGGATAAATCCTATCGTGTGTACTAGGCATAAGATATTTGTACCGACCACCAATATAAGGTGACACTTCTACACCGACTACCAATGTTAGGGGGGATTCACACTGACCACCAATATAAAGGGGAGTTTAAACTGACCACCAGTGTAAGGGCAATTCTTCACTTACCATCAATGTAAAGGGAAATGTGCACTGATCACCAATGTAATAAAAAAATGTACATTGACAACCAATATAATGGGGAATTATACATCAATAACCAATAATTGGGAATTTGACCACCAACTTAAAGGGGGTTTCTTTGTGAACCACCAATGTAAGGGAGGATTCAAAACTGAGCACAAATAAAAGTTTTGATAAAGACGAGTTTCTGCACTGGCCACGAATGTAAGGGGGATTTACACTGATAACCAATGTAATAGGAGCATTCACAGTAATCTTCAATGTAAGGACAACAAATGTAAGTGGCAATTTGCTTATCTTTGCAGAACAGGCTGATGTTAGGTTTAATGATCATAGTTGTAGACAGGACTTTCAAGCATACCCCTTTACTTCCCCAGTGGACAGCATTCAGCAAAAGTGATGGTGGATATGACCTCAGGGGGGCATGATATACATATGAATGCAGCCTCTATTTACATATTAATGCAGACTATTTACATGTAAACACAGGGGGCCAGATTCAGAGAGAGATACGATGGTGTATCTCCTGATACGCTGTCGTATCTCTGACTTAGGCCGGTCGTATCTATGCGACTGATTCACAGAATCAGTTACGCATAGATATGCCTAAGATCTGACAGGTGTAACTGTGTTACACCGTCGGATCTTAACTGCAATTTAAAAATGGCCGCGGGGGGCGTTCTCGCTGATTTACGCTGAATAATATGTAAATCAGCGAGATACGCCAATTCATGAATGTACGCGGGCCCGACGCAGTGTTCTTACGACGTTTACGTAGCGGATTTCCCGGCGTATACTTACCCCTGCTTCTATGAGGCGCAGCCAATGTTAAGTATAGCCGTCGTTCCCGTGTCAATTTTTTTTTTTTACGTTGTTTGCGTACGCCGATTCAGAAACCCGCTCGTCGCAAGTTACGCTCACGCCGAAACCACTGATGTCCTAGCGACGTCAGTGGTAGCAATGCACGCCAGGAAATTTTGCGGACGACGCATGCTCATTTAAATCGGCGCGGGGAGGTGCCTGATTTAAATAGTACACTCCCCCTAGCCGCTGGATTTGAATTCTGCCGGGGGTTTTACGATCCGCCGCCGCAAGTTTGGAGGTAAGTGGTTTGTGAATTACCCACTTGCCTCTCAAACTTGCGGCAGCGGATCTTAAATCACATAGATCACGCGGATCTAAAAGATCTGATCTATGTGAATCTAGCCCACTGTCTGCAGGTGAGTCATCTGTACATGGCAAGAGGGCAGAGCTGGGCAGCATTAGTAACACAACTTCACACTGAGATATTGGGACACAACAGTGGACTAAACTTCAAGGCACAAGGGGATTTAAACTGGGATAGTTGGCAAGTATAAGGCAGCTGCTTTGGGCCATGATCAGGATATATAAATTTCACAGAAATACCAGAATAAAATAGAATGGAGTGGGCAACTACATGGCAAATTAGGTTTCATTTTGAAAAATGTAAACTGATGCATTCTGGGGGTAAAAATGAGATTGAAGGAGAAGTGGTTTAACCTTAAGCTGCATAAGGTATTTTTCACTGTCAGGGCGATGAGGATATGGAGCGCACTTTGGTGGTGTCAGCGGGGAGTATTGGTATTTCTAAAAGACTCTTGGATATACATCTTAGTGAACACAATATACAGGTATATAGGAAATGATTATCGACATTGACACACATTCACCTACACAGGTTGAACTGGATGGACTATTGTCTTTATTCAACCTTACCCACTATGAAACTATGAATAAACAAACCAATTATCATATATAGTTACATAGTTAATCTGCTTGAAAAAAAGACACAAGTCCATCTCGTTCAACCAATAAAAGGAAAAAAAAAAACATATCAAAATCCTATAAACACAATCCCATACCCACAGTTAATCCAGAGAAAGGGGAAAAACAGCAAAGCATGATCCAATTTGCTACAGAAGGAAAACGAAAATCCTTCCTGATCATCCAAGAGGTAATCAGATATTCCCTTGATTTACTTTATTTTTAAATGTTAGTATCCAGTTATATTATTTACATTTAAAAAATAATCCAGGCCTTTGTTTAAAGCAATCTACTGAGCTCTTGGGGGAGTCTATGCCACATTTTCACGGCTCTTACTGTGAAGAAGCCCTTCCATATTTGGAGATTACATTTTTTTTCCTCCAGATGTAAAGAGTGCCCCCTTGTCTTCTGTGATGATGTTAAAGTGGAGCTCCACCCTATAGTGGAACTTCCGCTAATTGGAACCCTCCCCCTGAAAGGTGTCAAATGTAACACCGGACAGGTATTTGCACCCACTTCCGGGAGTCCTCTCTGCGGGGACTCTGCGGGAGTACGTCACTTCCCGCCCCTGCCCGCTGTGTTCTGGGAAACACTCGGCTCCCAGAACACAACGGGGACCAGTCAGGACGGCTAGATTCCCGGAAGGACGGGCGGATAGTGAGAGCTGGCCGGCTTGAATATATTTTAACAGTCACGCTTTTATACTATCTAACAACTGTAAGTGTACATCTTTGTCTTCTATATAAAATTTTGGAATGTACTACACTATGGCTGTTCTTGTATCTGTATGGGGAACATCCACTCGGGAGATGTATTGAGGAGCCCCTGTGTGGAGGAAATAGAGGAGACACGATACCTCTTGCTACATACCATTGAGAGACCCTGGGCGGGGGAAATAGCCACATGCTACAGTGATCTCCATAGCAAGAGATCCATTGGAGTCGGTAAGGATATTTGATGGAGGTGGAGGATCCCTTTCTTTTATCTTCTTGGCACTTGCTTCTTGGGTGATAACCTGCTTGAAGCCACCGATAATCACAAAATGTAACTCATATAATGGCCTGTCACTTGTATTATGTTATTTTGGAACATCAGTTGCTTTTTCATTGAGTAATTTATGATTCCAGTGCCACATAATTTAGCAAGAGAATATTTAATATTTTTCACTGTGTTCACATTGGATTTTTGTAGATTTTTTAATTTATTTTAAGTATTTTCTTCTGGTGCCAACATTTAGGTACATTTGTGCAAATTGTGTGCAATGCAGCACAGCTATATTTTTTCTATTTTTTTCTATGTTGAGTAAAATACTCAAAATGATCTCGCTTTTTGTCACAAAGTTTTGAAATTTGAAAAAAAATTAAAAATACATTTTCTTTTTCTTTCTTAATTTTCGAAAACAAATAAGAGCTGCACAATTGTGATAGGTAGTGAGGAAGTGAAATCACAATGTTAAGCCCTTAGAAATCCTGAAGGCGGTGATTGGATTTCGGGGTCCTGTACACGGCTAGGCTCTCAAAAAGTCCCACACATGTGGTATCCTTGTACTGAGGAGAATCAGTAGAATGTATTTTGGAGTGTAATTCCACATATGCCCATGGCATGTTCAAGCAATATATCATTTAGTGACAACTTTGTGCAAAAAAAATAAAAATGTTAAAATGTTTAATTAAAATGCAAAACATAAAATATTACATGGACTCAACATGTCTCTTAGCACATAGCTTGGGGTGTCTACTTTACAAAATGGGGTCATTTGGGGGGTTTTGTGCTATTTTGGCATTTCATGGCCTCCAAAACTGTGATAGGTAGTGAGGAGCGAAATCAAAAATGTACGCCCTTAGATATCCTGAAGGTGGTGATTGGGGTCCTGTACGCGGCTAGGCTCCAGTCTTATACATGTGGTATCTTCGTACTCAGGAGAAGCAGCTGAATGTATTTTGGGGTGTGATTTCACATATACCCATGCCATGTGTGGGCACTCAACATGCCTATCAGCAAATAGCTTTGGATGTCTACTTTACAAAAGGTGGTCATTTGGGGGGTTTTGAACTGTCCTGACACTCTTCTAACCACTTGAAAGCAAAGCCTATTCTGACACTTTTTGGTTACATTTAACATTTTTTTTGCTAGAAAATTACTTTGAACCCCCAAATATTATATATATATATATTTAAAGCAAAGACCCTACAGATTAAAATGGTGGATGTTGCATTTTTTTTTTACATCGTATTTTCGCAGGGATTTTTTTTTACTTTTGAATGCACTAAAACACACTATATTGCCCAAATGTGTGGTAAAATATAACAGATGATCTTATGCCGAGTACAAAGATACCAAACACAACATGCTTTAAAATTGCGCACAGCCGTGGAATGGAGATAAACTACATACATTTTTAAAAGCCTTTACAGGTTACCACTTTAGATTTACAGAGGAGGTATACTACTAGAATTATTGTCCACAATCTGAAGTTTGCGGTGATACTTCACATGCACGGTGAACTTGCTGTTTACATATGAAACGAGACTGATGCTTGCGCTCTCCTTTGCATGTGAGCACGGGGGGCAGGTGTTTTTTTTTTTGCTTTTTTATTACATTTATTACATTTTTACACTGTTCCTTTAATTTTTATTTATTTTTATAATTTTTATTGTTATCACAAGGAATGTAAATAGCCCCTATGATAGCAATAGGTAGTGACAGAAATATGACAGAATACTGATGATGAATGGCTGTAAAAAGCCGTTAAGATACTTGCCAATTCTGGAAGTAACTGAATCCAGACCACTTATTATGGGTCTTTTTGGGCATTTTGGGCATATAGTATATTGACGGCACCCTTGGTGCGGAGGGTACTAAAAAAAGCTTTTTGTCAAGAATATTATCCCTGAAACTTCGATCAATCCACTTGATAAGCTTCTTTTTATATTTGTCTGTGGGATTATACCTAAGGGGAACATATTTTTTGGAATCAAAGAGAATCTTCTCCATCTCCCAAACTTTAGCCACCCTATCCATAACTACAATTCCCCCCTATTATAGGCATTTCAAACAATAATATAATTCCTTTGCTTGAGTGCCTCCATACCATCCCTAAAACGCTTGTTATTCATTTTCCTTCTAATCCTTAATTCCTCCACATCCTTGAGGACCAAATCCCTAAAGATTGATACGGATGGAGTCATATGTTAAGGGGGATTGAACAACTAATCATTCGATAACCCTGAGTGTCTTATACTACTTTCATCGAAAGTAGAAAATATATTTTAATATTGATTTTTCTAATATACTTCTGAATGTCCTTGAAGGCACCAATTTTTTTTAAAGGTTTCTCAAGAGCAAATGTTAATCTATGATCTAAAACAAATGTCTTACTATTAGCCAGTACCTGTTTACTTAAAATGATAATTCCAGCTCCATTTACATCCTTCTTCTTTTTCTGTCTGTGCCTCCTCCCCCTCTGGTCTCTCTCTTGGTTCTCCATCCTTTTGCGATTTGTAACCTCCTTGGGGGAAAAAGTTGGTCTGGGAGAAGCATATAGGGTTGTTTTGCGGGTGATGGGATGGACTATCCCATCCTGAGTGATGCAGACCTCTGTTATAAGGTCCAGGAGTATAGTCAAGTGGGTGATCTGTGATGTACCTACCATCCTGCTGAACCCAATTGTCCTCATCATCTTCCCTTCCAAAAGCTGCAAACCTATTATATGTAGGAACACCAGTATTGTGGGGAGGGCCATATTGATAATTAGGACAATAGCCTATATTGTCATTATGGCTACGAGCCTGTACATAATTGTTAGGAGGCCCCGATCCATTAGTCAAAGGGTTATAATGGGACTGTTTTTTAAAAACCCCATAATACTTCCTGCCTGGCGTACTAACTCCTGTATTTTGTGAACCTATTTGTATTAGTCAAACAATGTTAGAGTCCTCAAAACACCATAGTGTATCTGTGAGTCCAATAAACATTGTTTGAACAAAACAAAACAAAAGTTCAAATGTAGATAAAGATATCTTTTTCCACCACACCAATAGTGATAGCTCTGTGCAAACTCCTTATCTCAATAAAGATATAACACTCATCAAGCGGTATTGCTTGTCATTTCACAGACAAGCAATATGTGCTTCATACAATCAATCTCCATTCTGGGGTTGTAAAGGTAAATGTTTTTTTCCCCTTAATGCATCCTATGCATTAAGGTGAAAAAACATCCGACGGTACCGCCCCCCCCCCCCGAACCCCGTTTTACTTACCTCACCCCTCGAAAGTCCCGCACGCGTCCCTGTGATCCTCTTTGGTTCCCAGCCTGGCCATTGATTGGCTAGGCTGGACGGATTAATAGCAGCGCAGCCATTGGCTGGCGCTGCTGCCAATCACATCCGATGATGCGGCGCGCCTGGCAGCGGGGCCGAGTTATACAGTCGGCGGCTATGCTCTCCGCTGTATCACGGGAGCGTGCTCGCAAAAGCTTTCCACCATGCGAGCTCGCTCGCATGAAGGTGGAAAGCTTTTGTGAGGAGGAGCCAAGACAGCTGCCGAGGGACCCCAGAAGACAGGGTTCAGGGACACTCTGTGCAAAACGGGCTGCACAATGGAGGTAAGTATAACATGTTTGTTATTTTAAAAAAAAAGTGTTGAATCTCGTTCAATCTTTACTCCACTCCACTACACATGGACGGACTGTCTGCTGAAAATACACACCATCAAACAGAAATCCGTGCAGACACGATACGCGGTGACGTGGCCGCGCCATCGCCGCTACGATTACGCGGCGACGTGCGCGGCCCTGGAAGGTCAATGCTTCCACGCATGCGTCAAATCACTTCGATGCATGCGAGGGCTTTCGGCCGAGCGGACATGTACGGTGAGTCTGTAAAGACGACCGAACATGTCCGAATGCTAAGAAATTTTTGTCCGCTGGAAAACGGTCGGCTGGACAAATGTCCGCTGGAAACCTGTCCGATAGGCCGTACACACGACCGAACATGTCCGCTGAAACTGGTCCGCGGACCAGTTTCAGCGGACATGTTCGGTCGTGTGTACGGGCCGAACAGGAACAAGGAAAAAAATATGTGGCACTCGAGTATGGCTTGATGGAGGATGCAAGAACAGCATTTGAGGGGTTGATTTTTAGGAGCAGTATCTTTCACAGTACTGATCTGACCTGTCTTATCATAACAGAGATCTCATGTTTTTTTTATTTTTTATTACATGTTGGTTGTTGCATATATCAACATTTAAAATCACAGGTTTTTAACAGATGCATATTAGTGCACTTTGTGCATTTTGCATCTAATTCAATGGTGAATTGTATTTCATTTTTCTAGGAGTCTCATAAACGTCAAAATTCTTGTTTTTGCACTGTATATAAAAAAATATTAGTGTTTCCTCTAATAAATAGAAATAAAAGCAAAGCAGAAGGATACCTTGTAAAATATTGGCTGAACACTTGAATAACAATATTTCAACATGTTTAGCACATCTAATAATGACAGGGGGTGATTCATGTCATTGATGCTGAACCAGATGGCCCATACAGAGCCAGACGCTCATTTAAGCAAATGTGTTAAGAAGACTAATTCATTTTGGAGAGAAGCTATCTTTAGCATATTATCAAATATCTTACTTTTTTTTATATATATTGATATCAATTGAAATTTGGTACAAATGTAAGTGTTGTATTATGTGAACAAAAAATACCTCCAGTGTAATGACTAATGTTTATTTAGCTTTGGAGAATACAGAGAAAATTTGTGATACCAGTTAATATAAATGGCTGCTGATAGTCTTTGGCTGTTTAGTCAGCCATACTTTGTCATATTTGAATCGCCACCATTTTTCTAATTTTTATTTTTTTTGTTCTACTTTCTTCTTTAATCCCTTTTCCTGATATCTATTGTTGTCTTTTATGCATTATGATATACATATTTACAATACTTTGCACTTACTGTATAAGCATTCACTTAATACTTTTATTGATTCTTGAAAATAATTTAGCTTTCTTTGATTACTTGTTTTGTTGGAAATCGTTATCGTATTTTCTAATTGTAATACTTTTAGGTATAGAAAAAAATATGTACACTGCATTACAGTGTTTATGATTAATGATGATGTTAGCATCTCAGGTATAGCTGATAAAGCCCACATATACATAATAAAATTGCTTCTGCAATCTTCAGACTAACGGAGTTGAATACTTTAGATCTTTGACTTTCTAAGGTCTTTCCTGTGATACTTTAGCCATCTTCCATCATCTGGCTTTGTAACAGGAGGTACACTCAGTGCAGGCTTTCTTGATCGGTATGTTTTTTTCTTAGACTTGGCCTTAACGATGCACCTATAATTTTCCATGTCCTTGATCTTGATTTCAATGTGTAATTGTTTTTTATTTTAGAATATTTTATGGTAGTAATACTCTGCATGACATGCCCCTGATGAAAGGACTCTCTATTGGTCCTGAAATGTGTTGGCTCAACATCAAAGGAGATATATATATATATATATATATATATATATATATATATATATATATATATAATATGCATCATATTTTTTTTTTATATTAAATAACATTTCTATTTTCTCATATTTTGTCTTTGATTAGTTGCCTTAAAAGTCCCAAGTACCTGTAATGGGGGGTACTCTTCTTTATACAAGTACATAGAAGGAAGTGGACAGAAACACTCAGCTGCCAAGTCCCATTCACAACTCTGCATAGTGGGAACTCGCATTTCCACATGCGTTTTTGTTTTGTTTTTTTGCGAGGGGGGGGGGGCGTTTTGGAGCATTTTCACTCATCACACACTGGGCATAATAGGAGGAAACACCTATCTAGCCGATCACTCTATATCCAATCAGACAGGCCCTTGCACTACATAACTGATGGCAGATCTAAAGGAGATTGTACAATCATTGTATAGTGTATGTCCATCTTTATACACTTAAAATTACTAGTTGCCCCTTCAGTGCCATTACTTGTTAATGGGAGATTGCTGTGTGCAGGGAAGCCCGTTCAGGTGGATGGGCTGCCCTATGTGTGATGAATGAAAATGCTCCAAAACCCCTTCCCCTTGCTAAAAAAAAAATGCATGTGGGAATTTGCATTCCTGCTATACAGGGATGTGAACAGGGCTTGAGAGCTGAGTGTTTCTGTCCACTCCCTCCTATATACTTGAATAAAGATGGCCATACACTATGCAATCTGATTGTATATTGAATATTTAGTGAGAAGGGTAATCACTGATTGATTGCATCATATTTAAAAAACGTGCAGCTGGGAGTGTGTGGGTGGATGGATGAATGATACTTTAACATGTAAGCAATGTTCAGCCTAGTGTACGCTCCCTTTATAATAAATCATATTTTTTAATTTTTTAATGAATATCATTTTTGTTGAATCTTTAGTGCATAGTACAACTTAGGATGTACAATAAAATAAAAACAAGAAGACATCCAGGAAATTAATCAAGAGGTACAAAGGTAGGCTATAATACAAAATCAGTGTAGAAGCTAGCATCCATACACAAAGGCCCAGATTCTCAAAGGGCTTACGATGGCGCAACGCAATGTGCGCCGTCGTAAGTCCTAATCTGGGCCGTCGTATCTATGTGACTGATTCTTAGAATCAGTTACGCATAGATAACCATTAGATCCGACAGGCGTAAGGCTCTTACGCTGTCGGATCTTAAATGCAATTTTTTTTTCGACGCTAGGTGTCGCCTCCGTCATTTTCCCGTCGAGTATGCAAATTAGCAAAATACGCCAATTCCCGAATGTACGCGCGGTCGACGCTGTGAAGATACAACGTTTACGTTAGATTTGCGACGCATAATGTTGCGCCTGCTATATGAGGGGCAACCAATGTTAAGTATGGCCATCGTTCCCGCGTTGAAATTTTAAAATTTACGTTGTTTGCGTAAGTCGTCCGTGAATGGGGCTGGACGCCATTTACGTTCACGTCGAAACCAATGACGTCCTTGCGACGTCATTTAGCGCAATGCACGTCGGGAAATTTTAGGGACGGCGCATGCGCAGTACGTTCGGCGCGGTAACGCGCCTAATTTAAATGATCCACGCCCCCTACCCAGATCATTTGATTTAGGCGGGCTTGCGCCCGGGGATTTACGCTACGCCGCCACAACTTTACAGGCAAGTTCTTTGTGAATAAAGCACTTGCCTGTAAAACTTGCGGCGGCGTAACTTAAATGACATACGTTACGCTGCCGCAGTTTTACGCCCAGATACGAGAATCTGGGCCAAAGATAATAAATCTTAGGCACATCCCATTTAGCCTCTCTTAGTGCTCTTTTAGCAATAGGAGAATTCCCTCAAAAGAAATAATTAAACATAAAAACTTAAAAAAAGCAAACAAAAAAGTAACAAACAGTTCTTGTTGGGCCTTGGAAAATAAAGAAATCATTAAGGTAGGGAAATCATTTTTAAAGGAGTTGTAAAGGAAAATATTTTTTTCAGAATAAGCATCCTTTACCTGCAGACATTCCTCTTTACGCTTCCTCATTGTTCGTTTTTGCTCAGAAGTTGCTCTATTTCTTCTCTGTTATGTTCACTTCCTGCTTGCCTGATTGTTACTCACCAGTGTGAAGGGAGGCTTTACTGCGGTGGTCAGTGACGTGCTCGCCCCCTCCTGGGAACTACATCTGTGCGGCAGGACGCTCTCTACGTGTTAGGCCTCGTACACACGGACGGACTGTCCACTGAAAACGATCCGCCGGATGGTTTTCAGCGGACATGTCCGCTCGGAGATTTCTGTCTGATGGTTGTACACACCATCAGACAGAAATCCGCGCGGACACGATACGCGGTGACATGGCCGCGCCATCGCCGCGACAATGATGCGGCGACGTGCGCGGCCCTGGAAGGTCAATGCTTCCACGCATGCGTCGAATCACTTCGACGCATGCGAGGGCTTTCGGCCGAGCGGACATGTACGATGAGTCTGTACAGACGACCGAACGCGTCCGACGGACAGGCTTCCAGTGGACATGTTTTTTTAGCATGCTAAGAAATTTTTGTCCGCTGGAAAACGGTCGGCTGGACAAATGTCTGCTGGAAACCTGTCCGATAGGCCGTACACACGACCGAACATGTCCACTGAAACTGGTCCGTGGACCAGTTTCAGCGGACATGTTCGGTCGTGTGTACGGGGCCTTAGGCCCCGTACACACAAGAGGATCTATCCGCTGGAATTGATCTGCGGATCAGTTCCAGTTGATAGATCCGCTGGTGTGTACATCCCAGCGGATCTTTTTCCGTGGATTTTTTTCGGCCCGACCGATTTCCAGCAGATAAAAATTTCTTAGCATGCTAACAAATCTATCCGCTGGAATCGGCTTCAGCGGATCGATCCGGTGGTCTGTACAGACTCACCGGATCGATCCGTCCGATTCCCTCCCTCGCATGCGTCGTAATGATTCGACACATGCGTGGGTATCCTTATATGACAGCGTCGCGCACGTCGCCGCGTCATCATCGCGGCGACGGCGCGACATGTCATCGCGAAGGGATTTCGGCGTGGATTTCGATCCGATGGTGAGTACACTCCATCGGATCCAAATCCGGGGAAATCCTCGAGAGGATTTATCCGCGGGTAGGGTCCGGCGGACCGTATCCGCGGATCAATCCTCTCGTCTGTACCCGGCATTAGAGACTTCAAGAACGTGTGAATTACTGGGCGTGCCGCAATGCATACTGGGAGATGTAGTTCTTAAATGAACGAGCGCGGCAAACCAGGAAGTACAGTACAGATGAGGAGTCTGTGCTGGGGGGCTTTGTGATGGGATCTGTGATGGGGGGGTATTGTGATTCAGGGATCTATGATGGGGGGCTTTGGGATGGGGGAATCTGTGATTGGCGGGTTTGTGATGAGGGATCTATGATGGAAGGGGGGCTTTGTGATGGGGAGTCTGTGATGGGGTATCTGTGATGGGGGCTTTGTGATGGGGGATCTACGATGGAGGCCTTTGAGATGGGGGGAGTCTGTGATGTGGATTTGTGACGGGGGTCTGTGATGCAGGAATCTGTGATGGGGGAGTCTGTGATGGCAGGCTTTGTAATGGGGGAGTCTGTGATGGAGAGGAGTCTGTGATAACCCAAATCAGTGTATAGTCTTTGCCCTTTCTGAAATCTATAGAATCTACAAGTTATGGTGCCAATCATTAAAAATTTATCACACTTGATGTAATGACATTTATTGAGGCCCTAACATGCCAGGACAGTACAAATACCCCCAAATGTCCCCTTTTTGGAAAGTAGAGTGCTGTGTAGTTATTGAGAGTCATGGTAAGTTTTTTGAAGTTGTAATTGTTTTTCTCAATTTTTTGGAAAAAAATTAAAATAAATACATCACACAAATGCTATATTAACAAGTTATGTCTCACACATGGCATAAGCATACTTGCAAATACACCCCAAAATACATTCTGCTACTCCTCTTGAGTATGGTGATACCACATGTGTGAGACTTTTCCATAGCCCAGCCACATAGAGAGACCCAACATCCAAGGAGGACCTTCAGGCATTATCCACTTTAAGACCAAGCCTTCTTCTGACACTTTTTGTTTACAAGTAAAAGTAAAAAAAAAAAAAAATACTTAGAACCTCCAAACCCTGTTACTTATGCCTCATATCACAATAGAAATTGGTTTACAATCAGACCAAGATATATTTGGATCTCAGATTTGGATATATTTTATTATATAAGTTTATGTATGAGTAGGTGGGGTGTGGCTTTGAGAAAAAAGTATAATCCCACTTGGTAGAATGCTAGCAGTGCCACAATTCAAATATATTTTCAGATAACATAAAATTAGACAGTGCCTGTCTTTGAGCAGGTTTGGTTGAGGAGCTTGGGACATCCATAGTGATATCAGGCACACAGTTGAAATCCCCACACCAGAGCAAAGAGCCTTTACTGATCTTCTGGACTTTCCTTTCAAATTTTGTGTGAGTAGGAGAGCAGATTAGCATTAGGCAAATAAAGGTTAACAATTGTGTATTGGGCTTTGGTAATTTCACACACCATTATTAGAATATATAATTTATATAGATACATTGAAAATGCTTCTGAGTGAAGGAGGACACTTTAAAGCTATGCAATTGGGATTAATGAGGCAGGGTCAGTGTGAATGGAATTTTGAAGGGATGCAAGCATCTCTGTTTTTATTTTTTTAATTTATATTTTATATTTTCAGTTTTTAAGAGTACATACAGGAGATGCAATGTTGATAGGTAGGCAGATAACAAGTCATGCATAAAGACCTATTCACATAGAGCAACACAGAACTCCTCAATGATAAGCATCTCTTTTAATGTCATATCTGACATGGGCTGGTTGAGAGGGCGGATATCTGCAATAGATTTATGCCTGGCTCTGTCACCAAAAAGAGTTAATATAGACTGGCTCACTGCTGGTAATGAACTTTATGCGAGAGACATTCTGCATCTCACCTTGGCAGGGCTGGTGGAGGCAGTAGAGGACTGTAAAGTGTTTTCTCTCATTGTGTCCGTCACTGCTTTTCTTCTATATATATATATATATATATATATATATATATATAAGTAAAATATACACATGTGACAATTAGATAGAGGATTTCTAGATTGGTCCTCTTCTCATTAGAGTCCCAATATGCTAGCCAAGTGCTTATAAAACGATCAATGCTTCTCCCGTGAGATGTCAAAACACAACATAATTTCACCACTTCAGTGATAATCCCATCACCGTTAAGAATGGCCACTCACCAGATCTCACCAGATGTCATTTAATAAATGCCTTTGGTTCATTCCCAGGATAACCACTCCTTTTATACATATTTCCACCAACTGCCAGGTGCCTTGGATGTACTAGTGGGGTCTCTTTTATCCTACAAAGGCTCACAAAAAAGAGGAGTGCCCCTCATGGTTTAGTACGTAAAAAATGTATTGGTTTCTTAAATAAAAGTAGGTATTGCACTCACATTTGGTTGTGCCCGTATGCCGGCACCAAGTTTCTCCATGCAAAAACAGGTGAAGGATAAAAGCTGTTCCTCTCGTGTTTTCCCTACGCCTATCTCACGATCAGCGCGTGGTTCCTTAGATGTCAGCAGCCTCTACGCGTTTTGCAAGGTATATTGCGTCCTCAGGAAGCTGCTGTACTCCTGTAATGCTTCTGTATTTATAGCCCTCTAAATCTGTGTATAATTGGAAATTCCCGCCCCTTGTCTAGCGGCAATGCGACTTCCATTTTTTTTTCATTTTTTCGGAGAAGAATAGCTGTATATAAGCATCTTTGGCACACATTTATACATATTCGGTGTATTGTCAACGGAGGTGATATGTATTGGGGTTAATAATTAAAAATATTGCCCAGAAGTAGGTGGCGATAGACTAACCACCAGGGGAGTGCAATTCACATATTACATTCATTTTTTAACCACTTACGCCCCGGACCAAAATGCAGCTAAAGGCCCAGGCCAGGTTTTGCGATTCGGCACTGCGTCGCTTTAACAGACAATTGCGCGGTCGTGCGACGTGGCTCCCAAACTAAATTTACGTCCTTTTTTTCCCCACAAATAGAGCTTTCTTTTGCTGGTATTTGATCACCTCTGCTGTTTTTATTTTTTGTGCTATAAACAAAAATAGAGCAACAATTTTGAAAAAAAATCTATATTTTTTACTTTTTGCTATAATAAATATCCCCCAAAAACATATATAAAACATTTTCCTCAGTTTAGGCCGATACGTATTCTTCTTCCTATTTTTGGTAAAAAAAATTGCAATAAGCGTTTATCGATTGGATTGCGCAAAATTTATAGTGTTTACAAAATAGGGGATAGTTTTATTGCATTTTTATTATTTTTTTTACACTAATGGCGGCGATCAGCGTTTTTTTTGTGACTGCGACATTATGGTGGCCACTTCGGACAGTTTTGACACATTTTTGGGACCATTTTCATTTTCACAGCAAAAAATGCATTTAAATTGCATTGTTTATTGTGAAAATGACAGTTGCAGTTTGGGAGTTAACCACATGGGGCGCTGAAGGAGTTATGTTTCACCTAGTGTGTGTTTACAACTGTAGGGGGGGTGTGGCTGTAGGTCTGACATAATCGATTGTGTCTCCCTATAAAAGGGATTACACGATCGATTCAGCCGCCACAGTGAAGCACGGGGGGGCGGCTATTCAAAACGAATAGCCGCCCCCTCATCCCGGATCGCTCCCAGATGATTTCCGACCGCCGCATGTACCGGGGGGGGGGTTCCGATCCGACCCCCGACCCGCGGAAAGGCAGGGACGTACATTTACGCCCATCTGCCTGTACGTGCCATTCTGTGGACATATATGTACACGCGGCAGTCGTTAAGTGGTTAAGGACAAGACACCATTGAGTGTCTTGCCCCCATTTTTCTGATTGCAGCACACCCACTATTATAGAATAATTTGGGTTTTCACTTGCGCCAGCAACACTCGTATCGCATATATTATGCAATTGTAAATTAAATAAAATTGTGCTAGTCTGTAAATAACTAATGGTAAACATGCTATAACACATTAAATATATATGAAAATATCTTAAAGTGCAAAGCACAGAAAAAAATAACAAACAGATGAATACACTTCTGTGTATAAGTGAGTCCTAGTAGTTAATGTAAAGAGTTCAGGAATAAAATTGAAGTTCCACCACCAAGTGACTTGATACAATTCTCTATGGGCACCCCACACACAGTAGTCAAGGACTCTTACCAGATAGCCAGGACCATATCTCTAGGATTGTCAAACACGCAGGCAGAATAACCTCTGCGGGATAGACAGAAACAGAGCCACAAAGGCACTGGGATGGTATATGAATCCCTCACCTTAATATCCCCTCACAGCGGTATGTCCCAATCATCCAAGAACAAGGAAAGAAGCTCCAGCAGTGGAATACCATTACAATTATATTTATTGAAAAGGAAAAACCAAATGGCTACTTATAACGTATAAAATCTGAGCGCACATAAAATAAAATCATTTGCCGGCAAAGAGAAAGCAATCATCTCTTAGGGCAGAGCTATGTGCTGACTCCATCATGCCCCACGTGACCCTGGAGGTGCGGGTGATTGATTTCTCTTTGCCGGCAAATGATTTTATTTTATGTCCGCTCAGATTTTATACATTAGCTACTTGGTATTTCCTTTTCAATAAATATGAACTTAATGGTACTACACTATTGGGGGTTATTTTGCCTGCATGTTTGACCATCCTAGACATAGGTGGTCCAGGCTTTCTGGTAAGAGTCCTTGACTACTGTGTGTGGGGTGCCACAGAAAATTGTCTCAAGTCACTTGGTGGTGGAACTTCAATTGTATCCTTGGACTCTTCACATTACCTACTAGGACTCACTTATACACAGAAGTGTATTCATCTGTTTGTTATTTATTTCTGCACTTTGCACTTTAAGATGTTTTCACATATATTCAATGTGTTATAGCATGTTTACTATTAGTTATTTACAGACTAGCACAATTTTATTTAGTTTATGTATGTTACCTGGTTTATATCACTTGGTTAATCCCTGCAGTGCTCATTTCACATTATATTGTATATTTCAGCACTGCCCTTTTTTATTATTCAATTGTTTTCTAACATGTCTACAGTTTTATATTAAACAATAAAGTGATACACTGCCCCTTTAAATAAACTTTGTTGTGTCCTAATATAAACAGTTACATCAATTACCAAATATCCAGAACACCCATTAAACAATTATTGGTGTCGATCAATATGTCCAACTGTGCAATAGTACAGTAGTACGATACAGTGGTACCTTGGATTACAAGCATAATCTGTTCTAGAAGAATACTTGAAATTCAAAGCACTCATATGCTAAAGCGAGTTGCCCCATAGAGGTCATTGGAAACTCAGATAATTCGTTCCACAGTGACTTCTATTGTATGCAGTACCACATGCGGGCAGAGGTGGAGGGTGCTGGAGACACTCAGAAACCGATCAGAGCTGCTCGGATACACTCGTAGAGGCTCTGAAACACTCGGGAACGGAGTGTTTCAGAGTATTTCTGAGTGTTTCCGAGTGGCTCAGAGTGCATCCGAGTAGATCCGAGTGGCTCCAAGTGTTACCGGCACCCCCGCAGCTCAGGCCCAATGCAGTACTGCTCACCGCAGAGGCTTGAATTCTTCTCTTTTTGCGAGACAACGCTTGCAAACCGTGTCAGGATTTATTTTAAATAGTAGTTTGTATTGTGAAACACTTGTTAACCATGTTACTTGCAATCCAAGGTATTACTGTATATTCAATTTAATTTGTTCAGCAATCAAGTTTAAAATGAAAATGTTTACCACTGCACATCAGTCCATTAGCTGTAGTGTATAGATATCCTCCTGTCCCCAACAAATATTAGGTCTTGTAGCTGGATTCACAAAGAGTTACGCCGGCGTATCAGTAGATACGTCGTCGTAACTCGAAATCTAAGCCGTCATATGTTTAAGTGTATTCTCAAACTGAGATACACTTAAACCTAGCTAAGATACGATGGCCTGCGCCGTCGTATCTTAGCTGTCTAGTTCCAGCGGCCGCTAGGGGCGTGAACGCTGATTTACGCATTCTAGGCGAGATACGCCGATTCACGAATGTACGCTTGCCCGTCGAAGTAAAGATACGCCGTTTACATAGGACGTTTTCCGGCTTAAAGTTAGTCGAACAAATAGCTGGCCTAGTCAATGTTGAGTATGGCCGTCGTTCCTGCTTAGAAATTTGAAAAAGTTACGTCGTTTGCGTAAGTCATCCGTGAATGGGGCTGGACGTAATTTACGTTCACCTCGAAACCAATACGTCCTTGCGGCGTACTTTGGAGCAATGCACACTGGGATATGTCCACGGACGGCGCATGCGCCGTTCGTAAAAAACATCAATCACGTCGGGTCACGAGTAATTTACATAAAACACGCCCCCTCATCCTCATTTGAATTAGGCGCGCTTACGCCGGCCCATTGATGCTACGCCGCCATAACTTAGGAGGCAAGTGCTTTGTGAATATAGCACTTGCCTCACTTACTTACGGCGGCGTAGTGTATATGCGATACGCTACGCCGCCTCAAAAGTGAGCCGCCCTACCTGAATCCAGCTATTGAAAATCAAGGGAGGAAATTAATAAGCAGTCATGACTTTACCAGAGGAAGGAAATAATAGGGTTCCATTACCTACAGTACATGGTAGTCAGGTATATATCATATTTTATGCTACCACTTATTAAACCCTAAATGTGAAAAGTAACAATGAGTATTTTATATACTGTATGTCTAAATATAACATATATATTTTTTAATACGCGGCATGTGCTCTATATTTAGCATTCTGATACAATATGCCAGTTACACACACAGTCACATGTACACTTATATGTAGTATATAGCAACTGCTGAGTGCTTGAGTGCAATATGCTTAGGCACTTGTTCCCATGTTAGTACTACTTGGGAGGGGATGAGACAAAAATGCTCTGTCACGGCAGTAACACAGTCATATCTTGTTATGTTCATTTTGTAAAAAATGACAGCTTCTCAGCAAAGTGCAAGCTAGTGAATTATTTCATTTCCCTGTAAGCATTTTACATAATATACTATTGGGACCCAGGGTCTTTAGCCCATCCAAATACACATGTAGAGACTCTCTAGCAGATGGTCAGTCTCTGACAGCCTGCTGGTTACATGGCAGATTTTGCTGGCTTCTGTCCTTTCTGAAGATCATGAATAAATCAAAAGAAGAATAAAATGTAAGTTAAACATACTTCACTAAAATGGACCTGAAATAATTAAGATGATGATATTTCACCCACTGATTTTTCATAAGAGAGAGTATAAATTTAGAATAGCTTCAAGTCACTTTAAAATGATTCAATCTGATCTTGAGGGAACATTTTTAAGATATGAGCTAATGTTAATTAATTCAATGTGTTTTTCTTTCTGTTTACAAAAAAATAAATAAAAGCTAGGATACATATTTCAAGGGGTATTAAACCCAAAAGCAACAATTTTATATATGTTATCTTAACAATCCTGTTCTATATTGTATCTTATCAATCCTTAAAGGGTAACTCATTTTCTAATGGGGGGGAAAGAAAAGCAAATAAATAAAAAATAATATAGCGCATATAATTGTGTCACTAATCATTTTGTAATTGAATGTTATTAAAAACCTTTCCTTTTCAATCTGCAGCCAGAATGAGAATACTTTGCAATATGGCTACCTGGAGTTGTTCTGTACACAGAGTGCGTACTGATCACTCCCCAGAAACATAATTTCCTGCTTGTGTGATCGGCTCACCAATTTTTCCAGAAGTCTGCTTAACATACAAGTCAGATTTCAGGCATTTCATGAAATTTTTTGAGAGATACTTGCAAAAGGCGATCCGTCTAAAGGGATGCAGGCCCAGTAGATTTCCTCATTAGTGCCCTGTAGCTTCACACCTGACAGTTAATTATGAAACCATTCCCATTAGACCCACTCGGAACAGAGGCACAGACAAACACACAGGGATTACTTCAGAATAACAAAAGGTAGGAATGTGCTACAAAGTTTGTTGTAATCCCTTCAATGTACATTGATCACCCAGAGGAGAATGCTTTTTTATCAACAAAAGTGGAGTTATGCTTTAAATGTAATGGTTTCATTATGTTTCTATTTTAGATCTTTTTCCCTTTATGTTCCCTTGGTGATCTGGCCAGTAAGACACTCTTTTTCCAAGGGTGTCTCTACTCTAAATGTAGGAGCAATAGTGATGATCCAAACATACCTGGGTATTCCAAATACCAACCACAATGAAATCAGTGGGAATCAAATCTAGTAATGACCATTTTCTGGGCTAATAGGCAAGGGATTGTAAATCATAGCGCATGTGGAGCTGGGTAGTGGCCTGTGGGACATGAACCAATAAAAAAAATAGTTTTACATTGTAGAAATCGGCAGAGAGGGCATTTTAAGCCAGTTTAAAGGGCAACAATCAAAATACAAAAAATAAAATAAAAATATCTTTATAATTATTTAGACAATAGGCAATAATTGAGCCCTAGAAGTTGCAGGGGCAATATAACTAAAGCCGATTGCAAGGTGTGTACTTTGAAACAAATGAACCTAACACTATCAACTTCATACAAATTGCTAAACAGTGCAAATAAAAAAATCTGTATCTTGATTTAGTAACACAATTTCATCAGAGACAACTGAAAGAAACAATATATGGTAAATCATTGTGGTATAGCTTTTGTTCCCTCATGTACAGGCTTATAGTGATGAGGTAGAGACACCTTTTAAGTTTTTTTGGATAGACTGCTATTTCAGAATAAGAGAGCAAGCAGATGTAATCAACACATATGAAATTAAATGGAATGTTTTTATAGACATATTATAAATACTGTACAAGAATCTCATCCGTAATCCCTCAGATCTCAAGCAAGTCCATACTTCAGCACATCTTTACTCACTAAGACCTTCCGCACAAGTTCTTTCCAGGTACTTTGCTTCAATCATCATCTGGACATACTTTACTTTTCTCAAAAAACAGTTATAAGATCACATACTATACATTTAAAAGGCAATATACAATCCCCTACCTCCACCCTCCATCTCTCCTCCACCTCCCCCAACCCCAATAATCATTTGCTTCATCTTCCCCCATCCATTTCCTATCCACCAACACCACATACAATTTTGCCAAAACCAAATTCATTCCATCCACCACCGATAACACACACTTTCTCCTCGCCTCCCAGCACCTAGTATCCAACATCACTTCCTTCAAGATGGCTATCAGGATCCAAATCTTCCTTTGTGTGTCTTTCTGCCCTTCCACCAACCCCAAAAAACAAACAAATCATTTTATTCAAGTTTTTAACCTCTAATACCTCTTCCACAACGGAGGCCAACTTCCTTTGCACCCTCTGTAC
Organism: Rana temporaria; assembly: GCF_905171775.1. Classification (NCBI taxonomy): domain Eukaryota; kingdom Metazoa; phylum Chordata; class Amphibia; order Anura; family Ranidae; genus Rana; species Rana temporaria. The sequence continues at coordinate 504,983,494 of NC_053489.1, forward strand.
AAAAGGACAGCCAGACAGGGCATGTTCCACTGTCTCCACGTCACTACACCCTTCTCTTGGGCATTTCTCATCTCTGGCCAAAACCCTCCCTCTCAAGAAGGACAACAGGTCAACAGGGCCTCATGAAAAGCAAGCCAAGATATTTATTTTTGGCTGTTAGAGACTCCCTTTATGAAGAACCTCTTCCAGCATATTTCCACCATTTTGGAGCCAAGACCGAGAATATTATCCCTTAATTCCTCTCCCTTGATCCATTTTACCAGAACCTTCTTTTCCACCGCACCCTCTCCTAACTCCATCAGTCTGTTAACCCTAACAAAGGTCACCAGCTTCTGGTAAAAAAAGGGGGTCACCAAGGCCACTGGTCTCGACAAGTCTTTGCTACACCAGCCCCACATTATCAAAGCCCATCCGGCCAAATACCTCATTAGCGCAGCAGTTTTGCCTCCTCCACTAAAGGCTTTGAAATGTACAAGCCAATAGTGCATGCTTAAAAAGGCCGGAACATCGGGGAATCCACACCCCCCTCCTTTAACACTCTTTACTATAGACCTCCGTTCTACTCGTTCCATTTTACTTCCCCAAAAGAAAGTAAACAAAACCCTCACTATCTTCTGCAACCACCTAGTATTGGGGGGAAACACCAAACTGAAGTAGAGCAGTAATGGCAAAATAACTGATTTGGTCATTAACACTTTCAATGTTAGCGTCAACCGTCTCATCCTCCAAAAGTCAACTTTCTTCTTAATCTTTTCCAAGGCTTTCTCCGCATTAATTGAACTCAACTGGTTTCTTGTGAATCACTAAAGAGTCAACTACTTTAACTTTAACATCTCTCAATACCCCAAAACCACTGAACACACAAATGTGGCTTTTCTGCCAGTTGACATTTAAGCCGGACATACTGCCAAACAGACTTAACTGCAGCTCAGCTCTCCCGGCATCCGCCTCAGAAGAGCAGGCAAAGGTGACATCATCCATATAACAGACAGCCTTGACATTCTCCCCTCCACCTCCTGGCAGAAAAATCCCTTTCAACCTCTTGTCCTTCTGTACGTGCCGAAGGAGTGGCTCAATCGCACAAATTAACTAAATAGGCGAGAGCGGGCAGCCCTGCCTTACCCCAGCCAAAACAGGAAAAAAGTCTGTCAGGTTACCATTAACCACCACTTGACTCCTAATTCCAGTATATAAACCTCTCAAGGTTTTTAAAAAGGGAGGCGGAATTCCCATTTCTTCCAATACCTTAAATAAAAAGGAATGTGCGACTCGGTCATCAGCCTTCTCTAGGTCTATCCCCATTAAAGCCAAAGACACATTGTTGGACTGAGCATAGGAAATCAGATCTCGTAATAGGATTAGAATATCCGTCATTCTCCTCCCGGGCACAGCGCACACCTGCCCCTCCCCCACCAACTTATTAACCACTAAGCTCATCCTCTTGGCCAATAGCTTGGTCACCAGCTTGTAATCTACATTTAATAATGTAATAGGGCGCCATTTCTTTATCTCTCGCCGATCACCCTTTTTAAACAACAAGGTGATTGCCCCTTCCTTCATTGTTGGGGACAACTCCCCAGTTACCACACAATGCTGGACAATTTCAATCAGATGTCTTTTTAGTACTGGCCAAAATTTCAGATAGAGTTCCACTGGGAACCCGTCCCTCCCTGGGGTCTTATTTTCCTGCATGCTTTTCAGTATGCTTTCCACCTCCAGCTCAGTCACTGTATCCAGTAACCCTTCAGCCTCCTCCTTCCCCTTTCCAAGCACACTACAATATTCAGTTTGTTCCTCCTCCACCACTCCCTCCTGCACATCATATACATTTTTATAGAATGAAAAGACCTCCTCAACCATCCTTTCACCCTTCACCTCCTCCTCCCCTACCAACACAGAAGCCATCACTTTCTTTCCTGAATAGGCCTTTTTAAAGAAGTATCTTGAACACCACTCTCCTTCTTCCATTTCCTTTATCTTAGCATTAAAGACAATTATTTTCCCTTTATCCTTCAGGATTTCCTCCCTCTCACTTCTTACTTCCTTTAGTTCTTCATCCACCGCCACCCCTATTTTTTTTTTACATTTGTTCAAAAAGTGTAGCTTCCTTATTAGTATTAACTCTTTCTCTCTTTTTTCCTTAGCTTTCATACTGCACATTTTCTGCAAAAACTTTGCCAGACAGTCCTTCATCCAATCCCACCATCCAAGGACATCTGCAAACTCTTTCTTACACTCCACCAACTCATCCAGGTAAGTACAAACTCTCCCACACACCTCCTCATCTTCCAGTATAGACACATTAGCTTCCATAGCCCATTTCCAAACGTCACTCCTGCGCCCAGCTCCAACTTGCAACACAGCAATTTATGATCTGAAAAGAGAACTGGGGATGTTTCATACCCTTTCAACTCCACAAATTCTGACACAAAACAGAAATCAATCCGGGATGATACAGTCCCTTTTTCCGACCAAAAGGTATGTGCTGAACGTTCCCCTTCCACCACCACAGCCGTATCTTTGAGTTTGAAGTCGTCAACCAATTCATTTAACAAGCGGAAGGTCACATCCACACCTCCTCCCTCCCTCCCCAACTCCATGTCTGTCACTCTCCTTCCGCACGCAATAAAAATCACCCACAACAACAGTTGCTACTCTTCCCGGCAATTGTAACTTCAGCATACTAAGAAACTCCTTCCGTCCTCTTTTATCTACAGGAGCGTAACAATTGAACAATCTCAATTTTTCGTTCTCATACTCCAGACATCTACCAGGCACCACCTCCTCATGTGCTATCACTTTAACATTCTCATTTTTGCTTAGCACCCCAACACCTTCGGTTCTCGATTCACAACAAGGTGTCCACACAGCCACCTCCTTCCTCCACTTAGTGACCCCATGCAGATCCTCTACGCCACATTCCTGCACACAAATGATATCCGCCTTCACCGATTCCAAATAGTCCATAACCAACGCTCTCTTAACACCGGACTTCAAGCTCCTTACATTCAGCGTGGTCACAATCAAAGCCATTATCAAGAGGTACCGTAAGTAAACCCAGCCATCATAGTCTTTAACATTGTTCTTTCTGATGTCCAGACTTCTCATTCCTTACTCTTCGGCTTCTCCTTAGTCCGGGTGAACTGGCGACTACCTCTTCGGAAGCCCCAGGAAAAGCAATGTGCAGGGAACCTTCCTACCCGCTTTCCACCCCACCCTTCCATTTCCCCGACACTTGAGTCTCGGATCCGGAGGTAAAGGTCTCACGTTGCCCACACTCCAGGCTTTCTTCACTATCACCATCAGCCTCCTCATCATCATCCTCTTCATTCTCATCATCCATATCCTCCTTCTCCTCCTCTTCACTGGTAGAAATATTCCAGTCTAGCACAGGCGCCACAAAAGGACAAGATGCTGGACTGGCAGTCTGCTCCCTCAATGATGATTTCTACCCCTTCCGGAAAGTCCTGGGGCTTTCCGGCCGACTCATTCACTTCCATCTCCTCTTCACAGGGGGGAATTGGCATCTACATTAGGACCACCCGCGTGGTCCCCTCCAACACCCTCTGCCATCTCGGGGGTTGCAGAGCCGTAGCCTGCAGTATCTGCTGCAGCTGCAGCGTCAGTGCCTGACTCCCTTGCTCCGCCACTCGCCCCTGCCGCATTACTGGGTGGAACATCATTGGGTGCAGCCCTCGGGGTTTCGCCGGCATGGTGCCCTTCTTTGGGAGCCTTCTGCTCAGCCCCCCTCCTTGTCTGCCCCTCTGTTCTTTTGCCTCCTCTCCTCCCAGTCTGGTACTCTGATATTTCCTCCACTCTCTCTCATATTCCGGGCATTGTCTGGCCAAATGTCCTGCGCATTTACAAATGTCACACACCTTCCCCACTTTGCAGTCCTTATGCCGCGTACACACGAAACACAACGTTTTTCCAACTTCATCATTAAAAACGATGTTGCCCACACACCATCGTTTTTGAAAAATACGTACAACACGTATGGCACTCTAAAGGGGAAGTTCTATTTGCCTTTGGGCTGCTTTTAGCTGATTCCTTGTTAGTAAAAGACGATTCGCGCTTTTTTGTCTGTTATAGCGTAATAATTGTGCTTACTCCAATATGAATGGTAGTTTTACCAGAACGAGCGCTCCCATCTCATAACTTGCTTCTGGGCATGCGCGGGTTTAAAACGTTGTTTTAGCCCACACGATCATTTTTTACAACCCGAAAAACAAAATTTTTTAAAACGACATTAAAAAATGCAGCATATTCGAATTTTTCGAGTTTTTCAGAAGCCGAAAAAATTATGTGAAGCCCACACACGATCATTTTAAATGACGTTTTTAAAAACGTTGTTTTTTTCATGCCGAAAGATGACCCACATATGTTGCTCGTATGACCATACATCAGGCACTTCCTACAGTACTTTGGCTGGACTTGATAAAATAAAAAGCCTATCTCTCCTTAAAAACGGGAGGTGGCCGCCTCACACCCCGAATACAGCTTGGATCCAGCTTGAATTTACCAAGAAACCTGTACTTTCCTGTCCAAATTTTGTACCTATTCCGGATAGGTTCTCCCCCTCTAGCTCTCACTAGTACTGGATCTGCAAATGGGTTGTACATATGAACTACAATCACTTTCTCTTCCTCCATAAACAAGGGGATTACCTGCAGCAACTTCAATGCTCCTTCTGCTTTTCTTTTCTCAGCTTCTTCAAAGATGTTCCAACAGATTTCTGTGGATGAGAATGTCACATCATAAATTCCCTGATTGGGAAAATCTTGCAAGCACATTACATCTCTCACCGCTATATTGAAGGTGTCCATCAACACGTCCACGACAATGGTCTTCAATGTCACCTGCTCCTTAAAACCTGGCATCACCAGAAACCTCAGTGAGTCCTTCAACCCATGGCTCGCCATCCTGGAAGAAGGCCTGAAGATCCGCTCCCCACAAGGGGAAACCCTCCGGCTCCGCCAACCAACCTCGACATCTACGCCTTGAGGAAGGTGATCGCAACTCGTTGTCCGGGGACTAATCCTAGGGCCAATAGCAGCAAGGGGGGCCCTCCAAAAAGGGACGCTCCCCCCAAGGCCGACCTTCGGGTACCCCGGACACCTCTTGACTGAAACACAAGCGAGTCAACTGTTTTCTTTTTCCAACCACTGCCCTTCCCCACCACTCACACCCTCACATCACTTTAATTACATTCTTTATCACCGTTTGACATCACAATTTTTGCACCCCCCCAATCCAAGGTCTGGGTTTATTATACTAATTATTATCCTTACCTTATATATCCAAGAAGTAGGTCCATCCTTACATATGCGTGCCCCCTGGTTGCCATACGGGACCCTGTGTGGTGGCACCCGCCTCACCCACCTGTGGGGTTTTATAGGTGAGCAGCTGAGCCCTTTGTTCCCCAATCTACTTTTTGTAGTTGTTGTTCAATGTATAACTGTTGACTGTCTGTCATTTTAATTTTAGACATGCTTCTGATGAAGTGGCTGAAGCCGTGAAACTAGTCAAGATGATTGTCATGACTCTCAACCCACTGTTCTTCTCCCCCTCTCGGGGATTACTATACTGGTGTTGTGTTGGTCATTAATTCTTTTACTTTGTACCCCCTGTTGTGTCTTCATTGATGCTGTATCTAATAAAAATGTTTCTTATATATTTACATTTGTGTTTGTACATTTTATATCCATGTTACCAGTACCGCGATAGTCCAACAATGGTCCCACCCCCTTTTCTTTGGCTCTCTTGTTTGGGGACCTCAGAACCAATTTCTCTATATCATTTCCTAAACTATCAGGACAGTACAAATACCCCCAAATTACCCCTTTTTGGAAAGTAGACAGTACAAGGTATTTAGTAAGAGGTATGATGAGTTTAAATCTTTCTGAGGGCATAAATTACTAGACATGTGCATTTGTTTTCATCCAAATGCATTTTCGTCCGAATATATATATATATATATATATATTTATATATATATATAGCCGGATTCATAAAGACTTACACCGACGTATCTTCTGATACACCGCGTAAGTTTACGGATGCGCCGTCGTATCTCTGCGCCTGATTCTTGAAATGAGATACGCCTGAATTTTGGCTCCATCTGACCGACGTAAGTCTCCTACGCCGTCGTATCTTGGGTGCATATTTACGCTGAGCGCAAGGGGCGCTTCCATTGATTTACGCGTTGAATATGTAAATGAGCGAGATAAGCCGATTCAAGAACGTACTTACGCCCGTTGCTGTAATCTACGCCGTTTACGTAAGGCATAAGTCCAGCATAAAGATATAACACCATAAAGGAGGCGCAACCCATGCATAGGTATGGACGACGGAACAGCCGTTGTATTTTACGTATTTTTTTTTCTTATTTATTTAAATTTATTTTATTCATTTTAAAATAGTTATTTTTTTTTTTAAATGGGTCACTTGTATTCCTATTTCAAGGAATGTAAACATCCCTTGTATTAGAAAAAAGCATGACAGGTCCTCTTAAATATGAGATACGGGGTAAAAAAGACCTCAGATCTCATATTTGTTTTTTTTTTGTTTTTTATTTCTTTATTTTTCACAAGTTTCACGTTACAGATTATCACATTTCATATCATCAGTATATATCAACTATAACAAAGAAGGAAGAATGTTGCAGTCCTATCTTTTCCCTCTCTCCTTACTTCTTCTCTGGTTCCGTGTAACTTCTCCTTTTCTCTTTAACTTCCTTCTCGCTATTACCCTCCCCTCTCCCTCTCCCCACCACGTTCAGGTGGGGATCCCCAAAAAAATAAAATAAAATAATAATAAGAAGAAAAAGAGCGCCAATCCTGCAGGCTGTCCATCCACTCCCCCCCCACCGCCCCAGTCCCACCCCCCTCAACCCTCCCTGTATTTCAAGTATGGGGCCCATATCGTCCGATATCTCTCATCCTGGTCTTTCATTGCCATTGTGAGATTCTCCATTTGTTGGATCTCTGCAACTCTCGCGAACCATTGTGCTCTGGGGGGTTCTCCTGTTTCCACAGGGCCGGAATACACGCCCTTGCAGCTATAATAAGATGTCTTAACAACAAATTTTTATATTTTTCCATTGACATAGGACTATCTAATATTAAAATAGCTGCTGGCCTGTCTTCTAAGTCGATTGCTGTAATTTTTTTAATCGTTTCTATTACCATTTTCCAGAATTCCTGTATTTTTGTGCATTCCCAGAAGATATGCAGTAATGTCCCTTCTGCTGCATGACATCTCCAGCAAGCATCTGACGTCTGAGGATATATTCGATGTAGTACTGTTGGTGTTCTATATCATCTAGTTAAAATTTTGTATCCTCCCTCCTGGTATTTACTTGCTACTGAGGCCTTGTGAGTAAACCGCAAGATCCTGTCTTTCTGTTCTTGGGAAAATGTTAATCCCATTGGAAATAAATAGTGGCTCCTACAATCTATCTGAAGTAATTAACACAACACATACGCACAGCACCTATGAGGTACTTCATTTCTCAGCAACGGGGGACTATGGGAAATTTTACAAACTTTGGGCTCCTTGGTATGAATGGCACTCAAGGAGAGTTGGTCTGTGAAAACCTGCAGTACCACTAAGGATATTTTGCTAAACAAGAAATGTGATAATTACAATAGGCATTATTATGACTGAATGGGTTAACATCACTTGTTTATTCCAAGTTATAACTATGATCGATATCCTTTAGGACAACCATTTTGGCAAAGTAGGATGTCAGGGATCCAACAATCTCTACTTGTAGATGGCCACTGCGACCAAAAAGAGAGATTGTGGGTGGTTGAGCTATAGCCAATTCCCTACTACAGGGAAATTATCAATATCCCTTGCTGTATAAAAGTATGACATACTATGATCATATTTCAATGTTACAATTAGTTCATGACATAACTGGAATGTATTGCACTATAAATTCTCTATGTTTTTTGAAAAAACAATGTAATAAAAATTATTGAAATTAAATTAAATTGGCAGACTCAGAGGGCCAGATCCACAAAAGAATTACGCCGGCGTTACTATTGATACGCTGCATAATTTCAAAGTTCCTGCGTCGTATCTTTGTTTTGTATACACAAAACAAGATACGACTGAATGAGGGATCGACCCGACAGGCGTACGTCTTAGTACGCCGTCGGATCGTAGGTTCATATTTACGCTGGCCGCTAGGTGGCGTTTCCGTCGAATTCCGCGTCGAGTATGCAAATTATCTAGATACGGCGATCCACGAATGTACGTCCGGCCGGCGCATTTTTTTATGTCATTTGCGTTTGTCTTTTTCCGGCGTATAGTTACCCCTGCTATATGAGGCGTATCCTATGTTAAGTATGGCCGTCGTTCCCGCGTCAAATTTTGAAAATGTTACGTCGTTTGCGTAAGTCGTTTGCGAATAGGGCTTTGCGTAGAATGACTTCACCGTCGTAAACATTGGCTTGTTCTGGTTTAATTTCGAGCATGCGCACTGGGATACCCCCACGGACGGCGCATGCGCAGTTGAAAAAAAACGTCATTTACTTTCAGTCAAGACGTATTTACATAAAACACGCCCCCATCACATCCATTTGAATTACGCCGCCAAAATTACACTACGCCGCCGTAACTTACGGCGTGCATTCTTTGAGGATTAAAAAAAAAATGTAAGTTACGGGGCGTAGTGTATCAGAGATACGCTACGTCCAACGGAAAGATGCGCCAGGGTACGTGAATCTGGCCCACAGTCTTCAATAGGAGGACAGCCATGCAGGGAAAGGTCAAGGAAAGGCACTAATTCTGCACATGCAGGAATGCTGTCTCCCATGGCAACAGTCCTTCATCAGTTCCTAACTCAGTTCTTTCATCTCCACTACAACTGCTACTTGTAGTTCTTAAACACTGAGCTCCCGGTCTCTCACTAGACAATCTGATTCACTGACTCTAAATTCCTTGAGCTGCTCCCAGCGGTGGTATCTCCCTCAAGTGTCACCCACACTTCCCTGCTGGGTCCCTAGCTTGGCACTCCAGATACTTCTCAAGCTTCACCTCTGCTAACTAACGAGGTCCCTGGCTTGACTCACAAGGCTGCCCTGCAAGCATCTCCTCTGCGGGTTGGGTCCCTGACTTGATCACTGCCTGAAGTTTTCCGATTCTCCACTGTGCCCGTTCAGTGAGAATATGGTTCTGGTACTTTTTTCACTTACTCACTGTGGTCCCTGGTAAAGGTGGTTGGTCTCTTTGTGGCAAAAGCTTGCCTTCTACCTCCAACCACTGACAGGTTCTATGGCCGACAGAACCATCATTTTAGATTGGACTGCAAGCCACAGGCCCAACAGTGTGCTGCCCTCTTACTTCTGGATAGGCCCTCCCATAGCCTAGAAGCCAGATGCACCTGGGATAGGCCCAATCTCTGGCCTAGCAGCCCAGGGCGTACGACACGCATATACCCAGACAGCTGTCCAGGTGGCACAGAACAGCGATCACCTGACCTCTTCCAAATATATAGGTTCTCACAGCAGGCCAAGGGATTCAAGAAAACCCCTGCCCATTGGCTGAGATACCACTAATACCCATAACCTGTCCTTGGGTTGTCCTTCTCATATCTAGTACCACCAAGTTCCTGGCCACCTAGTGGTAGAAGAGAAAAGTGCAACAAGGCCAAACTTAGGGAGAAATCAATAGATCTCTATCAATCGACCAAGATGACTACTCTTGGCAAGTAAACTTGTGAGGAGCTCCCTGACTAAATCCAAGGGTGCTACTTTTTATTTTGGTGGAATAGGTCACAGTTAGTTGCCCTTGAGATATAGGTAGGTGTGGATTGGTTTAATGAGGCATAGGGCAGATCTCATAATGGGGAGTGGTTTATAGTAGGTAGGATATGCGTGTGGTATGATAAGAGGATCATGTGTGGTGTATGCAAGGGTTTATTTAAATTTTTTTAATCGCTCGGTGAAAGCAGAAGATCTAAAGTGGGTGAGAGGTGAGAAGAAGGGAGAGAGAGAGGGCAGAGGAGGAGGAGGACAGAAAAAAAGGGTGTGGGGGTTAACTGTCCATCTCTTTCTTCCCTCCCCAGTGGTTGAACAATTAGGTGTAGCTCTGGCCGGAGCTTGTATGTATAGTAGAGGGGATGTCCCATAGAGGACAAGGATTGCAGGTTAAGAGTTTAGATAGTGAAGGGGGTGTATTTCAGGTTCTGAACATCAGATTCTAAGGTAGGGTGATTATGTTATTATGTGAGTATAGAGTTTAGCCTGGAAAATTCAGAGGTCAAAAAATAAAAATAAATGTTTCCTTAACTTTCTGTACACTTGCACGTAGTATTGTGACTAGCATGTAAAGAGGAGGTTGATATCAAATACCTACAGTATTTCTAACTAGGGATGAGGATTTAATTATCATGTATTTTTACATCATAGATGCATTTATTGTATATGAATATATATGGTAGATTATCTTATATTTATTTAAAATATGATGTTATTTAATACATTTAAAGTTTTTATTTCTTTAACAAATCCTCTTGATCTTTCTGACCTTGTTTGTGCTAAATATGGGACAACCTGTAAAAATGTATGGTTTTATACTCTGTGGGTTTAAATGATATGCCAAATAACTTCAAAAGACATTTTAATTGCTAAAATGAAAATACGACACACATCAAAGAATCTTTATTTTCTTCATGCTGATGTCTACTTAGCTTTTTTGCATATCCATTTAAAGCTGTTAGACTTTATCCTTACTATGGCACCCCTTGAACATCTCTCTTTTTAATGATGCCTGCAATAATAAAAGCCATATACAGAATAAAGACAAATTAAAATATTAAACTTCAAAACAAATCCATAAAACTTCATGTTAAACCAAATGTCTACTAATATATTAAACATGAAACTTTGTTAATTTACAACATTCCTGAAGGTGTTCTACTATACCTTGGAATACAGCTGAGCTCATTATTCAAAGATACAAATTGTATTGTGCACCTTAGCACCATAGCTAAGTACAGGAAAATAATTACTGATAATAGGTTTAGTAAACACACTTCAAAGGTGGAACACAGTTTAGAGATTCTCTTTTTAATTATTACAATCAAAGGTAAGCATATAATATACTAAATTATAGTTTAAATAATACAGTATTTTTTGTCAATTCTTTCAGGTAATATCCAACCAACCCACACTACAATAAAGTGTATGTGTCGTGAAAACAGTTAAGGAATGCTTTCAGAAATAGAAGTGATAGTAGTTAATTTTTATCAATTAACAAAATGGAAAGTAAAAAAACAGTAGAGAAATGCAAAACAAATCAATATTTGGTGTGACCACCCTTTGCCATCAAAACAGCATCAATTTGTCTAAGTACACTGGCACGCAGTTTTTTTTTTAAGGTTGTTCCAAACATCTTGAAGATCTAACCACAGATCTTCTGTGGGTGTAGGCTGCATCAATTCCTTCTGTCTCTTCACATAATCCCAGACAGACTTGACAATGTTGAGATTAGGGCTCTGTGGGGGCCAAACCATCTCTTCCAGGACTCCTTGTTCTTCTTTACACTGAAGATAGTTCTTAATGGCATTGGCTGTATGATTAGGGAGGTTTTCCTGCTGCAGAGTAAATTTGGGGCCAATCGCACTCCTCTCTGATATAATGGCATGGTGGATAGGTATCTGCCTGTATTTCCTAACATCGAGAACACCATTGAATCTGACTAAATCTCCATTTGCAGAAATGCAGCTCCAAACTTGCAAGATACCTCTACAATGCTTCATTGTAGTCTGTAGAAACCCATTATTTCCAGCCCTTCCAGCTCTTAAATCCCTGTAGCAAACAAGCTGCCTCCTACAGACAAAAATGTATATATTTGTCTGTATAAGAAATATAAGAAAAATATGAGAAATGCAGGAAGATATTCATCCATCATGCCATACCATCAGAGAGGTGTGTGATTGGCCCCAAATTTATTCTACAGCAGGAAAATGACCCCAAGCAGTCTACCTGCCAAGTTCCTTCACAATTTGTGTGTAAGTGTACCTAGAAGAATTCATTCTGGTTATAAACCAGAGGGTAGTCACATCAAATATTGACTTGATTTAGATTTTTGTAAATTGATAAAATTTATCAGAATAAACAATTACAATATATATTTTTAAAAGCATTCTTACTTTACAGAGTTTCTTGACAGATGCCTAAAACTTTTGCACAGTACTATAATATATAATAAATATATAATATATATATATATATATAATATATATATATATATATATATATATATATATATATATATATATATATATATATATATATATATATATATATATATATATATATATATATATATATATATATATATATATATATATACACTGTGTTATTGGGGTGATCATACTCATGTGGCAGATGCTTTTTCCCAATGACTTACGCCAGTCCAAACTCTATTTTAGGGCATGGCAGCCCATTTCTGTTGAGCAAAACTAAAAATTTACATAAATATCAGTTACCCACACAGGGGTTATTCCATGTCAACAAGAATAGCCAACTGAAAGTGCCAGCTTCCTTGTTAGCAGCACCATTGTTCTTTTTACTAGTCCCTCTTACTGTATCGCCCAGCTCTCCTGGTTCACTTGACTCTCTCAAGCCCTGTACACATGGGTCAGAATCTCATCAGGTAAAAAATTTTGTTTTTCCTGACGAGATTCTTGGCAATAATCTCTTGCCGCCCGAGTGTACAGACACTCCTTTCAAAAGAACCGTGGTTCTTTTGGAAGGCAAGAACGTGGTGATGTCATCACGTACGATGAGAATGCGTTTGTCACATTCGATGCCATCGCCGCCATGTCGCTGCACCCTACCTATGCCTAGGAAGCTACCGCGCATGCGTTAAAGTCATTTTCAGCATGCACGGGTTTCCACGGCGACAGGTAAGTATACACACTCTCGGGTTTCTTTCCGAGAAAATAGAGAGCAGGTTCTCTATTTTTTTTTGTCAATATTTTAGGCAGTTTTCTTGACGAGAAACCTGAAAGCCTTGTACACACGCATGGTATACTCGGTAAGAAAGCTCTGCCAACAGTTTTCTTGCTGGTTCTTGCCAAGTAAACTGAGTGTGTGTATGAGGCTTCAGCCTTTAGTCCTGCTGCACACTGCAATCTTGGCCTCTGGATAGAGCTCTCCTGAAACCCTGATAGGAGCCCACCTGACTCCTGGAATGAGATATCCTGTTTCTTGGCTGCTGGCTAGGGCACCTCTGACCCCTGGGTGAGACCTTTTATCTCCAATATGGGAGCTATATATATATAGATTTACCCCCTTATTCAGGACAATGCTCTTACTAAAAAAAGTTTATCTTAATAGAGTGAGCTTTAATATAAAATGCCCAGCCTCGTGCTTCCTCAGATATGTGACAGATACATTGAGCTGTCATTTTGACCTGTGCATTGATAAAATAAATGCCAGAGAAAACTACTTTAAATGTATTTCCTATGCAGGTAATATTAAAAATAAATAAACGTGAAAACATGGGGGTATTGTTTTGCTTAAAATTACCTTGAATTACATTGTGTTTACATTGTGATTTCCGTTACTTATTTTAAGCTTTAGCTGACTATTTTTGTTAAGCCAATATATAAAAGATATAAAAGAAAGATACATACATGTGCTTTCTTTACTTTTCTAAAAACCCTATATAACAATTCATCAAAAAACAGTGTTTTTATTGTATGCACTTTAAAACGTTTATGCTATTTTTGTAGATTTTCCCTTAAAACCTACAAATTACAAGTACATGGCAATAGATGGCTGAGTTGGCAGAAAATGGAGACTAATCATATCTGAGGATGCTGACATTTGTAAAATATTTTCAAGGTTTGCTATTTAGGTTTACTGACATTGTAAGAATGCAGTACCTTACAAAAGCATGCATCCCTTCACAGTCTGTCAACACAAGGATATTTTTATTCAAGTTTCCTCATCATCACTGGAGCATAATCTTTGATTCAGACAGTTTCTCCAAAGATACTTTCATTAAGAATTTTTTTGAAATTGTCCATGAATTTACTTTTGGCATGTCATTAATAAAATAGAAATATCCTTTTATGGGGAACCTTGCATTAAGAAACCAATTAAAAACATTCATATATAAAGATGGTAGTAACCATTTGTAACAAAACTTATTTGAAAGAGTATATTAACAAATGTTTTAAGCCAAGATTCACACATTTTTCCACATTAAATTAGAAAAATGTATGAACTTTGGGTGAGAGTTGTATATTGTCTAATGCCCCGTACACACAATCAAATTTCCTGTCGGAATAAACTCCAACAGAAAAAGAAAATGAAAATAAAGGTCTGGTGTGACTCCGCTAACACCTCCATCCCTAGTAATGCACAACAAGACAAAAGGGGGCAGCCCTGAGACTTTGAATGAGGTGAGAGAGGTTTAGCTAATGTTCACAGCGAACAATGAGGCAAAATCAATTTATTATTTTCAAAGTGTTATGTAACGGAGCAGCAACAACAATGATTGTGAGATACCTGGCATAATAGACAATGTACACAGCACAGATGAAAGTAAATATGTAAAGATTTATTACAAATGTTATACATCAATGAGCAACAATAAAACTTGAAAGTTGCAGGGCCAGTGGATACACATATACAATAAACAAATAAAATGTACATACATATAAACAGAGATATATGTAGACATCGATAATATCCAGCATGTACAGGCATAAAACAAGCATCAATAAAAGCCCTACTAGTTTCACGAGACCCTGCTCGCTTCTTCAGGGGCGGATGCATGAATGTTGCATCTGCAATGTAAGTGATAGAATCAATAGATGTATGTTAATAAATGGGGGCAGGCGGAATGATTGGCAAGAGAGGTCTGAAGAGGGACCTCATACTTACCAATGGGCTGAAATAAATTGCCAAACGCTGGATAGCGGCCGTGAAGTGCATCCATTTCAGTAGCTGAGGAGACGGAGCAAACAAAAGCCACAAAAGCCACAACAGGGGAACATCCGGAGGATCAGCATGGTCTGGATGGTGGTATTTCTCACTGCAGTCTCCACTAAGCCCCTTGTGATCATGTCTAGAAAATATCTGCAAGGATCCACATGTATCAGAAGGCATCATGGTTGCAAAATCAGCTTAATGTGTAAGGTTATACTAGATAAAGTATAATCTATATATAAGGATGTAAGTAAATGAATTAAGCTTACTGAAATATGTTAGCATAAAAGATCTGAGATATGGTATATACATGAATGCAATCCAACATGGTTACAAAGTTGGTATGGGCAGGGAGACTACGGGACAATGTGGAAATGATATAAGTATTACACGTGTAAAAGAACAATGTAAAAGACCCAATAGGGGTAAAGAAAGTATATAAGTTGTACCTCAGTTTGTTCTTAACTACTTGCCGACCACCCGCCGTAGAATTCTACGGCGGCAGGTCGGCTCTCCTGGGCGAGAGCCGTAGCTCTACGTCGGCTCTTTTAGCGGGCACTAGGGGCGCGTGTGCGCTGCCCGAGGTGCGCGCGCACGCCCCCCGCTCATCCGTGACTCCCGTGCAGGTGCCCAGCGGGCGCGATCGCCGCCGGGCACCCGCGATTGCTCGTTACAGAGCGGGGACCGGGAGCTGTGTGTGTAAACACACAGCTCCCGGTCCTGTCAGGGGGGGAAATGCTAATCCTCTGTTCATACAATGTATGAACAGAAGATCAGTGTTTCCCCTAGTGAGGCCACCTCCCCCCCACAGTAAGAACACACCCAGGGACATACTTAACCCCTTCCCCGCCCCCTAGTGTTAACCCATTCACTGCCAGTGGCATTTTTATAGTAATCCAATGCATTTTTATAGCACTGATCGCTATAAAAATGCCAATGGTCCCAAAAATGTGTCAAAAGTGTCCGAAGTGTTCGCCATAATGTCGCAGTACCGAAAAAAAATCACTGATCGTCGCCATTACTAGTAAAAAAAATATATTAATAAAAATGCCATAAAAATACCCCCTATTTTGTAAACGCTATAACTTGTGCGCAAACCAATCAATAAACGCTTATTGCAATTTTTTTTTACGAAAAATATGTAGAAGAATACGTATCGTCCTAAACTGAGGAAAAAAAATGTTTTTTTTTATATATTTTTGGGGGATATTTATTACAGCAAAAAGTAAAAAATATTAATTTTTTTCAAAATTGTCGCTCTATTTTTGTTTATAGCGCAAAAAATAAAAACTGGCTGGCCTGCATGCAATCTGTGGAGGTAAAAATCTTCATGGGTGCCACGGATTACATGCTTGACGGTCGTCAGAAGGTTCACCCAGTGGGCAGTGAAAGTTATATACCTTCCCTTCCCATGTTTGCTAGACCACGTGTCTGTGGTAAGATGTATCTTGGCACCAACACTGTGTGCCAGAGATACATTTACTTGCCGCTGAACATGGCCATATAGCTCTGGGATGCCCTTCTGTGAAAAAAATTTCCTTCCTGGGACCTTCCATTGTGGTGTTCCAATGACCACAAATTTTGTAAAGGCCTCCTTGTCCACCAGTTTTTATGGCAGTAGTTGGCGGGCTATCAGTTCCGACAAAGCGACGGTCAACCATTGGGCAAGAGGGTTATCCGGCATCATCGTTTTTTACAATCGAACATTTGGGCAACGGAACCCTGCCTTTTTGCAGAAAAACGTGAGGACGGCATGATGGAAGGTGGAGTGGAGGACAATTGTGAGCATAGAGGAGAAAGAGAAGGAGAGGGAGAAGAGGCTGGACAGTGAGAGCCTGGAGTGTGGCTTTGTGGGTTCTGATGGCGTTGCTCCCACTGGGCTCGGTGATGGGAGGCCAGGTGCCTTCCTAAGGTGGTCGTCCCTAGGTGAGTGTTGGGCTTACCGGCTGCAGATGGCAACACTATTGTCTGCAGCGGACACGTTAAAAAATCCCACACTGCGGAGCTATGGGCCGGCGTCCTGTAGCGCCAGATGTGACCGTACATGGTTAATGCAAAAACAGAAAGCAGATCGCGCTAATATATATGACAAGCTATCTGCAAAACCTGTGAATCAAATTGAATGACAACGTATGCAGTGAGCTGTGATGAATATGACTATACTTAGTGAAAAAAAATGATATATATAGTCCTTATAAAAAAAACATATAACTCATAAAGAGAAAAAAATGTAGTGATAAATAAGTCTTATGAATGAGCCAAAAGTCCACCATGCAGAAGGTTCGAATTGAAGATGTCCCCAGTGCAGGATAAATAAAACATCCCAGGAAAGGTGATGAGAAAGGCACTTCCACCAAAGACAAATACTGCCTCTTACCAAATTTTATTGGTCTCTGTTTAAGGAGACCAAATGCAGCATGTAATGATGTGATTCGAACAGGTAATCCCACAGGTTAGTCCAACTCAGAGCTCCCAGAATCGATCAATCATCTCAGCCAACCAAAGGTAAGTATATGCAAATAGAAGAGGGACTCACATAGTGTAAAATCCTTGCGATTTATTAAAAGTCAAAAAGGTATGCACTTACATCACATTAGAACAGTTAAGGCATCCAATAGACAAACAAGCTGGCCAGCTCTAAAAACGAACGCCCGTATCTTCCGGGTTCAAGCGATATGCGCAGTGACGTCAGAACGTCGTCTCCCTATGTTTCGTCGCAAGGGGACGTGGTCACGGGATACAGGCGGCATTCTGAATCACCGCATTTATACAGAAATCACATGATGCAGCCTCGATGTGGGTCGCAATCCGCCGTAATCACGCCATCTTAACTGCTGGAAAAAGCGATGTGAACAGAAGTGATTGAACACCAGCGCAACATTGTCAGATCGCAGGATAAGGGCAAACCAAACCAAAACGATTACTGACATAAAAAAAAAGGGTATACATTAACCTCCCATTGGGTGTTGTTGTACCAAAGGCATCTGCATCCGCCCAATATATGATGAACAAAAAGGGAGTTGATGGAAACAGTTATGTTAATTATTAATTAAAAATCTTTATATGATAAAAATAAATAAAAAATATGTATATAGAACTAATATAAAAAATATTTATTTAAACCCCATCGTTCATGACCGTATCATATGGTCACCAGATGGTGGCTAAAAAGGGTGCAAATAGCTCTCTTGCGTTTCACTAAACAGCCATAACTGTTCATGGTAAACATATGAAAAAACTCTTACTGTATGTCACCACGGTGAAAATGGACAGGAAAACTCCTATCCAACAGCAAGAGAAGCACACAGATGACCTGCAGCATAGCCACATAGGGTATGTGTCATATGAAGATCGCTAAGAATAGCGACTTCACTGGGCAGAAAAGCAAGCAAAACCTAAATATATAAAAAATCCCAAATTAAATCTAAATAGACAGCTGCGTGGAACCCACATCGCGCCTACAACAGGGTACATGCAAGTACAATCCTCAGCCAAAATCAATTAGGTAGACAGAATGTAAAGCAAATTTAACATTAACAGACATTATTAGAAGGTCTAAAAGCTTGTAATCAAAAACATATGCATTAGCAATAAAGCAATTGATATCGACATCAATATTTAGGCCAAATGGGGTATAGCATTTTATTTTATACACCCACGACATCTCTAGTTTGGATATGGTTCTGACAAAATGACTCCCCATCCAATGAGGGCTAAATTTATCGATCCCTAGAAAAATTGTATTTTTAGGATTTTTGGCGTGCGCAAGTAAATAATGTTTTGACACTGAGTGTTTGGTGTAACCGAGTCTTATATTATTAATATGCTCGTTTAAGCGGACCTGCAAGGGGCGTTTGGTCCTGCCCACATATTGCAGCCCGCAAGGGCATTGGAGCATGTAAACTACCCCAGTGGTAGAACACGTGATAAATGGTTTGATGTCATAACGTTTGGAGGTGCAAGTGGAGTTAAACGTAGTAGTTCTTCTAGATCCACATCCATTGAGGGAACACACCTGACACCTACCACATTTATAAAATCCTGTGAGGCTGCTGGTGAGGCCGCTGGTGTTCAATCACTTCTGTTCACAGCGCTTTTTCCAGCAGTTAAGATGGCGGGAGTACGGCGGAGTGCGACCCACATTGAGGCTACATCATGTGATTTCTGTATAAATGCGGTGATTCAGAACGCCGCCTGTATCCCGTGACCACGTCCCCTTGCGACGAAACGTAGGGAGGCGGCGTTCTGACCTCACCGCGCATATCGCTTGAACCCGGAAGATACGGGCCTTCGTTTTTAGAGCTGGCTGGCTTGTTTGTCTATTGGATGCCTTAACTGTTCTAACGTGATGTAAGTGCATACCTTTTTGACTTTGAGCAAATCGCGAGGATTTTACACTATGTGAGTCCCTCTTCTATTTGCATATACTTACCTTTGGTTGGCTGAGATGATTGATCGATTCTGAGAGCTCTGAGTTGGACTAACCTGTGGGATTACCTGTTCGAATCACATCATTACATGCTGTATTTGGTCTCCTTAAACAGAGACCAATAAAATTTGGTAAGAGGCAGTATTTGTCTTTGGTGGAAGTGCCTTTCTCATCACCTTTCCTGGGATGTTTTATTTATCCTGCACTGGGGACATCTTCAATTTGAACCTTCTGCATGGTGGACTTTTGGCTCATTCATAAGACTTATTTATCACTAAAATGTTTTCTCTTTATGAGTTATATGTTTTTTTATTAAGGACTATATATATAATTTTTTTCACTAAGTATAGTCATATTCATCACAGCTCACTGCATACGTTGTCATTCAATTTGATTCACAGGTTTTGCAGATAGCTTGTCATATATATTAGCGCGATCGGCTTTCTGTTTTTGTATTTGTATTGTGTGATATAACACTTTTTGGTTGCAGCTTTTCCACTTTTACATTTAGAACGAGCGCAATAATTTTTTTACTTACATGGTTGATGGCTCGCTCCTGATACATTAGGAGTCTGGTTTGTCCCTCCTGTGCAATGTAAATTTGGCCTGCTTCTCCTCCCTATCTGCTGGTCCATCTCTCCCTCTGAACTCCCCTCCTCTTCCTCTCTTGTGGGCACCCACGTGATGTCTGTATGACACGTCATCATCAAAGTCACCTTCCCCATCACTAACAATAGAGATCTCGGAGTAGGCAGCAACAGCGGGCACCAACCTCCTTGGGCTGATCTGGGTACTGTCATCAGACTGCTGAGTGCCAGCTGTTGCTACCTCCTCTTCCTGATCCAATGCCAAGAAATGGCTGCGCATCCGAAATGTCATCTGATGGATCGGAAAATAGTTCCTGTGACTCAAGCGGAAGGTATATGGTGGTGGTGGCTGTGAGCCACTCAACCAAGTCTGGTGTGTCCTTTGACGTAATCGAACAAACATTGTGCCACTTCCCACTTTGGCTCCGGCCTGGTGCTCCTTCCCTACCCCTACCACCACTGTGGAATGGCCTGCCTCTCCCTGTCATTTTTTAAATGACCCTGTGACAAAAGTCTTTAGAGAAGCACAGTATATGTGGAAGAAGGTATATAACACCCCGCTTCAATCTGATGTTTTGGGGGGCCACTGGTTTATCATACCAGTTATGAAAAAAAAATCAGGACATTTTGTCACTGTGCGTAGCAGAGGTAACGCAGCGAAAGTACCCAAATACACTAATATGAAAGTATATTTTTAGATAACACCCCGCTTCAATCTGTCGTTTTGGGGGGCCACTGGTTTATCGCACCAGTTATGAAACTTTTTTTTCAGGAAATTTTGTCAATGTATGTAGCAGAGGTAGCGCAGCGAAAGAGGCAAAAATTCAGCAGTAACCAAACACACCACCAGTCACAATTCTGCACAATACAAATCCTCTATAATATGCTTTCTATATTCGAAAGTATATTATAAGTGTATTACACCCCTATATACTGAACACCAAACAATAGTACACCTATACCAGTCCTTGAAAGGACTTTTGTGGACCTGTTAGGTAACGATTTGTTTCACTACAGTCTGTCCCTGCTCTGCACACAGCAACCTGTCCCTACACTGACAAAAAGTATATGAACGTATTACACTTATATACTGCACAGCAAGTAGTACACCTATACCAGTCCTTGAAAGGACTTTTGTGGACCTGTTGGGTAATGCATTTGTGTCACTACAGTCTGTCCCTTCTCTGCACACAGCAACCTGTCCCTAAACTGACAAAAAGTATATGAATGTATTACACCTATATACTGCACAGCAAGTAGTAAACCTATACCAGTCCTTAAAAGGACTTTTGTGGAACTTTTAGATAGCTATTTGATTCAATACAGCCTGTCCCTGCTCCAAACAGCAACCTCTCCCCTACACTGACAAAAAGCAGAATGTAAGATGGCCGCCAGATCAGGTCTATTTATAAGGTGGGGGTATGTCCATGTGCTGAAATGTCTCAATTGGCTGTTTTGCACCACCTGATGGATGTGTCATGGGTCAAAGTTCTTCTCAATGTAAATTGGCGGACCGCTGCGAATATCGCCATCCCATCATCTTCATTATGACAAAAGGGACCACTCTGAATAATCCCAGATTGCTGGCTGAAATTAGTTGTATATGGTGGTAGTTGACTGTATAGTTACTAGGAGAGGGGACTGCAGTACCCCTCCCTGGAGGCCTAGTAATTTAACAGCTTATTCCGGTTGATAGACCACTGTTCCCAGCTAGCCCGACTTGCAAATTCTGCACCCTCAGGTGGCATCGATTTGACACACTTCCTCACAGTCTCTGCTCTGTTCTAGGACTCCTCATCAATGACCGTGTAAAGATGAGGACTTCATCCATGACCGTGTATGGATGAAGTTCCCTCCCAGACTTCCTGGCATACCTCCACACCCAGCATTCCACTGTGGTACACTCACAGACCTTTTCCTGTGACCGTGTTCACAATGGAGAACTTTATCTGGACATATGTTCCGACAGCCTCCAGCTCCTCTCATCCAGGAATGAACGTGAAATGATGAAGACTTCACCAATGACCGTGTAATGGTGAAGCTCCCTTACAGCTCTACCGGGCTCCTCCGCTAGGCCTCACACCCCTCCAGATGGGGGTGGTGGCCCCTGCCACTGTCTAGTACTGCATTCTCCAAGTCACCCAGCCAATAACTCCTACTCTGTGGCATGTTATTGGAAGCTTATATGAAAGGCCTGCCCCCTGCCAATACCAAATGGGGATTGGTCAGGGCTCCTCACATGAGCTGCCTGCCACTCCAGTTCCAGACCCAGTCCCTTTTGCAGATCAATCTCCCTGGAAGCAGGGGAGGTGCCTCAGAACCAGAGCACAGGGTCCACACCCACTGCTACACTAACCACTCCCTGCCCCCAGATCAAAACAAATAGGCCTAGCCTGAAGCACAGGCCTGCCTAAATTTACCTGTCCTGCACTGACAGTTTCCCTAGAAAAATCCTATTATAGCACCTACCTATGGTAGAGGGTGCTACATACATATTTTTTCTTGCATGTGATTGGATGATGGGAAATAACAGAGCTTCACTAACTCAGAGAAAATTCCTTTGCAAATTGGAAAATCCCATGCAAAGTTAACAGCCCATTTGCCACAATATCAAGTAATGTGCATTTAAAGCTCCCTTAACTATCTTATGCTTCATCCTAATGCTTGTTTGGTTTGATGGGGCAAAACTTTATTAATCCAACCTAGTCTACCCCATCTTCCTATTGGACAATGAGGCACCCAATTATAGTGATTTGCCAATAGGAATAGGTGGGGATGGACATTAGTAGCAAGCTCTGACTCTACCTGAAAATGAACTTTATTTTGGTGGTATTTGATTACCTTGACAATTTTTATTTTGTGCGCTATAAACAAAAATAGAGCGACAATTTTGAAAAACATTTTTTTTAATTTTTGCTATAATAAATATCCCCCAAAAATGTTTTTTTCCCTCTGTTTAGGCCAATACGTATTCTTTTACATATTTTTGGTAAACAAAAAAACGCAATAAGCATTTATTGATTGGTTTGCGCAAAAGTTATAGCGTCTACAAAATAGGGGATAGTTTTATGGCATTTTTATTAATATTTTTTACTAGTAATGGCGGTGATCAGCAAATTGTTATCGTGACTGCGACATTATAGCGGACACTTTTGATGCTATTTTGGGACCATCGTCATTGATACAGCGATCAGTAAATGTGTAAAAAATGCACTGATAACTGTAAAAATGACACTGGCAGTGAAGGGGTTAACCAGTAGGGGCCGCTGAAGGGGTTAAGTGTGTCATAGGGAGTGCTTCTAACTGTATGGGGTATGGGTTATATGTGACACGAAACTGATCACCTCTCCCGATTACAGGGAGCTGTGATCAGTGTCCTGTCACTAGGAAGAATGTGGAAATGCTTGTTTACATCAGTATTGCCCCTTCCTCTCCGTGAGACAATCGTGGGTATCCCCATGGACATTAAGTTTGCGGGACCCGCGGTCGGACTCATGAGGCTTTCGGCGCGCACCCGTAATACTGAATATTAAAGGGGACGTACAGGTACGTCCATCTGCCCAGATGTGCCATTGTGCCGATGTATATAGTTGTGCGCTGGTCCTTAAGCAGTTAATAGCAGCACTGATGGGGTAAGTCTGAATGCACTGCTCAGTTTACATTAGACAATAAAACAAAAATGCTGTTCCTATCCTCAAATAAGATGGTGAGTGGCGCTGCCTGTCACCTGAAAGGTGAACCCTCAAAGGTGAGTCACACTTCTCAAGTAAAAGTACAAGTGCTAAATTAATTTTACCAGGGAGTGTTATGTACCGGTGATATGAATATCAGAATCTCATATGTGCATGATATGTTGTCAACCTAATAAACTTTAAACATGCAAAAATGTTATTGTGTGGTGCACTTATTTAGTGCTTTAGTGCTTAATTACTGAAATATGCATGTATATCCACTGCACACAAAATTAAAAACAAAAAAATGAATCTGTAAAAATGAAAAAATCACTAAAAACAAAACACAAAAAAAACTTTTCCATGTGTAAGGGATCTTGAACAGTCACCTCCTCTGTGGTACACCAAACCGTGAAATATCAGGCATTTGTGTATCTAGAGGAAAATTTGAAGATCTTCACATTGTGTTTTTACCTCAGCTACAGAAGCCATTTTATAGCTTGCCTCCATCATATATAAAATGGCTTCTGTAACTGAGGTAAAAATGTGTTGTGAAGATCTTCAAATTTGCCTCTAGATACACAAATGCCTGATATTCCACTGTTTAGTGTATCACGAAGGAGGTGACTGTTCTGGATACCATAAACTATACCTAAATACATGCACTTTACCCCTGTAGGGGTCAGTATTGTATTTACATTTTGTGCTGCCCTAGGCCTGACTAAACTTGTGCACCCCCTAATTTAAATATGACCCACCCCTTCCGGTCAAAGCCACATCCCTCTCTGTTTAAGACCTACCCTGAAATTTTTGAGTGGGGACACTAGTTCTTAGGTCCTGTGGGGGGGGAGCAATGGATTCCCTTATTTTGCATAGATATATTCTCACTTCCTGTTTGGCTTTGTGAAGGGAAAGGAAAGGGAAATCTCTGCAATGGGACAAGGATGGTAAAAAATAAATTGACGGGGGCTATAAGCCTCTCTTACTCTATCCAAAATGAAAAAAAAAAAAGTGTTGCCTATAGTTCTACTTTAAGCACACATTTCTGATCATTTTATGGAGAGGACTAAGAGGATATAACCATGCCAATGGTGCAGCAGAAAACATATAGCACAGTGAGGAAGGTTTGTTGTCCAGGCTGATAGGACAGTCAAAATTAGAAGCAGCTTGCGTTACACTAACAGTGTTCCACAAGCCGGTGGGGACTCTTTCTGTGCTGCCCCCCTGCAAAGTGCTGCCCTAGGCCAGGGCCTTGTTGGCCTAGGCCAGGATACAGCGTTGGTAGGGGTACAAGGATCTGGTAAGTGTGTAACTGAAGGGAAGCATAAATATCACTTCACTTCCTGCACAGCATTCAGGATTAAAGTGGATGTAAACCCACTCTCATTCTTTCTAAACTACTGCCATAGTGCTGATCTATAAGGATATATATGCCTCCTGCATGTATCCTTACCTGTCAAATGTCTCCCTTCTGTCTGTTATAAAAAATGCAGATTCTGTGGGTGGATCTGCTGTCTGGAGCTCGGTGGCTGGATTCGTGATATCAGTAGACTCCCCGCCCACCTCTACATTCCCCTTGTCAACATGCATTTTGTCCTTATGTATTACTTACACTGAATTATGCTATGATCACTAACATCCTGTCAAAATCCAGAAAAGTAACCACATGACTTCAGAAAAGGAGTTGGGTTGGAAATTAAAAAAATAATGCATGTCTCCAGGCTAGTGCATGAGATATGTAAATAACCTGTCATTCACAGCAAGGGGGGCAGAACGGACCAATGTTTTTCTCTGTTACTCTGTTTTATCTCACTGAACAATAAAAGAGGATTGCTCAGAGCTGGATTAACTCGTTGTGGCAAGACTGGGCACAGATGATAGGAAATCTTTTACTCTACATTGTGACAGAAAAAAAAAATTCTAGTTTACATCGACTTTAAGTGTATGCACAGTCACTTTGGATACCTGCACAAGTCACTTGGGAATACTGGTTTATGCACTAAGGACTGGACTTATTTATATATTTCCCTATATACATCTCTTACATGCGGAAAAGTTTTTTTTTTATTTTTGTGTTTTGTTTTTTTGTGATTTTTTGATTTTTCCGGATTCAACTTTTTTCTCCAATTTTGTGAGCTGTGGCTATATATGCATATATCAGTGATTAAGCACCAAAGCACAAAATAAGTGCACCACACAACAATATTTTTGCACGTTTAAAGTTTATTAGGTTGACATATCTTGTACATATGAGGTTCTAATATTCATATCACCGGTACATAACACTCCCCTGGTAAAATTAAATTAGCACTTGCACTTTTACTTGAGAAGTGTGACTCACCTTTGAGGGTTCACTTTTCAGGTGACGGGCAGCGCCACTAACCCCCCTATTTTCCAATTCTAAACCTTTGCTCCATCATTGGAGCTCCCCAGGGGAGGCAGCAACCCAGCCTATACCTAAGTGGAATGTTACAAAACATATACACCTATCCTTAAATAGTCCATCATATTGTCCTTAACATTAGACAAGATTTTTTTAGTAATAAGCTAAAAAAAATCAGCTTTTAAAATAATTGAATGTAAAAAGTAACATACAGTACAGTAGAAAGAAAAAGGGTCACATTTTAGAAGTGCGGATTACTAAACAATAACTGCTGATTATGATTCTGATCAACAAGGTAATCATAATCATACTGATCTAGTCAATTTTATTTTAGATTTTAAATAATTATGAGCATGAGGGCTTCAAAATGTTAAGTGAAATTTGATCTAGTCATAGTTTGTACACTGTCATCAACAAAACTTAGTAGTCATTGAAGTTTTTTTTTTATTATCTTGCATTTCAGATGTGTGGTAAATATTATTTATAACAAGGGAAGGAACATGAAATTATTTGTACAGTGCTTTAGCAAAGATCAATACAGGTCTGATGATAAATCAATGGACTTAATTTTCAAACTGTGGATTTCTAAGAAACATCTCTTGAGTATCCTTACCACAAAATCTATATTCAGGCGTGTATTTAGTTTGTTGATTTATGCTCTGGTACCACTCATATTCAAGGTCTTCCATTTTTCTTACTGCTATCCATTTATATAAAAAACATCAATCACTTCACTATTAATATCCAAAAGGACCATATTTACTTAAAGATAAACTGTCCCAGGAGTAAGAAAGAACTTCCCAAACTAAATTTAGATTTTACAAAAATGTGTTAACATAAAAAATATAATATGTTTACACGTGTCAGCTTGGGTTACTAAAATATTAAGTTCTTGATAAACTAGCCTTACAGATATAAGGCTAAAATACATATACCGGTAAATATCTGTATATGTACTGTGTCAATACAGTGAAGTATTTATTAACTTTAATAATGCATAATTTGGTTCCAAATTATTTTTATTATAGGCTAACATTTAGGAAAAGTATTGGAAAGCAGTTACGCCATTAGGAAAACTGTGGTGAATACGGCTGCAGGACTTTAATATGTATCTAAACCCAAGAACTAATCTGTAATATATTGCTTAACAGTACATAGATGTGATGATAGCTTCAGTTGTCTTTTTCAGGCTGTTTATGTTTATTTTCATGCTGCCAGTAACACATTTTCTGTCAAGTGAGAATGCTCACTTGCTGTAGTTTATTTATTAGGAAGCAACATTGTGAGGTCAGAAATATGTTAGTGCTACAGAAACCTCCCCCTCTACTCTTCTCCCTAACGAAGAGCAAAGTAGTTCCATAAAAAAAAAATATGGGTAGCTTATATGTAGTGCCTATGTACTTTATAGTACTGGTGCAAGTTAAATTTAACCACTTCAGCCCTGGACCATTTTGCTGGTCAATGACCAGGCCACTTTTTGTGATTCGGCACTGCGTCGCTTTAAGTGACAATTGCACGTGCGATGTGGCTCCCAAACAAAATTTGCGTCCTTTTTTTCCCCCAAATAGAGCTTTCTTTGGTATTTGAGCACCTCTGCGGTTTTTATTTTTTGCGCTATAAACAATTTTATTCTTCTACATATTTTTCGTAAAAAAAAACGCAATAAGCGTTTATTGATTTGTTTGCGCAAAAGTTATAGCGTCTACAAAATAGGGGGTAGTTTATGGCATTTTTATTAATATTTTTTTTTACTAGTAATGGCGGCGATCTGCGATTTTTATCGGTACTGCGACCTTATGGCGGACACTTCGGACACTTTTGACACATGTTTGGGACCATTGGCATTTTTATAGCGATCAGTGCTATAAAAATGCATTGATTACTGTAAAAATGTCACTGGCAGGGAGGGGGTTAACACTAGGGGGCGAGGAAGGGGTTAATTATGTTCCCTAGGTGTGTTCTAACTGAAGGGTTGACTAAAGGAAATGACAGATCGCTGTTCATACATTGTATGAAAATGCGATCAGTCATTTTTCCCCCTGACAGGACCGGGAGCTGTGTGCTTACACACACAGCTCCCGGTTCACGCTCTGTAACGAGAGATCGTGGGTGCCGGGCGCTAATCGCGCCCGTCGGGCAGGCGCGCGTCACCAGGGGGCGAGCAGGGGGCGAGCAGGGGGCGCGCCCCTATTGGCTGAAATGCGAAATTATGTAATAATACGTGATTTCGCAGAGACGACCTGCCGCTGTAAAACTGCAGCGGCTGGTCGGCTAGTGGTTAAGGGTAGATCAGAGTGTAGTTAAACTCTGATCCAGATTGTTAAATGCAAAACAGGGTCTCTGTCTCAGCTTGGCTGTGATGTGGGCTTATTCTGTTGTACTGGGGTGTTCTTCCAGCCCCGGTGATGCAGGTGGCAGCAGTGGAGTCAAGGTTTGGGTGCTCTTTCCCAGCAGCCAATCAGGAGGGTTTGTCCTCGCCGTGCATGCTGGGGAGGGGTATTTATGAGGCAGATGCCATTTGGTCTGGGTCTTCTTCGTCCAGTGTGGCACCCTCATTTAGGGTGGCCACAACACGGCGCCCCATCGATATGGCCTACCTGGCCGAGCGTGAGTGACATGCGGTGTTCCTGGTTCCGGGACCATGCTGGCCTGGAGCATCTGAACAGCGACGGGGACCCAGTGAGTGACTGGGTTCCCACCTTTGAGGATCCCAAGCTGTACTGCTGTTCGGTGGGGAGTCAATCTAAGGAGCGCCATTGAGAGACTGGCGGTCCAAAAGGGCCTGGACAAACCATCGGGGATCGAGGTAGCCGGACACTGAGGGACTAACCACCTGTCAGTCGGTACCTGGGCGACAAGTTGAAGGAGATCCAGGCGTAACTCATCTAAGGAGGGATATCTCCAATAATCCAATCCAGAGAGGACCTGTGGCAAAGGTGTCTTTCTGAGGCTCACCGAGGGGAGTCTGTGGCAGAGGCTCTTTCTCAAGTTCAAGTTCACTAAAGGAGGGTTTGTGGCAGAGACTTTATCCTACCTTTATTTGAGTGATACTCCGGCTGCCAGGTCAGTGAGAGAGGCCTGTCTGGGTACGCTAAGCCCACTCCGGCGGGAGTGGCGCATAGAAGGGTTACGATTGGGAGCAGGACTGTTTCCTATTATCACGCCTGAATCTGATATTCTTCATTCTTTTTCAACCTTACTTTCCCCACCATAAGTTTACTGTTTTTACCCAGCTGGGTAATAAAGAGCACTGCAAAGAGCACCTGTCTTGGACATTCCTTTACTTCTACTATCTGCAATATGCAACATTCACCCCTAGGAATTTCGGAGGATCCATGAGGTAATATGCCGCCCAAAAATCCAGCAGCTTCCTCCGGGGGTAATGCTACACGTGGGGGCTCGTCCGGGATTGGCTATTACCTCAAAATACCCAAATTCAGAAGTTTAATCTACAATTGATTTAAGGAATTATCGTTTGTCAAAATGTGCATGGTGAGGATGGAGTTAACGTTGCCATTGAAGCTGGGCGCACGTGCGCCGAAGCCATGTGCACCTGCCACGTATGAAGAAAAAAACTCAGGTGGGAGGAGCCACCCACCCCTGCGTGAGACGCAGACTGAGTTTGGCGCCAAAGGACAGAGTGATTGCCCGCCCACAAGGTTGTGCGAACATGTCTGTACCATCAATGCCATTAGGGAAGCTGCGACCCCCAATGTCTGTGCCGGGAGTCAACGCGATGTCTGCTGCCGCTGGAGTCCCCCTGACAGATACCGGAATTTGAATGCGGACCCAGGGGAGGTTTGTCCTCTTTTCCAGATGTAGCGTGGAGGCCCTCGGACTGTCTTGCCCCCGATGCTCTGAGCTGGCCGTCCGCCTTTTGCCCTTTGCCAGATGCAAGAGATGCCGGAGTTATCTATTCCAAGTGTCTCTCCGGGAGTACAAGGTGGACTGGATCACTGGAAATGTGACCGCGGAGGAGGAGGCCGGAACCCTCCCCAACTACAGTGGTCGCTGATCCGGAGGTGGTGATCGTCTCATCCATGCTTACCCTGCCATCGGCTGTTACCCCAACCATATCACCAGAGGTAAGTGATGTGGATGAGAAAGAGTGCGCGCCTAGTGTGGAGGCGGATGCCATCCCGGAGACAACACCAACCAATGTGGTCTCTGTGTGGCATGCTATCGCCAATATGGGCCCCGCAGGCTTCCCGCAGCTGTGGTCGAGGCCTGCCTGTGAGCGAAAATGACACAACCAACATCCTTGTTGGGGGGCGCACATGCCTGCCCGCTGAGGAATGTGATTCATCGGACTTGGACTCTTTGTCTGACGATGGGGATGACCGATGGTTCGAAACTGAGTTTCCCGAGTCACAGTGGGGTAAAAGCTCCCGAGCCAACAAGTCCCGTAGACGCAAGAAACGCTCCAGCCATGTCGCACCAATTGCAGGTGTCCCTCAGTTAACATGGGAAGTTGGAGTGTCAAACACCAGTGTCGCGAACCCTATGCCTGCTCTTCTGCCTGTAGTGAGGAGAGCTCCTGACGCGGTTGTACTACAAGGCCGTGGAGACCCCCGTACCTTGCTGAAACTGGCACGTCTACAGTGCATTTTTATTAGAAAGGTAGCCACCGTGTACAGGTGGGAGTATCCTTACGTGCCACCAGCCCCATGCCCGTGATTGAGCAAAGGAGAGAGGACTGGTACCAGGATGCAATCTGGGAGCGTTTGAATGTGCCCAGGTGTGCCCGTGACACGGATTATACTTTTATCCTTTTGAGTCACCGTTTTGAAGATTGTTTGAGAGACTGGAGCCCTGGCCGGTACATTTTCAGCGATAGAGTGGTTCTTAAATGTTCCGGGAAGTGGATCGAGTTTTCTCCATTACTACTACAAATCACAGAGGGGACATTGTCACTCTGCCGGATCCCAGGTTCTTTAAGTAGGCCCCATGCCTACGGTGTCACCTTTAATTTTTGCTTTAAAGAAGTTATGGACAAGAACTGTTGCCCCTTTCCAGTTTTTGTTTTCATTCCACCGGATCCACACTTTTTTTTTTTTTCTGCAGTACTCCGGGGGGTTTGATCAGTTAGTACGGATAGGATCTTGCCGGCTTCTTCACAGCACCAGGAGAAATAAACAAGAAGAAACTGTTTTTTTATATCTCCCTTTTTCTACTAATTGTTCTAAGTGAGCAATGGACTGCCTTATCCTGGTAGTCCCAGCGCACTGACCACTAGGGGCAGTGTTTCTTCTTTAGCCTTGCAGCAGAGAAAAAAATACATAAATATGATTATTGTGGTTTTATATGCCTCAGCACTTAGTTGAATGTCTCTTTGGGAGGAAGGGAAATTGTGCCTTCTGACGAGAGGGTGCAGTTTCAATTCCAATCTTAGTGACTGTATATATATAGTTATTTGGATGTGTCTCTATGGGAAGAAAAGGGGTTTCACCTTAGTTGGCGGAGGTGCAGCTCCAGTTCACCCCTCAGGGACAAAAAAGGTATAATAGTTAATGTATATGAGTATATATTTTTTTTGTTTGTGTCTCTTCCAATTGTATTCTGCAGGTGATTTGACCAGCTATCAACAACTGTCGGAGAATGGGGCAGTATAGATAGTCAGGATTGTAAAATTTCTATGTATCACTGTACATAAATGCTTATTTGATAATGTTTAAAAAAAAATGTACATTTTCTATTTCTTCCTTCCACTATCCTTTTCTGTTACGCAGATTCAGGTCAGGTATTTAGGAGTTAAAACCTTTTCAAGAGCATAAATCCTTCCCCTTGGCTAGGCCCTCTAACACCACTTTTGAGCAACCCAGACTTTCCTCCCGGTCTAGAAAAATTGTTCCCGACGCATAAGTGGCCTCAGGGTAATGTCCTATCTAAACACTTCTTTAAAAATGACAAGTTTCTATCTAGAGATGACCTACTCAAGACCATCAAACCCTGTATCTTATCGCACTGGAATTACATCCAAATCAAACATTTTTTAACCAAGAGAGACAATATTCACCATTGGACAAGACCCTTGACAATGTTAGAGAAGCTATGCACCAAAAAAACTCCACAAAGACACATTATCTCGTCCCTTTACAATTCCCTATTTGAGGATTCCAACGACTTCTCCAGCTCATCATGTAAGGCTTGGGAGAGAGATTTAGATACTACCCTGTCCACTGAAGACTGGGAGAAAATCTATCTATATGCCCAAAAAGGATCACTCAATGTGGCCACACAAGAAAGTTGTTTCAAGATCATAACCAGATGGTATAGAACCCCTTCTACCCTACACAAAATCTCACCTCTGGTATCTGATAGATGCTGGAGATGTAAACGCGAAGAAGGCTCGATGCTACATATTTGGTGGTCATGCCTTCTAATTCAATCTTTCTGGATATCGGTACACGAAACTATTAATCAGGTCACCTCAGAGAATCTGAGCTTCACGACGCTTCAGTATCTACTGCACTTTAACTCTATCCCTAAGAAACAATACTTGAAATCCCTCCCCATGATCATGATCAATGTGGCGCGACAGTGCATCCCCTGTCACTGGCGTTCCCCCCATGTACCAACGAAAGCTGAATGGTTTAGGAGAATTAATAACATAGAAAGAGTTGAGGAAATCATCAGCATTTCCCAAGAGAGAATTGTCAAATTTTCAGCGATTTGGTCCAACTGGACATCATTTAACCCCCCTGACGGTAAACCCGAGCGTGACTCGGGGTTGGTTTTCAATGCTAAAATCGGTATCCCCGAGTCACGCTCGGGTTGGACGTGCAGCGGCGCGGCTTACCTTTTGCTGGATCCACGGGCAAATTACTCACCTTGTCCCTGGATCCAGCAATGCCATCCCGCTGTGTGAGCGAGCGGGACCTCCTCGCTCGATTCACAGTCCCCGTGTGCCGCCGATCTCCGTTCCCTGCGACGTTACGACGCACGGGGACGGAGAACGGCGCCAAATTCAAAAAAGTAAACAAACACTTTACATACAGTATACTGTAATCTTATAGATTACAGTACTGTATGTAAAAAATACACACCCCCTTGTCCCTAGTGGTCTGCCCAGTGTCCTGCATGTACTTTTATATAATAAAAAATGTAATTTCTGCCTAAAAACTGTAGATTGTCCAAAAGTGTCCCTTTATGTCAAAAATGGTTTTAGATCAGCTAGAAAACAGCGATAATAAATTATAATCACTTGCAGAAATGTGCGATAGCGATTTGTGGGGAAATTCGTCATAAAAAAAAAAAAATGACAGCGACAATTCTGCAACTGAGCAAATTTCAGTGATTTTGAGTTGATTACATTATTGAATAATTTTTATTATAATTATATTATTATTTTTTATAATTATTTATAATTATTTATTATATTATAATTTATAATTTTGTTTTAAAAAAAAAATCATACCCGGGATGCCTACAAGACTCTTGCTTGGTCAGATTTAAGTGAGTTATTTCTAAAAATTACAGGCCTACAGTATAAAACGCCAAATTTCCTTGCAAAATAAATGTACCGCTTTTGGTACGTAATTTCAGACAGAATCATACCGCCAGGGAGGTTAAGGTATCCCAAAATTATCAGCGGGTTATTACATAAAAGTGGTCTAAATACAGGAAAACACATTAGTTTTCAGTATCTATATACTCTTTCCTTTATCTACTTATGTCACTAAGGTTAAAATGTCTGGAAATTTTTTTATTTTTTTTTCCCCTCTTTCCTACCCTCTTTCCATGCACCTGTAAGAATATGCAACTACAAGCATATACATGTTCTTTGTTTTAGTTAGGAAAAAAAAAACATCTTAAGGTGACAGTTCTGCTATTTATGCTTGATTACCA
Organism: Rana temporaria; assembly: GCF_905171775.1. Classification (NCBI taxonomy): domain Eukaryota; kingdom Metazoa; phylum Chordata; class Amphibia; order Anura; family Ranidae; genus Rana; species Rana temporaria. The sequence continues at coordinate 505,017,372 of NC_053489.1, forward strand.
AAGATACTGCTTGTAATGACTGTATGGATGTATTCTATCTATGCCAAAATTATTTTCTTATCTAATTACCTACTTATTGTATTATGTACTATGTATGGTACACTGTTATCCACCCAATAAAGAATTTGTGAAATAAAAAAAATAAAAACCTTTTCTTGGGACACTGAGGACAGTGACTATTCAGGTAGGGGAAGTGTGTAGCGCCTATGTACTTTATAGTACTGGTGCTAGTTACATTTTAAGGGTAGATCAGAGTGTAGTTAAACTCTGATCCAGATTGTTTTCTTCGTCTAGTGTGGCACCCACCTTTAGGGTGGCCACATAATGGCGCCTTGGCGCTATGGCCTACCTGGCCAGGGCGTGCGTGCCACGTGGTGTTCCTGGTTCCGGGACCATACTGGCCCGGAGCATCTGAACAGCGACGGGGACCCAGTTTCCACCTTTGAGGATCCCAAGCTGTACTGCTGTTCTGTGGGGAGTCAGGCTGAGGAGCGCCATTGAGAGGCTGGCGGTCCAAAAGGGCCTGGACAAACCACCGGGGATCGAGGTAGCCAGACACTTTGGGACTAACCACCTGTCAGTCAGACAAGTTGAAGGAGATCCAGGCGTAAGTCATCTAAGGAGGGATATCTCCAAGAATCCAATCCAGAGAGGACCTGTGGCAGAGGTGTCTTTCTGAGGCTCACCGAGGGGAGTCTGTGGCAGAGGCTCTTTCTCAAGTTCACTAAGGAGGGTCTGTGGCAGAGACTTCATACTACCTTAGTCCGAGTGATACTCCAGCTGCCAGGTCAGTGAGAGAGGCCTGTCCGGGTACGCTAAGCCCACTCCGGCGGGAGTGACGCATAGAAGGGTTACGTTTGGGAGCAGGACTGTTTCCTATTATCACGCCTGAATCTGCTATTCTCCATTCTTCTTCAACTTTACTTTCCTCACTATAAGTTTACTGTTTTTACCCATCTGGGTAATAAAGGGCACTGCAAAGAGCACCTGTCGTGGACATTCCTTTACTTCTACTATCTGCAACATGCAACATTCACCCCTAGGAATTTTGGAGGAGCCATGAGGTAATATGTCGCCCAAAAATCCAGCAGCTCCTCCGGGGGTAGTGCTATATATATATATATATATATATATATATATATATATATATACACAATATATATGAATTGAACTTGTATATACTGCTTTCATTGGAACTTTTTTTAATACTGTTATATCACATTAAAGCGGAGCTCCACCCTCAATTTAACTTAATGTTAATATTACTAACGGTACAAATCAATGCTACATCCGATAGTTTTAGATAAAAAAAATGTACTGTACCATCTGCACTGGTATGTCTTCCGGTCTGCATCCCCTCGGGTTTCCGTCGGGTTTTCTCTGGCTTCCTGTCCCGCGCTGTGTCTTCTGGGAGCTTGTCTCTGAGCTCCGTAATTATCAAAGTTGGCCCTGTGAAAGCAAACATCGCGTGACTTCGTGTAGCAGGAAGTGACGCGGATGTAAACAAAGCAAGGAGGGCGGGCGTTTTGAACAATCTCCATTACACAGATCAAGGAAGTGCCGAGCTGTGGGCTTATGCCCACAGTAAAAATGGAGCAGGAACCGAATGGAGGAATATAAGTTTTTATTTGCCACTGTATAGCAGCGGAGCGGCCGGGGGAGACATGACACGTGAGTAGCGCTAATTAGGGTCATTTAACTTTTAAAGAGCCATTAAAAAAAAACGTTTTTGGCGTGGGAGATCCGCTTTAATACATAATACCCTTACTTATTAACAAACATGTAAATTGTATGTAAAAACAAAGACAGCTTTTGACAAGTCCTTTAACCACTTAAGGACCGCCACACGACTATATACGTCGACAGAATGGCACTGCTGGGCACATGGACGTATATATACGTCCTCTTTAAGAGCCCAGCCGTGGGTCGCGAGCGCGCCGTTGGTGGCAAGCTCGTTACCTGGTCTGAAGCTCTGTGACCGCGCCCGCGGGACCCGCGGACCTGATCGCCACTGGTGTCCCGCGATCGGTCACAGGAGAGAGGTGAGTGTCAGTGTCAGTGATCGTCTGTTCTCTGATATAGGGAATGATGATAAGTGATGTCACACATCCAGCCCTACCCCCCTACAGTAAGAAACACACATTAGGTCACACTTAAATCCTACAGCGCCCCCTAGTGGTTAACCCCTTCACTGCCATTGTCATTTTCACAGTATCAGTGCATTTTTATAGCACTTTTCTAGCACCCAAAAGTTTATTGCGATTTTTTTTTTTTTTACCTAAAATAGGTAGAAGAATACGTATCGGCCTAAACTGAGAATAAAAATTTTTTTTTATATCTTTTTGGGGTATATTTATTATAGCAAAAAGTAAGACATATTTAATTTTTTCAAAATTGTCGCTCTATTTTTGTTTATAGCGCAAAAAATAAAAACCGCAGAGGTGATCAAATACCACCAAAAGAAAGCTCTATTTGTGGGAAAAAAAGGAAGCCAATTTTGTTTGGGAGCTACGTTGCACGACCGTGCAATTGTCAGTTAAAGTGACGCAGTGCTGAATCGCAAAAAGGGGCAAGGTCCTTAACCAGTTAATCACTGCCTTATAGACAAAATACATCTACAAGGCGGTTCCTTAACTCTGGGAGGACGTCCATGGACATCCTCCCAGAATCACGCTTCCGCACGCCCCCTGGGACCCGGCCCATCACGGATCACGGTAAATCGCTGCTGATGGCGGCGGTTTACCACGTGATCGCTCCGTCCAATGACAGAGTGATCACTTGTAAACAAACCGGCGTCATGTGATGACGCCGGTTCCTCCCTCCCCTCTCTGTACTGAATGGTACAGTGTGAGAGGAGAGGGGAGAGAGCGGAGGCAGCTGCAGTGCTGTGGGCTGGATCTGTGACAAATGCAGTCACAGATCCAGCCATCCATCCATCCCTGCTCAGCCATCCCTGCCCCATACTCACAATATCCTACAATACTCTGCCCCATACTGTGCAATGCCTGCAATACTCTGCAATACCCCACAATACTCTGCAATACTCTGCAATATCCCACAATACTCTGCAATACCCCACAATACTCTGCAATAGCCTGCAATGCCCCGCAATACTCTGCAATACCCCGTAATACTCTGCAATACACCGCAATACCCCACACTACTCTGCAATAATCTGCAATACTCTGCAATACCCTGCAATACTCTGCCCCCTCCTGCTTCTACCGACTCAACGCTACGATCGAAGCCAGGATTGTTTTTTTTTTTCAGGCTTCCCAGCCTAGAGGTGAGATATGGGGTCTTATTGACCCCCATATCTCACTGTAAAGAGGACCTGTCATGCCATATTCCTATTACAAGGGATGTTTACATTCCCTGTAATAGGAATAAAAGTGATCAAAATTGTTTATATTTTGCAGAAAAACATGTCAAACTAAAATAAAGTAAAGTAAAGTGAACAATAATATATATATATATATATATATATATATATATATATATAGTTTTTAAAGCGCCCCTGTCCCTGTGTGCTCGCATGCAGAAGTGGACGCACACGTAAGTCCCGCCCACGAAAACGGTGTTCAAGCCACACATGTGAGGTATCGCTGCAAACGTTAGAGCGAGAGCAATAATTTTGGCCCTAGACCTCCTCTGTAACTGAAAACATATAACCAGTAAAAATATTTAAAACGTCGCCTATGGGGATTTTTAAGTAGCAAAGTTTGCCGGCATTCCACAAGCGTGTGCAATTTTTAAGGGTGACATGTTGGGTATCTATGTACTTGGCGTAACTTCATCTTTCACATTATGCAAAATAATGAAGAAAAAATACTAATTTGCTACATTTTATAACAGAAACAAACGGTGATTAAATACCACCAAAAGAAAGCTCTATTTGTGTGAAAAAAAAGGACGAAAATTTCATTTGGGTACAATGTTGTATGAGTAATTGTCATTCAAATTGTGAGAGCACCGAAAGCTGAAAATTGATCTGGTTATTAAGGGGGTTTAAGTGCCCAGTGGTCAAGTGGCTAACCTGCATAATGGTCCGGGTCTTACCCGGTTAAAAAACCTCACATGTTGTACATCCATAATCAATCAAGTTGTCCAGCTATAAAGATCCACGTCAATCGCAATGACTAATAACCCACCAAAGGAAAAAAAATCACTGCTCCCAATACACATCTTGTCCTGTTGGTTCATCTTTCTGAGTGAAAGGTCCACTGAATGACACCTGTTGTAATCAAATGGGCAGAGTCTCCGGAGTGACATCATTGACCTTTTTTGGACAAGAGCATATACCTGACGTGCATTGCGCTAAATGACGTTGCACCGACGTCATTTGCTTAGACGTTAACGTAAATGGCGTCCAGCGCCATGCACGGACGTTTAACGCAAACGACGTTGATTTTTAAATTTCGACGCGGGAACGACGCCCATACTTAACATGGCTTAGGACAACTAGGGCTCAGCCCTAATTTTACACGGCGTAACTCAACGGAAACGACGTACAGTTAGATCGACGGGCCGTTCGGACGTTCGGGGATCGCCGTAAGTATTCATTTGCATATTCTACGCCGGCCGCAATGGCCTCGACCACCTAGCGGCCGGCCTAGAATTGCATCCTTAAGATCCGACAGTGTAATTCAATTACACCTGTCGGATCTTAGGGCTAGCTATGCGTAACTGATTCTATGAATCAGTCGCATAGTTAGGACGGCCCTAACACAGAGATACAACGGCGTATCAGGAGATACGCTGTCGTATCTCTTTTGTGAATCTGGCCCACAATGCCCACAGATCCCGACAACAGTCAGGCTAGAATTGTGAGGAATAGTTCCTTTTCCTCATCAACATTCGAAGGTACCTCCCCATGTTAAAGTCATGTAGCCTGACATGGTTTAGGAGTGGGAGTGAATACTCATCCTTCCCTTACCTGGCTTTTCTGGATGCATACTTGGATAGGTGTCTGATATGTATTTTTAGGAGGACCTTGTTCCTTTTTTCTTGATTTTTGCATTAGGGTTCTCCTTTGAATTCATCCCAGACCTAAAGGGTAGGAATCCCATGCTTTTTTTGTTCAATAATCCACCATTAACATCTATACCAGACCCTCATCTAGGACAAGAGTCCAGAATAGAGGAATGTAATCCCTGTCTACTTGTTTTCAAACAAAATGAAGCAGCTGGTAGCTGCCATTTTGCTGACAATCTAAACATTTTATGACCGCCAGATTGGGACCCAAGAAGAGGAGGATCCTGGCTGCTCTGTGCAAAACCATTGCACAGAGCATGTAAGTATAACATGTTTGTTATTTAAAAAAAAAATGCTTTAACTCTTTCGCTGCCAGGTCCGTACATCAGCCACCAGAATTTAGCGTCAGTGTAAACTGACAGCAAAGTTCCTGGTGTCTCTGTGGATGTGTGGAGGCTGGAGAGTATTTTCCAGTGTATATGCATCTATATAATTTCCGGGATTTGAAGACTTTGTTGATTTATGTTTTTGTATTAATGGGAGGCATTGGGGGGAACCTTAGTGATTCAGAGGATTATTTTTCATAACTTTTTTATTGTTATCAGTTTAGTTTTGGGTTTGTGAGCGCTGCACTTTATATATACCTATATCTGTTGTGCTGAGTAGATAGGCATAGTGTTATCAGATAATATATGCATAGATTCACATGAGCGCAGATATTTCACTTCTAGAGTTTTGCAATTTTCACTTTAAGCATTGCTGCTCTCATCCGAACAGATTTTTTTTTTAAATGTCTTTCCTTTGGTACATCTCATTTTATTTTAAAATCCCTCACTTATTAGCCCAAACTGTATAGACTGAACCCAGGAACATTTGGCTGATCTCTAATTCTAAATAGCACATATCAGTACATACTGCAAGTGATAATTATCAAAAAGTATAAAACAACACAGCATATAGGACAAAATATAATATAATGTACAACATAGTCACTGAATTAATGTAAATGGTTTCATGGCAAGGTCTAAAAAGTTGTCTTCTGAGACTAATAGAAAATAATAAATTGTATTAATGCACATGAGAGTTCATGTTCTACTAACAATTAATACTAGATTAAACTAGGGTATACCTTGTGACTCGTAAAACTGTTTTATTCTCCCAACTTCTCACAGGGAAAAGCTGTATCTTGTGTTTACAATTCTCCTTGAGCAGTAAGTAATGGGCTTTCCTCTCACTGGGTGATTTCCTGCTGTGTCTAATGGAACTAAAATAATAACAGTGTAAGGGGAAATAAAGAAACCATCACTAGTCTTATATGGAAAAACATACTGTACATTATTGTTTATTATGTATAGTTGGCATCATGTAGCGTATAAACAAAAAAATAAGCTTTCCATAACAGGGAACGAAAACCTTAAAATTAGGCATCATTATTAAGCTACCTTATTTTGACAATTCAATAAAGCAAAAATAAAAGCTTAAGAAACAAAATACACATTAGTCTTATGTGTTTATTAAAGTTGCAAACAAAAACTACCCAGCATTTGTTCAAATTGAGCTTATTGTTGAAAAAAATATTTTAGTTATGGAACTCGTCATCAAGCTTTGTTATCATTAACTAATATTTGCTCTATTTTAGATTAAACCATCACATTTCATGTGTAAAGTTATCTTTAAAAGGTACAGCAAAATTGATTATAGTACAATCATGCATTTCTAACATCATTATTAAATGTATAAGTTATAACCATATCAACAAATGGTAAGAGAGCTAAACTTCACTTATAGAAACCTTCAGCAAATTTTTCTCACTTACAAGAAAAAATTATAAAATGTTTAGTTTTTTTAAATACATTTTTACTTTTAGGACAAAATAATAAGCACCTAATTGTGATTGTCTTACTGTTACCATATGATGTTTATGTGAAATCTCCTTGGACAGAAGGAAATATTCTTGTAGTTAGAAATATATTTTAGCTAGAGTTTAATCAGTACGGGTGTGTAACATGTCTCCTTATCTGTCTATGTAAATGCTTCTGGGCATGTTGGGAATGTGATATCTTGATTACAGTTGGTACAGTGTGCCATGGAGATGCCTGTAGGCAATTTGGTGCCAGATTTGCTTATCTAGAAAATGGGGACAATCTCTCAAACTGTTCTCAAGAAATCAGTTTGAAAGCATTCCCTTGCATTTTTAATTTTCCATCCACGTGCCTGAACGGTTAGTCCCTTTGCATTACAAGAGCTTGTTTTTTTGACTGCAAAATAATATTTGAATATATCCAATACTCAGAGGACAATTCCAATTTGATTGGATTGGGAATTTGTACCCATCAATCATTGCCACTTCATGGAAGCAAAAGAAAATCAGAATGAGGCCCATACACAATTATATGGAAATTATTTGATGTACCCTGATACTTATATTTATGTTTGTTCTATTATATATTGTAACAACCACACAATCCGACACATCTGTGTGCTTGGTCCTAGTCACAAGTATCTCAAAGAAAACCACCTTGCGTTGAACCACTCCCCTATACACCACACTCACTGGATCATATTAACCCTCTGTGTAATACACAAAAGTAAACATGTGTGTCTTTAAGCTGGTTGTTCCATAAAATAGATCACACTACACTCAGCATCCACTGTATACACCATAGACCGGACCTTCCATCAAATGTAAGGAATGTTCCACTACCCCCTAATTCCTTTCAGACCACCATACCATTTTCAGAAAGCTTGTTAAAAAGAGAAAAAAAGGGAAGCCTCCCATAGTGCAATCAGCCATTTTTACTTAAACCCCACACAGTAACAAATGAAATATTGCACTCACAAGGTAAATATGGAAAAAGACCATACAAATTGAAACCAGGAACTGCCTCAGTGCACTTTAGCGTACATTGCAGCCAAATGTAAGTGACATAACTCGAAGTCCCACCATAGGCATTTCATAATAGATGTGCATCACTAGCTGTACTTATGCTCATCAGATACCAGTGCTCCCAAGTTCCTGCTAACAGTGTCTACACCAACTCAACGTCAACTGGCATTGTGCTTTTGCTGGGTGTCCCTTGGATCCTTTGTGCCTTTAAGGAAGGGTGGGCTCCCTCCAGACAAACCTGTCCTTAATCTATGCACTTCTATATGTGCTCCAACTTGGGAGATTTTGAAAATGATAGAATTAGGACTGCTGTACACAGAGGAGCCTTGAAGTAGGCACTGCGGCTTACTCAAATATTTGCAAATGTGTGCAAACACAACCCTCTGTTTGTAATGTGAATTGTTAGACTGGGACAATCTGTTGTTGTTTTGTTTGTGATGTGCATTGCTCTTCCATATGCACCTTACTGCTAAGACTAATTATAAGTTGAGGTGGTTGCCCCTTTTTTGTATAGTTAGTTGAATTGGATGTAGGAAAGCAATGGATGCCTTCAGCTGCCATTGTGCTTTTGCTGGGCATCCCATACATCCCTGTGCCTTTAAGAAAGGGTACAGTAGGATGCCTCCAGGCAAACCTATCCTTAATCCAGTCACTGCTATGTATGCTCCAATGTGAGAGACTCTGAAAATTATAGAGTTAGGACCCAAACACACAGAGGAGCTTTGATATAGGCACTGTGGCTTATGCATATATTTGCAGATGTGTGCAAAGAAGATTTTAAGGGGAGCCCCACGCCAAAATAAAAAAAAAAATGCCATGGGGACATGGTGCTTTGAGGTCCAGACCCCAAAACATCCTCCCCATGTTGAGGGCATGTGGCCTGGTGCCGTTCAGAAGGGGGGCACTCTCTCATCCCCCCTCTTTTCCTGCGGCCTGCCAGGTTGCGTGCTCAGATAAGGGGATGGTATGGATTTTTTGGGGGAAACCCCACGCCATTTTTTTATTTTGGCACAGGGTTTCCCTTAAAATACATGATATGTTGGAGTCTACTGTATGGGGGAGTCGCAGTGCTGAAATAAAGAAATTATCTAGTCTAGAGTACATTTTATGGGCCAAGGAGTAAAAGGTATATTGCCCATGTGTTGGATGTCTGACTCTCCAAGCCTCAAACAGTCGTGGGACTTTATTATTCTTCTAAAGGATGTGGCCTGGGAGATCACCCTTTGGGAAGGGGTGTCTTCAAAGAGTGTGTGTCTATTTCTTCTAGGAGACATAATCAGATTAAAATCTCCTCCTATTACCATAAAGGGTTGGGAGTAATGTTGTATTCGACATAAAAGATCATCTAGAAAAACTGTTTGTCCAGAGTTGGGAGCATATACATTTACCAACGTGAATGTAGACGATAGGTATTCACAGACCAGGATAAGAAACCTCCCGTGGGGTTCGATGCACTTCTCCTTGACCTGAATAGGGCAAGATTTTTTTATTAATTTGGCTACGCCGGCCTTGCCAGAAGGGTCAGAAGCCAGAAATAGGAAAGTGTTTTGAAGAAAATGTCATCAATCCCCCAGCTTGGACGTAAGTCTCCTGGATCAACACAATATCAGCACCAGACCTTCTAAAATCTTTAAGATCAAGCCACTACTTTTGGATGGAATTTAGACCTTTAACATTACTGTATGAGAGACTATTCTTAATGCCATAACATATCAACAAAGAATTTGCTTATTGAAACTATAAACCAAGAACCCTGTAGTTCTCCTAACTGAAAGTTTGCAAAAAACTGACATGCCCATGCATATATCCAGAATAGCCCTAGAAACAAAATAAAAAATAGTAAAAAGGATAAAAAGAAAATATCAGTGAGGGGACCCAGTAGGGGTCCGGAACAGAAAAAAAACAGGAACTTTACGCCTGAGAGGCAGAGTCTACTCAGGAGCCCTAGACCAAAGTCCTGCACAAATCGGGGCCACTGGTCGACTCCCATAAGATGGAGACATAGAGAGGAGGGATCCACCTGCTCTCCAAAAGGTGTGTAGCTTCTTGGAAAAAAAATTAACATAGGATATGGACTTTTTCCTTTTCCATCACATTGCAGTAACAATAAAATCTGAATAAGAAAAAAGAAACATAGGAGTGTATATAACTGTACCCCATGGGAATGCAGGGTAGTATCTCCAGTGGTTGGAGAACTTTTCAACCCAGTGTCCAGAACAAGAACAGTGTCTAGTACAAAAACAAAATCAGGGACAATCTGTCACAAAGGCATAGGCATGCCTGCCAGTAAATTATTGCCAACTTATAGTTACCCCCTGACTGTTTTTCAAGGAGGACATCTGGAGTTGCATTGAGGGGTGGAGAAGGATCTCTTCTGCTTGCTTTGGACTGGGGTTCAGATCCGGTTAGATGTAGTAGGAGCTGCTCGGCCAGACATGGCAGCAGGTGGGAGCAGAAAATCTTTTGGCATAGGAGGCAGGCTCATGCTCTTTATGAATGCTTCTCCTTCATGTAAATCACAAAGAAAATGCTGTGTGCTTTCTCGTGGAACAACCAAGTGGAAAGAAAAGCCCCATAAATATGGGATGCACTGGTGTTGCAGATGGGAGGTGATAGGTTGGAGGTTCCTGTGTTTAGCCAGTGATTGGAGACAAATCATTGTAGATGTTTTCTTGCATGTAGCAAGGGTCAGTGCTTCCTTGCTGTCATAGAAATGAAAGCGTACTATGACATCTCTAGGTCTGGCTCCAGTGGGTGGCATAGGTCCCAGGGACCTATGGGCCCAATCTAATCTCCAATATATGTCTGCAATGTTTGGGGTCAGGGTGTTAAAGAGCCCCATCAAGTATGGTTGTAGACTATTATTACCCACATTCTCTGTTATACTGCGGAAGTGCAAATTCTGACGCCGTTCTCTGTTCTCCAGGTCCTCCTGTTGCAACTGGAGCTGGGATACCGAATGTTTAAGTAAGGTTTCTTTCTCCAATTCCTGGACATAATGGACCAGATTATCAAATTTAGTCTCTAATGCATCGGTTCATTCTCCTATTTGAGCAATTTCCCCCTTCAGTTCCTGGGATAATTTACCTACCACCGCAGCAATGTTGCATGTCGATGGAGGAAGGCCTGAAGTTTCACATCCAGCAGCTCTGGAGTTAAAACAGCCTGCGTGGTTTGGGGGGAGATTGCAGGGGTATCCTGAGTGAGGGATGCTCCGCTTTCGTGTCATCGGTCCCCAGCAGCAAATGGATCCACGGGAGCAGGCAAGACTGGGGATTGCGGCCTAGTAAGGAATTTGTCCATCACGGTCTGGTAGCATGGGTCTAGCAGCAGTCTATAACAGTGTTTTTGCTCAATCTTACCCATGGAGTGCTGCAAGCATGGAGGGAGTCTTTATGCTTACCCTCATGGTGAACAGAGCAGGATAAAAGCCGTACAGGGATCTACACATCCGCCATGTCCGAGAGCCGCGCATGCCCCACCTCATTCTTCTTTAAGTTTTGTATCAACTGCTCCCTGAGCAAGAGGTCATCTAGATAACCTAACATTGAGATACCTTGAGAGCTTAGCAGGCCAAAGACTGGAGCCAGAACCTTTGTAAACACCCAAGGTACTGTAGCAAACCCAAAGGGCAGAGCCACAAAGTGTTAACCTTCTATCTTGAAGTGTAGAAACCTCTGAATAGGTTGAAATATTGTCACGTGACATGTAGGTATGCATCCTTTATATCTATAGATGCAATAAAATCCCTTACTTGCATTGAGGCCACCACCAAGTGCACCAACTTTTTATCAGTTTATTCTGATATGTATTATTCTACATATTTTTTGTAATAAAAATCGCAATAAGCGTATATTGATTGGTTTGCACGAAATTTATAGCATATACAAAATAGGGGATAGATTTATAGCATTTTTATTATTTATTTTTTTACTAGTAATGGTGGCGATCTGCGATTTTTATCAGGGCTGCGACATTATGGCGGACACATCGGCCATTTTTGACAACTTTTTGGGACCAGTGGCATTTATACAGCGATCAGTGCTATAAAAATGGCAGGGAAGGGGTTAACACTAGGGGGCAATCAAGGGGGTTAATTGTGTTCCCTGACTGTGTGTTCTAACTGTGGGGGGAGGGTACTGATTAGAGAAAATGACAGATCAAAATTCCTAGCTAAAAGGAACCCACGATCTGTCTCTCCTCACAGAACAGGGATGTGTGTGTTTACACACACACACATCCCTTTTCTGCCTCTCGTGCCCACGATCGCTCATGTCCAGCGGTCATCGTAACCATCGGTCATGAGCATTGGCACCCCCGCAATGCAGCAGGCATGCGTGTGGCTGATATCCCATTTAAAGGGACCAACGTACAGCTAGAACGGTTCGCTTGATCTTGCCACAATATAATGATGACAGCTGGTCGGCAAGTGGTTAAAAAAAGAAAAAAGTGTCTCTCAATGTAAATCCACCATCAATCATGACGCCCGCCACACCCAAAAAATATAAAAAAATTGAGGGCATGTGGCCTGGTATGTTTCCTTAAGGGGGCGCTCGCTCGTTTTCCAACTTTTCCTGACGTGCCAAGGATAAATGCTCGGATAAGGGTCTGGTATGGATTTTGGGGGACCCCACACCGTTTTTTTTTTTTTATTTTGGCATGGGGTTTTAAATTAGATTTTTTTTCTTTAGAAATCTCATTTTTGCTGTAGCATGTTCTGTAGATGCTACAAATGCGCCACTTTACAGGCACATTAAGAGGTCCCGCAGGCACAATATTTTAAGTAATTTTTCATTTTCATTGTTGCAATAATTAAAAATCACTGCTCCTTAAAACACAATTGTTTAAAAAAATATAAAACATTTATTGATGCCCCAGGGCAGTACCCAGGCCCCCCATTCCCCTTTTATGGTCAATTAATTGCATAAAAGTATTCAAAATGGGCACTTTTTTTTTTTTTTTTTTTGGCTCCCATAGACTTCAATGGGGTTTGCTGTTCGGCTTAGAACATTTCCCCCGTTTGGGAGTTCTGCTGCAAACCGAACAGTGGGGTGTTAAGCCCATCCCTGTCCCTTATACTGTTCTCTCTTTAAAGGATAAGTTCACCTTTGTTCATTTTTTTATTCCAGCTCCCCTATGTACTAATAGAGCCTCACCCATGTTTCCAGACGTATCCCTTTATAAAGTCTTACTTCCTATTTATTTATTTATTTATAAAAATGCTTATTGGGAGCGCAGTCATTACCCAAAAGGCCTCGATGCGCTCATAGAACCGACATATACAAATACAAACAGTCTCCCATTACTGTACGATAATTATATAAAAACACATACTAACCATTTAAAAACTGAAGTACTAATATCTTACCCTAATTCGGACCATACACTTGAGAAAATAAAAAAGTTTTTAAAAACTTCCTAAATTTTAATAAATCCGTCTCACATCTTATGTATAGAGGTAGAGAATTCCAGAATATAGATCCCTGCACATCCACATCCCTAGTCAGATCATAGGTAATGACACAGGAAGGACATGACAAGCTGACCTCATTAGCACACACCCTGCATCATCTACCCACCCACTCCCAGCTGCACGTTTTTTAAATAAAATACAATCAATCAGTGATCATACAATCTACAAGCAGATTGGGGTGACAGAGCTATGGGGGGCTGTAATGTGAATAGGGGGCAGATCTGCAGGGGCTGTAATGTAAAAATGAGGACAGAGCTGTGAGAGGACAGTAATGTGAATGGGGAGCAGATCTGCAGTGGCGTAATGTGAATGGGGGACAGAGCTGCAGGGGCTGCAATGTAAAATGGGGGAACAGAGCTGTGGGGGCTGTAATGTGAATGTTGGCAGAGCTGCAAGACCTGTAATGTGAAGGGGGCAGAGCCATGTGGGGCTGTGATGGAAAGGGGGACAGAGAACACTGCTGTGGGAAGTGAATGCTATAAAGGAAGGCATATGACACCACTGTGGGTGGTGACATAAAAAGGGGATTGTGATATAAAAATACATACATAATATACAGTATATGGGCAACTTTAATTTTAGCCTGTCTTACATTTTTATTAGATAATGATTGAATAATGTTATTATTAAGCATATGTCCTATTATTTCATAATTGAAAACATCTCAGTCTTGCAGTTATATTGAAGAGGCTGAGAGGGATGTAGCTAATTATGAACTGTATGCGTGTAGTCTTGAACCATTTAGGAGAATTATTGACTAAATCATTATTGTTATTATTTTTGCCCTTTTTTAAAGGGCAATTTCTAAATAAAAATCAAAACCTGAATGAAAAGCATAAAGAGGGTAGGCAGTTGTAAAAATAAATAAAGTTAAGAAGAACCATTAAAAATAAGGAAGCAGTAGGATGAAATTTCATAAAAAAAATCCTGTAGCCATATATGTTTTTAGATCATGAAGATTAGTGAAAACAATATTAAAAGGTCAGCCAAGGAGCAAAGATGGTGGTTTGGAAAGCTTTGCTGGATGAGGACTGAAAAATAGGGTTGCTGAGCATGTTAAAAATAAGGTAAGGTAAGGAATTGTATTCTTAGGATGTTTGGAAACCAACAAAGCTATTTTTAGAAAAATTCAAAAGCTAAGTAGTATTTAAAGGGGTTGTAAAGGTAAATTTTTTTTTTCCTAAATAGCTTCCTTTACCTTAATGCAGTCCTCCTTCACTTACCTCATCCTTCGATTTTGCTTTTAAATGTCCTTATTTCTTCTGAGAAATCCTCACTTCCTGTTCTTCTGTCTGTATCTCCACACAGTAATGCAAGGCTTTCTCCCTGGTGTGGAGTGTCGTGCTCGACCCCTCCCCTGGACTACAGGAGAGTCAGGACGCTCTCTACGTTGCAGATAGAGAAAGGAGCTGTGTGTTAGTGGGCGTCCTGACTCTTCTGTATTCCAGGTGGGCATTTGGAAGGTGAGGTGGCGGGTACTCTGGTGGTGGGTAATCTGGTGGCAGGTACTCTGGTAGTGGGTACTCTGGTGAGGTGACAAGTACTCTGGTGGGGTGGCCGGTACTCTGGTGAGGTGGCGGGTACTCTGGTGGTGGGTACTCTGGTGGCAAGTACTCTGGTGGCAGGTACTCTGGTGGCGGGTACTCTGGTGAGGTGGCGGGTACTCTGGTGAGGTGGTGGGTACTCTGGTGGGGTGGCGGGTTCTCTGGTGAGGTGGTGGGTATTCTGGTGGCGGGTACTCTGGTGAGGTGGCAGGTACTCTGGTGGTGGGATCTCTGGTGGTGGGTACTCTGGTGGCAGGTACTCTAGTGGCAGGTACTCTGCTGGCAGGTATTCTGGTGAGGTGGCGGGTACTCTGGTGAGGTGGCGAGTACTCTGGTGGGGTGGTGGGTACTCTGGTGGAGTGGTGGGTATTCTGGTGATGGTTACTCTGGTGAGGTGGCGGGTACTCTAGTGGCAGGTACATCCTTATGGGCAATCTGGGCACAGTAGTTCATATATATGTAACTGTAATGTGTAACTGACTGTAAGCTGATCTCCTTCTTACACTGGATCGGTGTGTGAAGAGGAGAACCCAGCAGCAGCGGTTAAACACAAATGTTTGTTTACATTTAGTGACCGGCTGTGATTGAACACAGCCAGTCACTAGGGATGAGCCGAACACCCCCGGTTCGGTTCGCATCAGAACATGCGAACAGGCAAAACATTTGTTCGAACACGCAAACACTGTTGAAGTCTATGGGACACGAACATGAAAAATCAAAAGTGCTAATTTTAAAGGCTAATATGCAAGTTATTGTCATAAAAAGTGTTTGGGGACACGGGACCTGCCCCAGGGGACATGTATCAATGCAAAAAAAAGTGAATTTTTTTGGGAACATTGATTTTAATAATGCTATAAAAGTTAAATATTCCTTTAAATTTCGTACCTGGGGGTGTCTATAGTATGCCTGCAAAGTAGCGCATGTTTCCCGTGTTTATAACAGTCTCTGCACAAAATTAAATTTCTAAAGGAAAAAAGTAATTTAAAGCTAAAATAAATTGTTGGGTCCCGGGAATACAGATAAAAGTCATTGGGGAAAAAAAAACATGTGTACCCCCCTTAGTCCATTACCAGGCCCTTTGGGTCTGGTATGAATATTAGGGGGAACCCCAAACCATAATTACAAAAAAATTGGGGGATCCCCCCAATTCCTTGTCAGACTCTTCAGGTCTGGTATGGATATTAAGGTAAACCCTGCGCCATTTTTGGGGATTTCAGTGCAGAATAAGCAGAAATATCAGCTTGAGGTTACCAGATTTATTTAAGAATAAAAAGCTATGTTTCTGCACTTGCATCTTTTTAAACAAACCATGGGAAAATGTGCATGTTTTACAGAGATGTACTGTGTATTTTTTTGGCCCACACATGCAATTTAAAATAAATTCTTCATGCAAGTGCATAGTTTAATCTTATCTTCATATCAGGATACTATATAGTATAAATGAATAATAATATTACCTATTTATATCCCAAAGATGATTTCATGCATTTATTAGCTTAAGCTATCATACAGAGACAGGTAGATCTATGTAGTAGTATATTATAAATTTACTTTATCCAATTAACTACTGTGGTTGATATCATTAAATGTGCAGAAATAAATAACAACATGAAACAATAAATACTACAAAGACCACACTTTTCTCTGACAGCTGACTCAATTCAACATGATGCAATACAATTACAAAGACTGATAACATCACAAACTGGTGAATATCAGAAGTCTGTTCTCTTGATAGCATGATCTTATCTGATATTGACCGATCGCTTACTGGAAAAGAGTATCTGTTTGTTCAGGATTTTATAGTTAAAGTCTTTATATGCCAATAGTCATAAAGAAGAATGGGTGATCAAACTTATATTTTACTAGCTATAATACATAATGTATACTGTGTGTATGTGTATATATATATATATATATGTGTATATATATATATATTGTGACAACAGGCAGGTTAGGTTAAATTCCCTGGTTGCATCCAGGATGCAGTATATATATGTCCTAGGTTCAGGCTTTATGCCAGTTTGTACCTCTAGGGGGAGTGCTGGTTGGATTAGAAGAGCCCAGCTGAATTAGGTGGGCTCATTAGGTCTTCTACAAAAACTCCCAGTATGCTAAGGGAGATGCTCCAACCTGGAACCAGATATGTGTGGATAGTCTGGGGAGTGTGATCTCTGTGCGGCAAGCCCAAGCCTGTGTGGCTATTACTAAGAACTTTAAAAAGCAGCGAGTCAGGGACTGGGGGGAGCACAAAGCTGTACCCAGTTGTTAGTTAGGGACACCAATGTGTATAGCGAGCAGGTCAAGTTGACCAGGATTTATTTTTGTGTTTCTTTTGTTTTCTCTTATATTTTTTTGTGTATAGTTCAAATAAAACCCCACCTTTTTGTTTTTCACCTACCATTGTCTGCTGTGCCTAAATTATTGTGTGGTGAGCCCATTCAGGGGGTCACACACACCCACTGCCGGGATAACCCCCTCACTATATATATATATATATATATATATATATATATATATATATATATATACACACACAATATATTATCAAAAGCATTAGGACACATGCCTTTACATGCACATGAACTTTAATTGCATCCCAGTTCGTAGGGTTCAACGTTGAGTTGGCACACCCTTTGTAGCTATAACCGGCAGTCCACAAGGTTTAGAAATGTGTCTATGGGAATGTTTGACCATTATTCCAAAAGCACATTTGTGAGGTTGGCCACTGATGTGGACGAGAAGGCCTGACTCCCACTCTCCACTCTAATTCATCCCAAATGTGTTCTATTTGGTTGAAGTTAGGACTCTGTGCAGGCCAGTCAAGTTCCTACACCCCAAATTAACTCTCCAAACTTCTCATGGACCTTGCTTTGTGCTCTGGTGTGCAGTATGTTGGAACAGGAAGGGCCATCCCCAAACTGTTCTCACAAAGTTGGGAGCATGAAATTGTCCAAAATGTCTTGGTATGCCTTAAGGGTTCCCTTCATTGGAACTAAGGGGTAAATGGGTGAGAGCGCTGATTGGATGTCAAACTGGAGACCTTTTCCAGTTATGCCCCTTCGAAAGAAGGTTGGTTTCTTTCAGACCAGCTGCCGTACACACTGGCTGAATGTCGACCGGTTTCTATTGAACTTCCCGATACTGCCAGATGGTCAGCCCATGTGTACAGGGCTTAAAGGATCACTAAAGGAATTTTTTTTTAGCTAAATAGCTTCCTTTACCTTACTGCAGTACTGGCATTTGAATGGAAAACTATTAAGTTGGGCTTTAAAGGCACACAGTACAATTTGTATAGAAAACTAGAAATTTAATATGAAATATCATAAAATCAAACGGACATAAAATCAGTTATAGAAATTAGGTCAGTGACTGGTACTACAAGGATAATAACAACAACTATACAATCTCATTATACACAGGCTTCATTTAGAAAGCACAATTAACGATACGATGTTGAGTTGTATATCCTGTGTAGAAATCCGGAGGTTAATGGAGGGCTTGCTCTACATGTTACGTGCTGTGCGCTTCCTCAGGAGCATAAGATATTGCATAAATAGGCCGCGTTGGGGGTAAACAAGCGACAATCGTGCAGTTATCCCCACAGTGGCTGGGTATACAGTTCGTATTGTTCCATTCTAATGTAGGTATATTCTCATAAAGCACGAGTTTATAGAAATAATGGTGTTGAGGCGATCAATTGCTGGTAAGCAATAAGAATTCGGGTCCGGGGGTGTATAAGCGCGGTGGTTCAGTGCTAGATGTATTGGGCTAGGCACATTAGGTAAATAAGTATGTCTATCAAAGCAGTCCAGAGATCGTCAGTCAGTAAGGCAGAGGATATTATATAGGACTAGCAAGGCAAAAATCCTAAAGCCCAAATTAGCACACGAATCCGCGCGTGTCCCCGATGGAGAGAATGACGCCAATTAAAATAGGCCCTTCTTCTTTACAAATTACTGCAGTACTGGTTTCATGTCCTCATTGTTCGTTTTTGCTTTGAAGTTGCTGTAATTCTGCTCTGATCTCCACATTTCCTGGTTGTCTGTTTCCTTATAACCACAGTACTGGGAGCTTTTCACGGTGGTCTAAGCTGTCATTACTGTGTGTCTAAAACTTAACATAACCAATCAGAATAATTTTAAAAACAAAACACTGCCCTGGATTTGTTTGTTTTTGTTCTGTGTGTCTCTCTAGTTCACAGGAACATGAAACCAGTTTAAAAGTATAACTAACCTGCAGGCACATTATATGATTGTTTTTTTTCTATTTTTAATCATTTTTAAAAGGAATCAGTTAACTTGTATGTCTCTATACCCTGTAAACAGTCATTTCAGCAAAAAAAAAAGTTCCTTTAGTGACCCTTTAAGAATGCCAAATAATCTGGAATAGGAATAGAAGGAGGAATAGAAGTAGGAGTAATATAAGACTTTAGTAACATTTAAAATTCTCTGCCATCTCAGAGGCACAGTGTATGAGCTCTCCCTCACTTGTTTTAAGAGATTCTACATACATGGATTATTTTTGAAATCTTATTATTATCACCAATACCTGATACATTTGTTTAAGTTCCTCAAAAAAATTTGGCTAGAAAAAACAATCTATTTTCTGCTTTGGGGATGGTAATAGAGTAGTAAATTTGTTGGGCTAACACTTCTGGCTCCCAGTTGATGGTGGCTTCACATGTGGACTCTCTGACCAGAAGTGCATTCTTTGATCAAAAGTGCCTGAGTTAAAAACCAGGAGTTTGAAACAGGAGGTAAGACAGGAGTCTTCATTATTTTTTTTCAATCACTGATCCAGAACAAGCTTGCAGCTAATAAAGTTGGAACTCTTGATATATAGATTCAGCAGTGCAGCAGACGCTCTCATCTTAGTCTGCTCACCCCATGGATAGTGAGAGCAGGACGCTCTCAAACGAGTCGGCTCTCCCCAGGGATAGTGCAGCCAGGCAGGGTCCTCCCAGCTCTCGGCTGCTGCAGACACAGCACAAAAAAAACAGGACTCCCACCCCCCCCACACCCCCCTAGGCAATTGATCCAGGGTTGCACCGATCGCCGTTAAGGGGTCAGGAAGGAATTTTTTCCCCCGATCGCTGCAGATTGGCACAGCAAGCCTGGGGTTTTTCGCCTTCCTCTGGACCAATCGGGGAGAGAAGACTCAACGAGTGACCGCTCACTTGGACAGTCTTCCACCCATCACCATATAAGACCCCCCCAATCAACATTACTTCCCTGCGTTTTTTTCTGCGACCATGGGTTACCTAAAATACTCTGCAGAAACTATCCGGGAACTAAAACCATTTGCCTCTATACTCCCAGTTGTCACCAAAAAAGCTCTAAGGAATGAGCGACTGTTGAGAATCAATCGACGATCAACCGTCAAAAACCACGCGCAGGTACCCCAGCCCTAGCGCATAATATGCGCTTTGGTCTACACAAGATCGGCAGTAAAACACCGACAAGAAATCTATGATTTCATCCTTCAACACGATCTAGACTGCCTCTTCATCACAGAAAGCTGGCTGACAGCCGACTGCAACACCATTCTAGCAGAATTGGTGCCAGCAAATTATCGCATTCAAATGCAAAACAGAGTGGGGCAAAGAGGGGGGGGGCCTGGCGGTGATCCACAAGACTCACCTCTCGATCACCAAACCAGTCCTTCAAAACTCGCTTCCATTCATGGAAACCCTCACTCTGCAGCTGCAAACAAATCCCCAAGATACGGTCCATATGCTAAAACAACTCCAGCTGGTTTAATGACCAGCTGACGTTGCTAAAGCAAGAGCGTAGAAGAGCAGAAGCTGCGTGGAAAAGGTGCTCTTCAGATAAAAACCACACCATTTACAAGATAATAACAAAGAAATATCACAAAGAAATCTTCACGGCCAAAAAAAATCATTTCTCCAACATCATCGCAAATGCCCTTAACCGCCCCGAGAACTCTTCAAGCTGGTCACTCAGACTATGAATCCAGCTTGTTTAGAGGCCCCCAATTCTGATTCACAAGAATTTTGCAACGAATTATCGGATTATTTCATTAATAAAATTGAAAAAATCCGTGAAAGTATTCAGCAAAATGGAACCGTCACCAACTCCCCCCCAAATCACAAACCTAATACCCACATAAATCCATCGCAACCACCAAAATTCACTCTAAAACCCATTTCCATCGATGCCACTAAAAACATCATCGGGACTCTGCGTAATAGCACAGCACCCAATGATATCATCCCCACTAAACTGCTGAAAGAAAGTGCCGATATACTGGCACCAGCTATCACGCAGCTCATTAACCAATCATTCAAGGAGGGCATGGTGCTCACCTTGCTAAAACAAGGTACAATAAAACCAATTCTAAAAAAAACTACCCTCGACCCCAAAGACCCAAACAACCGGAGGCCCATAACAGCTCTAAATGTCTTCTCCAAGGTAATGGAGAAAGTAATTGTACAACAGCTGCAACTGCATTTAGACACCCATAAATTACTCGATCCGTTTCAATCAGGCTTCCGTCCGGTTCACGGAACAGAAACGGCGCTGCTTAAAATATGGGATGACGCTCTAGAGGCCGCAGATGAAGGAGAATCTTGTCTCCTGATACTGCTGGACCTAAGCGTGGCTTTTGACACTGTAGACCACGGACTACTACTGGCTAGGCTAGCTGAAGTAGCCGGAGTCGCTGAATGTGTTTTACCCTGGTTCTCCTCCTTCTTGGAAAACCGATCACAAATAGTGAAACTGGGGTCTTTCACTTCTGAAAAACGTACGGTGTCATGCGGAGTCCCTCAGGGATCTCCCTTATCGCCCGTATTGTTTAATATCTATCTTCGCCCTCTCTTTGAAATCATCAGTAACCAGAAGTTACTTTACCACTCCTATACAGACGACACACAACTGTATTTCCGCATCTGCAACAAAAAGGATCATTCTCTTGGACTAGAGAAATGCCTCACTCTAATAGATAACTGGATGACAAACAGTTATCTTAAACTCAATGGTTCGAAAACAGAACTTCTCCTGTTTCACGCTAACCGGAAAAATCACCCCGCGTCAACATGGACTCCCCCACCCATTCTGGGTAAAACTATCACCCCTAGCACCAAAGTCAAAAGTCTCGGAGTCATTTTCGATACCTACATGACAATGGATGCACAAATAGGGTCAGTAGTCAGCGGATCCCACCATCTGCTGCGCCTACTACGCAGACTCACGCCCTTTATCCCGAAAGAGGACATTGCAGTCGTGGTGGGAACAATCATCAATTCCAGACTCAACTACGCAAATGCCCTCTATCTAGGACTCCCCAAATACCAAATCACTTGTCTGCAAGTCGTTCAAAATACGGCCGCTCGACTAGTGACTGGGAAAAAACCATGGGAATCAATCTCACCTTCACTGAGATCCCTTCATTGGTTTCCGGTAAAAGACAGAATCACTTTCAAGGCACTCTGCCTAATACATAAGTGTATTCAAGGCAACGCCCCCCAATATCTATGCGAAAAAATAAAAGCCCATAACCCCAATCACATTCTGCGATCCACCAATCAAAACCTCCTCCAGATACCCAAGGCCAGATACAAGTCCAAAGGAGATCGAAGATTTGCAGTCCAGGGACCTCGCCTGTGGAATGCACTACCAACCACCATCCGACTGGAGTCGGACCACTTGGCCTTCAGGAGAAAGATTAAAACCCATCTCTTCTGAGGTCAAGGGGTTCCTTACCCATGAAATGGATACAGCGCCCAGAGGCGATTCAGTTTGCATGTGTTGCGCTTTACAAGTCTCTCTCTCTCTCTCTCTCTCTCTCTCTCTCTCTCTCTCTCTCTCTCTTGGTAACAATTTACTAACACTGTGGTTTTGTGGACAATGTATCAGATGTATAAAAGAAAAAAAAAACTGTGATATTTAGAATAAGTGTATCAAGCTGCAACTCACATGTTGTACAACACAAAATAGAGATTATTAAAGAAAAACAAGCTGCACTGAAAATTGACCTGTGAAGCACTAGCCCACTAGTGCTAGTGTGGGTGCACTCACCAACAAATTAATTAATGAAAAAAAAATCTAAGCATAAAGAATAGAAACTGTAAGGGCCAGATTCACATAGACTTACGACGGGTGTATCAGTAGATATGCCGTCGCAAGTCCGAATCCCCGCCGTCGCAACTTTAAGCGTATGCTCAAACTGAGATACACTTAAATGTTGCTAAGATACGACCGGCGTAAGTCTCCTATGCCGTCGTATTTTAATTGCATATTTACGCTGGCCGCTAGGGGCGTGTACGCTGATTTACACCTAGAATATGTAAATCAGCCAGATACGCCGATTCACGAATGTACGCCCGGCCGTCGCAGTAAAGATACGCCGTTTACGTAAGGGGTTTTCAGGCGTAAAGTTATTCCACCAAATACATGGCGCAGCCAATGTTAAGTATGGCCGTCGTTCCTGCGTCGAAATTTGAAAATGTTATGTCGTTTGCGTAACTCGTCCGTGAATGGGGCTGGCCGTAATTTACGTTCACGTCAAAAGCATGACGATTTACCGACGTCATTTGGAGCATGCGCACTGGGATAGGTCCACGGACGGCGCATGCGCCGTTCATTAAAAACGTAAAATATGTGGGGTCACTAGTATTTTACATAGAACACGCCCCCAACCAGCCTATTTTGAATTAGGCGGGCTTACGCCGGCCCAGTTACACTGCACCGCCGTAAGTTTCAGCGCAAGTTCTTTGTAAATACAGGACTTGCTGCTCAAACTTACGGCGGCGTAGTGTATCTGAGATACGCCACGCCCGCCTAATTCTACCTTAATCTAGCCCTTAGTCTATTCACATTAGACACAGTTGGATTTAAACACCTTTTTTTTCCCTTTATGCTTAGATTTATTAATCACTTGTTTTTTTATTAATTAATTTCTTGGTGAGTGCACCCACACTAGCACTAGTGGGCTAGTTTTTCACAGGTAAATTTTCAGCGCAGCTTTTTTTCTTTTATTATGTATCAGATGTAGCAGTGATCTGAATAATTATACTGAAATTGCACTTGTTGAGAATAGGTGCTAAACGCAAGTGCTAACAGTGATAGGGGCTGATCCTGCTAATGCTGCATTTTAGGGGACACTATACATTTAGGGACACTAGTATAGTTCTCATCATGATTAACACTTTCCCTACCAAGTCATTGTAAAATTACGTCAGAGAGAACCCTCCCTCCCTCAGAGTGGACGTCATATGAGGTCCTTGCATTCCCGGGCAGCTAGGGGGCGGGCCCCTGTTGCATTGCTCGGGACCCGGTGCGCGTGCCCGGCGGCCGCGATGTCCGCCAGGCACCCGCGATTGCCCGCAATCACGGCAGGACCATGGATCTGTGTGTGTAAACACACAGATCCATGTCCTGTCAGCGGTGAGGAGACCGATGTGTGTTCCCAGTACAGAGGAACACGCATCGGTCTCCTCCCCTTTTGAGTCCCCTCCCCCTACAGTTAGAACACACTTTAGGGAACATACAGTCCTGATCAAAAGTTTAAGACCACTTGAAAAATGGCAAAAAATAATATTTTACATTGTTGGATCTTAACAAGGTTCCAAGTAGAGCTTCAACATGCAGCAAGAAGAAATGAGAGTGAGACAAAACATTTTTTGAGCATTCAATTTAATGAAAACAACAAATAAACTGAAACAAGCTGTTTTTCAGCTGATCAAAAGTTTAGGACCACACCTCCAAAAAAAATAAACCCCCCCAAAACAGAAATCCAACTTCCAAACATGAACTCAGTAATGAGTAGCTCTGCCGTTATTGTTGATCACTTCAAAAATTTGTTTCGGCATGCTTGATGCAAACGTTTCCATGAGGTGAGTGGGAACATTTCTCCAAGTGGTGAAGACAGCCGCACGAAGGCCATCTACTGTCTGGAACTGTTGTCCATTTTTGTAAACTTCCCTTGCCATCCATCCCCAAAGGTTCTCAATTGGATTTAGATCAGGGGAACACGCAGGATGGGCCAAAAGAGTGATGTTATTCCCCTGGAAGAAGTCCCTTGTCCTGCGGGCATTGTGTACTGTAGCGTTGTCCTGTTAAAAACCTGTTACCACACAGACGGGGGCCCTCAGTCATGAGGAATGCTCTCTGCAACATCTGGACATAGCGAGCGGCCGTTTGACGCCCCTGCACTTCCTGAAGCTCCATTGTTCCACTGAAGGAAAAAGCACCCCAGATCATTATGGCACCCCCTCCACTGTGGCGCGTAGAAAACATCTCAGGTGGGATCTGCTTGTCATGCCAGTAACATTGGAAACCATCAGGACCATCAAGGTTACATTTTTTCTCATCAGAGAATAAAACTTTCTTCCACCTTTGAATGTCCCATGTTTGGATCTCTTGCAAAGTCCAAACGAGCAGTTCTGTGGCGTTCAAGGAGACAAGGTTTTTAAATAAGTTTTTCGTTTTTGAAGCCCTTCAGTCTCAGATGCCGTCTGATGGTTATGGGGCTGCAGTCAGCACCAGTAAGGGCCTTAATTTGGGTCGAGGATCATCTAGTGTCTTGATTAGAGACCCTGCTTATGCAGTTCAGCAACCCGACCACGTTGAAAAACTGAGAGTTTTTTTGCCTTTGCCATCACAACATGTGACTACCTGACAGAAAATGACAATGAATCCACATCTTTGCACAGATTTGGCCTTTTAAAGGCATGTGGTCCTAAGCTTTTGATCAGCTGAAAAACAGCCTGTTTCAGTTTATTAGTTATTTTCAATTAATTGAATGCTCAAAAAATGTTTTGTCTCACTCTCATTTCTTCTTGTTGCATGTTGAAGCTCTACTTGGAACCTTGTTAAGATCCAACAATGTAAAATATGATTTTTTGCCATTTTTCAAGTGGTCTTAAACTATTGATCTGGACTGTATTAACCCGTTCCTTGCCCCTAGTGTTAACCCCTTCCCTACCAGTCACATTTACACATTAATCAGTGCAGTTTTATAGCACTAATCGCTGTATAAATGTGAATGGTGTCAAAAGTGTCCTATATGTCCGCCGCAATGTCACAGTCACAATAAAAATTGCAGATCGCCGCCATTACTAGTTAAAAAAATAAAAATGCCATAATTCTATTCCCTATTTTGTAGCTGCTAGAACTTTTGCGCAAACCGATCAAATACGCTTATTGCAATTTTTTTAACCAAAAATATGTAGAAGAATATATATCGGTCTAAACTGAGGGGAAAAAAAAACGTTTTTTTTTTTAAAAAAAATATGATATTTATAAATTAAAAAGTAAAAGATATTGTGTTTTTTTCAAAATGGTGGCTGTTCTTTTGTTTATAGCGCAAAAAATAAAAACCGCAGAGGTGATCAAATACCACCAAAAGAAAGCTCTATTTGTGGGGAAAAAAAGGACGTACATTTTGTTTGGGAGCCACGTCGCACGACCGCGCAATTGTCATTCAAAGTGCGACAGCACTGAAAACGAAAAATTGGTCTGGGCAGGAAGGGGGTGAAAATGCCCTGTATGAAAGTGGTTAAGATACTGATCCTTAACTGCTTGCCGACCAGCCTCCACAGTTATACGACGGCAGGTCGGCTCTGCTGGGCGAGATCACATAGCAATATGTCATCTCTCCCAGCAGCCAATAGGGGCGCATGCCCCCCGCTCGTCCCCGATCCCGGCATGCGCGATAGCCGCCGGGCACCCGCGATCGCTCGTTACAGAGCGAGAACCGGGAGCTGTGTGTGTAAACACACAGCTCCCGGTCCTGTCAGGGGAGAAATGCCTGACCGTCTGTTCATACAATGTATGAACAGCAATCAGTCATTTCCCCTAGTCAGTCCACCCCCCCTTCAGTTAGAACACACCCAGGAAACATACTTAACCCCTTCCTCGCCCCCTAGTGTTAACCCCTTTCCTGCCAGTGGCATTTTTATAGTAATCAATGCATTTTTATAGCACTGATCGCTATAGAAATGCCAATGGTTCCAAAAATTTGTGGGGAAAAAAAGATGCCAATTTTGTTTGGGAGCCACATTGCACGACCGCGCAATTGTCACTTAAAGCGACGCAGTGCCGAATCTCAAAAAGTGGCCTGGTCTTTGACCAGCAATATGGTCCGGGGGTTAAGTGGTTAAAGACACTATACTAGTAATGGTGGTGATCCACACCTTTATAGTGTGATTGTGATAGAGTAACAGGCAATCTGGTGATAACTGACTGGAAGGCTTGTTAACTGACTTGAATGCTATCTGATGTTGCTAGTGACACTAATACAGTGATTAGTGATAAATAATGTACACTGTACTATTGACAGGGCCGGACTTACCATTGGGCTTGACTGGGCTCAAGCCCAGGGGCCCCACCCAATAGGGGGCCCCCTTTAAAAAAAAAAAAAAAATTTTTTTTTTTTTTTTTTTTTTTTTTTTTTAGGGGTCCGGAGGCCCCCAGGGCCCCGGACGGCAACCCCCCTTTTTTTTATTTATTTTTTGTAAAAATGTTTTTTTTATATATTTTTTATTTTTATATATATAATATATATATATATATATATATATATATATATATATATATATATATATATATTTTTTATTATTATTATTAAAGGGCCCAGGGGTCTCCAGGGCCCCGGATGGCAACCCCCCTTTTTTTTATTTATTTTTTGTAAAACAATGTTTTTTTTATATATTTTTTATTTTTATATATATATATATATATATATATATATATATATATAATATTATTATTATTATTATTATTATTAAAGGGCCCAGGGGTCTCCAGGGCCCCCGAATGGCAACCCACCTTTTTTATTTTTTTATAAAAAAAATTACATTTTTTTTTTATAAATATATATATATTTTTATTAAAGGGCTCAGAGGTCCCCAGGGCCCCATGTGGCAACCCCCCCCCCCTTTTTTTTTTTTTATAAATGTTTATTTTTTTATTTTTGTTTATTTTATTTATTTTTTTATTAAAAGGCCCAGAGGTTCCCAGGGGCCCAGATGGCAACCTCCCTTTTTTTATGTATTTTTTATAAATGTTTTTTTTTTTTATTATTAAAGGGCCCAGAGGTTTATTTTTTCTTTTTATTAAAAGGCCCAGAGGTCCCCAGGGCCCCGGATGGCTACCCCCCTTTATATATATATATATATATATATATATATATATATATATATATATATATATATATATATATATATATATATATATATACAGCCCTCAAAATTTCCACTCGCCTACTAGCATTTGGCGAGTGGATTTAAGCTGGGGGCGAGTGATGACAGGGCTGCATGACCAATCTCCCTCCAATCTGTGCCTACACTTAGAGTCCCGATGAGATTGGCGGCCGAAGAGGAAAGGTGCATGCTCGGGAAAAGTAGTCTGGTGAGCCGCGCACAGGCAGAGCAGTACACAGGCGCTCTCCTTACAATTCTCATTAAGCCATGGGACCTAACAGTATGACCTCTCTGAGCCTTCCCCCCTCCCCCGGCCCCTGACCAATGTAGCTGGAGAGCAGAAAGTAATGAGTGAGGTGGAGGATTGCAAAAATTACCACTCCGGTGAAGCGCTCACTGAAAGTTGCCCTGACATGAGAGCAGCAGCCTTCTAGTTTGTACAGTTTTCTTCTCCTTGTGCTCTATGTAAGTGTTCAATAGTTTAGCCTGAGCACTGCAAACAGACTGGTCTCAATGTGTGCTGTGCGCTGTCAGTGTGCGCTGTGCTATGGTGTCAATTGCTGTGCAGTTGTGTGGATCTCAGCGCTGGATTGTACTCCCTGCCGATGTGCTGCAGCTCCTCTCTGCCAGCCTGGATAAAAGGGGGAAGTGGGGACATGCAAGCGTGGAGCCGCACACACAGGCTCCTGATGATGAGATGAATGGAAGAGAGAGAGAGGATGGATGGGAGTTGCAGAGGAGACAGCAAGAGAATGGGGAAGAGACCCAGTTCTAGTGCCCTGTCCCTCTGGTCTGCCCCCAGTGCCCTGTCCCTCTGGTCTGCCCCCAGTGCCCTGTCCCTCTGGTCTGCCCCCAGTGCCCTGTCCCT
Organism: Rana temporaria; assembly: GCF_905171775.1. Classification (NCBI taxonomy): domain Eukaryota; kingdom Metazoa; phylum Chordata; class Amphibia; order Anura; family Ranidae; genus Rana; species Rana temporaria. The sequence continues at coordinate 505,046,286 of NC_053489.1, forward strand.
CTGGTCTGCCCCCAGTGCCCTGTCCCATTTTGTTAAAGTTGTTGTTGGTAATATTTAATTTTGTAACTTGATTCTGCATAAAACATTGTCATTCCATGAGATAATCTACGAGGGCGTGTTTACGGGTGCAATTAGGCGCAGGGCAGTGTATGAATTAGGTGGGGCAACTGGTGGCGAGTAACTCTTGAGGCCTGGCTAGTAGCTCAGGACTTGAAATTTTGAGCCCTGTATATATATATATATATATATATATTTGTTTTCTTCTTTATTTCTTCTTTTTTTTGTAAAGGCCCCCCCGCTTCTCAATTTGCGGCAGCCCCCACGCTTCTCAATTTCAGGCGGCAGCACCCCCACCCCCCCTAGGTTCTCTGCTTCAGGGGGCCCATGCCTTAAGCTGTGCAAGGGGCCCCAAAATTCCTGATGGCGGCCCTGCGCATACCTCCCAACACGCACGGATTCTGTGGGACTTTCCCGCACAGACAGCTTCTTCCCGCAGTCCCGCAAAAGGGTTAATTTTCCCGCACTGCAAGAGGAGGCAGCACGGAAGCAGGAGGAACCGGAGTGGTGTGTGGAGGACTGTGGCTGCTGAAGGGAAGAAAGCCGACAGCCGGGCTAATGACAGTCTGTGGCCCCGGCTGTTGGCACAGGCGAGAGGCACTCCCCCCCTCAACAACTGCAAAATCCCCCCCCGCTCAACAACTTTAATGCGCTCCCCCCCGCTCAACAACTTCAATTTGCCCCCCCCTCTCAACAACTTCGACCCCCCCCAATTCTCGGCTCAAGGGGGCCCCTTCAACACTCAAGCCCAGGGGCCCCCACCACCCTAAGTCCTGCCCTGACTATTGACATTGGTGACAGGACCGATCAAGGGGTTAACTGGAGGGCAATCAAAGGGTTGAATGAGCCTATCAAGTGTATGCAAGTGTATATGTGCTGGTTTTACTTACACAGGATCTGCCTTTTGTCTTTACCTATATGAAAAGAGCTCTGAAAAGACAAACTAGCCAGGTCATATGTGTTCTGTTTACAAACAAGACACAGGGTTGTGGTTTGATTGGCTACTAATGATCAGCAGGTTAATGGCCAAAATCATTGGCTGACACCTGCTGACAAACTTGTGATGTAGCCAATCACAACACAGGTCATCGGAGGGCATGTACAAAACAAAGTACACTGTGATATATGGGTATATCATGGTGCCTGGGTGTGCCGCTCATGGAAAATGTACTGTGAGCAGGCGGCAAGTGGTTAAAAGTTTGATCTGTCATTTTGCAGTGGAAGTAGTATTAAATAAACTGGCTGGATATCCTTGGTGTTTTTACTGACCAAACATGCTCAGTAATGTCACCCAGGATAAAGAAGGAAGGAATAAAGAGACAAACAGACAAAGAGAGTGTGAGAGGGGAGAGAGAGAAAGATAGAGAGGGAGAGAGAGAGAGAGAGAGAGAGAGAGAGAGAGAGAGAGAGAGAGAAAAGATGGATGGGGAGAGAGAGAGAGAGAGAGAGAGAGAGAGAGAAAGAAATACATGGTGCCTGGCTGTAAGAGAAAGAAACGGAAGGAGAGAGAGAAAGAGAGGGAAGAAGAGAAATAACGCAGTAAATGAACTGTAATGCTGCGTACACACAGTTGGAATTTCTATGAGAGCTTATTGCCTGAAAATCCAACCGTGTGTATGCTCCATCGGACATTTGCTGTAGGAATTTCCAACAACAAATATTTGAGAGCTGGTTCTCAATTTGTACGACAAACAAAAGTGCTTGTCGGAAATTCCGATCGTCTGTAGCAAATTCCGATGCACAAACATCCTATGCATGCTAGGAATCAATTTGACGCATGCTCGGAATCATAACTTAATTTTTCTCGACTCGTCATAGTGTTGTACTCGGTCGTGTTCTTAAAGTTCAGAATTTCCAACAACATTTGTGTGACCGTGTGTATGCAAGACAAGTTTGAGCAAACAATTAGTTGGGAAAAAAATCCTCGGTTTTGAAGTCGGAATGTCAAAAGTGGGTAGCAAGTGGTTAAAAGTTACATTATTTACAATACGGTGACAGAGATCTATCATTTATCAGTAGAAGAAGTATTAAAAAAAACGGCTGGGTATCCTAGGTAATTTTACTGACCAAACATGCTCAATAATGTCACCCAGGATAAGGTCGGCCATAGACAGAACAAATTTCTTTCCTGCAACTACTCAATTCCTCCATCAATACAGACAGTGTTGACAGAGGAATCACTCCTGCTGAGCCATTGTGTTCACCTGGTGGGGGGAGGCGAAGGAAGCCATCCCCATCAGGAGAACACAGTGATTATTGCTAGCGGCTATAAGACTGTTTGCTAAATTCACATGTAAAATCTGGCAGGCTGGTTGCACCCTATGTCTATGACTGACTTAAGGAAAGAATATTAAAGAGTGAATTATAAGCAGAAGCATTTCTGGGGGCTGGTTGTTGTTCCGTTAAACTAGCTTCAATATTTCTCTAGTAATTTTTCTGGAATGGGTGTGCATATTAAAGAAAGTAAGAAGTTGATGGAGGCTTGGTGGACGCTGATAAAGATGGCCTCATAAGCAAGATGCTTCTCCACTTGCCAGGAACAAGCTGGATTTGAGCTCCTCCTCAGCCCTCACACAGCTCCCTGCCAGTGCCTGCTGTCTCCCCACACCTCCAGCAATGCTGAAACACCGGAGGGAGATGTCTCAGACTGTGAAACTCTTAGGCTTAGTCCTTGCTAGAAGACTACAACAAAATGGTGGTGGTAGACATTCCTCACTGTATGCCGCCGGACCTCTAGGGGCTGCAACACAAGAGGCAATCATAGCCTCCATGGATGTCACCCACACCGCCGATGAGCATGGGGTTCAGAGGCTCTCACGCCCTCCATGAAGAGCATGGCCAAGTCCAGGCCCTGCAGGGATCCTGAGCTAAATGAGGATGTGAATTTACTTATGGAGGTAAGCGTCCAGTTCTCCTCCCAGCCTGCTCTACCTCCCATAGAAGATCTTATTTCTGCCTTCTCTACCCTGGGTTGGCCCGTATCTGATACCACAATAAACACATGCTGCTTTCTCTGAGGGCCTTTTCAAGTCGACCCATTCTTGTGTGTCCATAAAGTAGCATCACAAGTCCAAGACTTTGGGGACAGGTTGGGGCATCTAGATGACAAAATGGGTAAATATGTCCCGACATTCAATACTCTGGTTTATGCCCATGAAGAAAGAGAATCTGTCTTGGATTAAAAACAAGCTCGCTGAACCGGAAGATAGGTCAAGGTGAAATAATTTGAAAACACATGGTATTTCAGAGATTTTTCAATCCTTCCATCTGCCTCACTATGCTCAAGATCTTTTCCAGGCCTTTATGCCATCACTTATATTTGCTGATTTGACCATAGACAGGAGACACAGGGTCCCTAAGCCATCAGTAGGGTGGATACAGTGGAGAAGAATTAGAACCTCTGTCAGTTTTCATTGCTAATGAAGAGGTAAAATGGTTTAAACTGTAGAAATATGCCAACTCATTAACCCTGCTAGCGGTATTCCCGAGTGTGGCTCGGGGTAAGATTTTTATACCAAAAGCGGTATCCCCGAGCCAGACTCGGGCTCGCCACGCTGCAGCCAGAGACAAAGTTACTTACCTTGTCCCTGGATCCAGCGATGCCACCGTGCTGTGTGAGCGAGTGGGTCCTTGCTCGATTCACACAGTGTCCTCCTGTGCCGCCGATCTCCGTTCCCTGCAACGTTACGACGCACGGGGGCGGAGAACGGCGCCAAATTCAAAAAGGTAAACAAACACATTACATACAGTATACTGTAATCTTATAGATCACAGTACTGTATGTAAAAAAATACACACACCCCTTGTCCCTAGTGGTCTGCCCAGTGCCCTACATGTTCTTTTATATAATAAAAACTGTTCTTCGGTTCCGGCGCCTCATGGAGTGACTGCTCTCCTCAGCAGCTCCCGCCGCACGGCTTGAAAATCGGCCTGTAAAACCCCCTCGAGCAGCCATCCGGACCCCCCTCCACCTCTGGGCACATCTCCCCACGACCATGGACCGATTCGTGGAGAAATCGGGCACCCGCAGCCATTCGGCCCAGACGGCGCCGCCGGCGGCGGCCCAGCAGCAAATCGAGGCCCCGGCTTCGGCCTACTCCGCTCCGCGGACCCCCCCAGACGCGCCGGCGGCGATGGAGGTGAGCGGCACTATCTCCCCCCTCTCCCACCTCACACACTCCCTCACCCCAATCAACGGGGAACAGCACATCTTCACCCCACCAAGTGGGGGATAATACAACCGAGCGTATTGCTCAGGCCGTAGCTGCCCTGCTGAACCCCATGATAGCAGCCTCGGTGGAGAAAGCTGTTAATGCTGGGATGGCACAGATCAAGGCCCAGCTTGGGGAGCATGGATCCAGACTAAATGAATTAGAACACCGCCTGTCTAGTGCGGAAGAGGATCTATACCATGCCCAGGCCATGGAACACGCACAGGACAAGACAAACCAATTCGTTCTTCAAAAATTAGACGATTTAGAAAACAGATCCAGACGCAGTAACCTACGTTTCGTGGGTGTCCCGGAATCACTTCAGGCCTCCGCACTCGCCGAGTTCTGCGCCCAGCGCATCCCGGAGGCGCTGGGCCTTCCTGGCCCTTGCATGGTGGAACGCGCCCACCGCATGGGGGCTTTTAATTCGGAACGCAAGTCACCGCGCCCCATCATCGCCAAATACCTAAACTACGCTGAAAAATCCCTCATACTACACTCCTTTCGGCAGGCCCGCCAGCTCCAGATTGATGGTATAAAAGTGCTAGTATTTGCAGACTATTCCATTGAGGTCTCCAAAAAACGTAAGGCCTTTCAACAGGTCTGCTCTGAACTCTTCAAACAACAAATCAAGTTTACCTTAGCCTTCCCGGCCATACTACGCCTCAAGGCCCCGAATGGAGATCAGCTGACCTTTCAGGACCCCTCAGAAGCAGAAGCTTTCCTGCGGTCGCGGCACCCACACCTCAACCCCCAGACGCCCTCCAAGGCCCCTGCACTTAACCGTTCCCTGGATCAGAGGAGCCCGAGGAAGGAATCGCCTAAGCGTTTCAGAGCCTCAGCCCATGATCCGGCCTGGGCCACCGCGAGATGATTCTCCAGCGACCAGCACACCCTCCTGGTTCTCATTCCTCCCCCTGAGCGTCTTGCTACATCGCCAAGATGTCCTCCGATCAAGTCCTGCTCATGCACCACTTGACCCCCAACCAACTGAAGGCTCTTCACCCCCCCTCTTGCCGACGGGTCAGGTAGCATTATGTGGTATACTATCCAGTTAACCCCCTCTTTGGGTTTGTTTTCTTTTACTTTTGTTTATACCTCTGCTGTGTACCTGCATTACCCCATTGACTTTGGGCCAGCTATATTCATCCAGGTTGTATCTCACTTAGATCAGTCATGTTTCTCCCCGAGCTCCCCTCCCTGATCTAACGTACCTATATATGTACAACTGCTATCGATGTTTGTTTTTGAGTTATTTGCATCCCCTGGGCTCACTGTACGCACTAACCCTGTTCCCCCCCCCCCCGCTATGGGCACTGCGTGTTAGCCGCGCGAAGCTATACCACTTAACCCTGGCTCTCAGGCACAGGTCACCTATGCCGTGACAAGGGGGCCTGCTCGTACAGTGACTCCATGTGGAAAAAAGTGAAGTTTTTGCTATTTGTTTTGTTACTTTTGTCATTTTCTTTCCAGCTCCTCATTTTACGCCCTCGTCCCCCTCCCCTCTCTCCCCCTCCCCCCGGCACTCTCCCACATGCACCATATACATCCCCTCCCCCTCGTGACTTACAGGTCCTGATCTGCCCTTACGTGGCGACCCCCCTTGGCCCCTTGTCAGGCAATATCGTTCGCAAACACACATCTCAGACCCCATTCCCGGAACCCTTAACATGAAAGTTATTTCATGGAATGTGAAGGGACTCAGGTCCCCAAATAAAAGAATGAAGATCCTTAGACACCTAAAAAGAATCAAAGCGGACATAGCGCTACTGCAGGAAACCCATTTATCCGCATCTGATTTCCCGCGCATGAAAAAACTTTGGGTGGGCACGGTCCTGGGATCCGAAGCGGCTGGCCGCAAGGCAGGTGTCCTCCTATTGATACATAAAAACCTTCCCTGCTCGGTTCTAGCGGTAAACTCCGATTCCCATGGCCGCCTAATATCAGCTCACCTCAAAATCGGTTCCAAAGAATTGATCGTTTCTAACGTCTATGCCCCGAACAGCCCAGGCAGTTCGTTCTACTGTGAGCTATCTTCCTGGCTGCTGCAAAACACCAATCTTCCTCATTTGGTCGGAGGCGACTTTAATGATACCCTGCACCCAGTAGACGACAGATCTTCCCCCAAATGCTCCCGCTCAGGCCTTGACCCACTGCAACCCTCGCTATTTGCCTCCACGATGGACTCGCTCCACCTGCGAGACCTATGGCGTCTGACCCATCCCGCGGATAGGGAATTTACGTTCTATTCTAATCCTCATGCCATATTCACCAGAATAGACTATTTTTTTCGGATCGGACGATCTCATCCCTCTGATATCAACCGCCGATATTCTAGACATCGCAATATCTGATCACGCCCCGATATCAGTCTCCCTGGACAACCTAGACCTTCCCCCCCAACCTATGCTATGGCGCTTCCCCTCCTTCCTCCACAACCACTCCGACTTCCGACATTTTATGGAGAAATCCTGGCTAGAATACTCCTCGGCGAATGCCCCCCACATAGATGACCCAAACCTCTTTTGGGATGCCGGCAAGGCCTTCCTCAGAGGAAAAATCATTTCCTACGCCACCTCCTTTAAGAGAAACGCCATGTCTAAGTTCAAATTAGCCAGTTCCCGTTTACATATAGCACAAAGAAACCTTTCTCTGGCTGACTCCCCTGACAACAGAGACGAGTGGCACGCAGCCAAACGGTCATTCGATACATGGGCGGACACTCTAGAAACAGTCAAAAAGTCCAACTTAGATGCCTCTTTCCACAAATTTGGCAACAAGTCGGGTAAGCTCCTCGCCAGACTCTGCAAAGGCTCCTTCACCCCAACCCACATCACCTCCCTAAGGGATCCGAGCGGCTCCGTCAAAACTACCCCCCCAGCTATCAACAAGGCGATGCTCCAGTTTTACTCGGCCCTCTACGCCCCGGACCCCGTTGACAGATCGGCGGCAAGCGCTTTTCTAGAGAACCTAGACATTCCTCAGCTCACCCCCGCCCAATTAGAAAGCCTAAACGCACCTATTTCTACTCTCGAGATATCCGAAACCATTCGCAAGCTTGCTCCCTCAAAAGCCCCGGGCCCTGATGGCTTTACGGGCGAATTCTATAAGACCCTTCAAAACATAGTGGAACCCACTTTACACAAAGTATATTGCGGCGTCTGGTCCGGCGGCCCCTACCTCCCCTCGGGAAACCAGGCTATTATAAAGTTATTGTCCAAGAAAGGAAAAGACCCGCTCGAGCCAGGCTCGTACAGACCGATATCCCTTCTGAACCTAGACGTAAAAATTCTATCCAAGATCGTCGCCAATCGGTTATCAGATATCATTCCCTCCCTGATACACCCGGCTCAATCGGGTTTCGTAAAAGGCAGGACGGCCACTTTAAATATACGTAAAGTAATGCTGGCTCTAGAACATGCTAAACAACACCCAGAAGGCGATTTCGCCATTGTCACATTGGACGCGGAGAAAGCCTTCGATAATGTCAGCTTCGAATGGCTTTCTGCGTCCATGGAGAAAATGGGTTTCTCCGGCCCCTTCTGCCATCTTATAAATGCTATGTATGCAACTCCCTCTGCGAAATTAGTGGCCGCTGGAATTCTCTCAGAGGAATTCCGCCTCCATAAGGGGACGCGACAGGGCTGCCCCCTCTCTCCCCTTCTCTTTAATTTAGCTCTAGAACCCCTGTCCAGGCACCTAACCCAAGTAGCGCCCCTTCACGGCATACATGCGGGCCCCCACGAATTGCGTTCGTCTCTGTTTGCCGACGATGTCCTCATCTTTTCGGCGGACCCCTCCTCCGATATGATCACTATCAAAACGGTCTTTGACACATTCCGTCGCTGCTCGGGCCTCCGTATAAACTACTCCAAAAGCGAAATCCTACCATTAGGCACCCACCCCGACCCCCCCTGGACACGCCACTCCATCTTCACGGTAGCCTCCTCTCATATTACTTACCTCGGCATAAAAATTGGCAAACTGCCCTCTTCTCTGTACCACTTAAACTACCCCCCCTTGATTTCGAAACTATCCCAAGAATTGTCGAACTGGTCGGATCTGCCGCTCTCGCTCCTGGGAAGATGCCACTTGGTCAAAATGGTCAGTTTCGCCAGATTATTATACCCGATGCAGACCATACCCCTACTCTTACGTCACAAAGATATTAAACTTATTGACTCAGCTATCTCCAAATTCATATGGCACGGCAAGAGACCCCGCATAGCTATGAAAAAACTTTTTCTTCCCAGACGCGAGGGCGGTGTAAGTCTTCCTAATGTCAGATTGTATAATTTAGCATGTCTATTGAGAACGGGCTTAGATTGGATTTCACATTCTGCGAGGTATTCCAACTACTCACTAGAATCAGCCATGGTGCACCCCTTCTCCCTAGTGGCCCTTCTCCACTGTAAATGGAAATCGGTCAACCCCCCACTCCAGCATAACTTACTACTTAGGGACACGGTCATAGCCTGGAGGGAATACAGAAAACTCATGGGTCTATCCCCCTTCGTATCACGTCACCTTCCTATTCAAGGCAACCCCGGCTTCTCCGCAGGACTAGACCACAAGCCCTTTAAAATATGGCAGGAAAGGGGACTTACACTTTTTTCATCATTGTGTGACACCTCAACTGGCCTCCCTCTGTCTTTTACAAAAATTGCTGAGACGTTTGATCTACCCAAGGCTCACATCTTCCACTACTGGCAATGTGCCAATTACCTACGAATCTCGTGCACTGAGGCCTCGAAGCGCTTCCTCCCTACTTTCACTGACAGGCTGCTTCTGGAAGGCTCCTATAGGATCTCGGACATCTACAAACCCCTGCTCCTTAAAGCGCTACCCTCTCTATCGTCCACATCTGCTGCAAACTGGGGCAAAGATTTTCCTGACGAAAACCTGATATCCAAGCTATTACACGGCTACAATACTGTCCAGAAGATTACACCAAATGAAATCTGGAAGGAAACTCAGTTAAAGATCCTTCACCGGGCACACATCCCTTTTCTACACTCCTCGCAGGACGTGAACGGCGCCTCCTGTCCTTTGTGCCAACACCCGAAACCCTCTTTATCTCACCGGTTTTGGTCGTGCTCTTTTATCTCAACGTTCTGGGATCAAGTCCTGGCCTACGTTTTCCAAATCACCCTATTGAAGTTACCCAAAGATCCTTTCCTCCTTATATTTGGTTATTGGGACCCCCTGCTGCTACAAAGGTCACAGGTGTCCAAGACCTGGCCACTACTTTGCTTCCTTGTCGCACGGAGGGCTATTCTACGAAACTGGATCTCTTCTCAACCTCCCTCCGCCAATCTGGTTGCACGTGACCTCCTTCTCCTCCTCTACAAGGAACGAGCCACCACGGACTTCCAGCGAGCCACGGAAAAATCCCGCTTTCTCTTAACCTGGCAACCTTTCATGTCTGCATCACTCTCCCAAGAGGACCTCAGTGCCTTCGATCAGTTCACTTTCTCGTATTTCAGGTCCCCTCTACCAACAACCTAGGGCGAAGATCCGTCACCTAGCCCTCATACTACCGCCCCTGATTAATTTGTACCGAACTACTTCTACAGGTCTGGACGTCACCCCCCCTCCCTCCCCTCCCCCTCCATCTTGGTGCTCTTCTGAACAGTGCTCAATACACGGTGCCCCCCCCCTCCTCACCCTATAGTTTTTCCTAGCTGCTAGAGCTCCCTGTATTCATTACTTAGATTCTCTGTTACCCATAACTGTTGACATGCCTAGAATCCACCTTTTCTTAGATTCACCCGGGTCCTATTATCCTCGGTTATTGTTCAGATCCCACCAGTTCCTCACTCACGTGGGGAGGTGGTGTCCTCTTAGGCATCCCCCTCCTTGTTTTTGGGGTTTGCGGATGGGGATCCCGCCTCCACCATGTCCCATACATGATCATATGTCTGTTGGATTTATTGTTCCTGATCTGCTACACACATTGTTTCACGGTTGCATGTAAATGTTATACTGCTGGGGCTGCGTCCCCACCTGCTATGTTCCCTTTTCTACTCGGTATTGTGGATTCTATTTGCTGTATTTGTGAAAACTTAATAAATACTTTTTGAAAAAAAAAAAAAAAACTGTTCTTTCTGCCTGCAAACTGTAGATTGTCCATAGCAACCAAAAGTGTCCCTTTATGTCAAAAATGGTTTTAGAGCAGCTAGAAAACAGCGATAATAAATTATAATCACTTGCAGAATTGTGCGATAGTGATTTGTGGGGAAATTCGTCATGAAAATATAAAAGTAATGCTCAGCGACAATTCTGCAACTGAGCAAATTTCAGTGATTTTGAGTTGATTACATTATTGAATAATTTTTATTATAATTATATTATTACTTGTTATAATTACTTATAATTATTTATTATATTATAATTTATAATTTTGTTTTTAAAAAAAATTCATACCTGGGATGCCTACTAGACTCTTGTTTGGACAGATTTAAGTGAGTTATTCCTAAGAATTACAGGCCTACAGTATAAAACGCCAAATTTCCTTGCAAATAATGGTACCGCTTTCAGCACCTTTTTTCTGAAATAATTATACCGCCAGGGAGGTTAAGTCAGTGCAGCATACAGTATGAATAAAGAATAAAGGTGACTAGAATACCAGTCAAAGGGAAGCTGCTTTCACAGGATACACGTGGTCAGGTCCGGATTTGCTCTCCCTGCCGCCCCAAGGCCAGGTTGCGCAATGCACCCCCTCCCGGCCAACCGAACCCCCCCCAAATCAATGGAGAATGGGCGGCACGGTTAGTTAAAATATTTTTTATTTATTTTTTACTTTTTTATCACTTTTTTTTTTTTTTAAGCTTGTCGCTTACTTTTGTGTGTAGGTGAAGGGTGCGCTGAGTGAAAGATAATAGTAATAAACAGTATTTATACAATTGATATAAATACTAGACATCAAAAAGAAACAAAATATTGTGATAAACCAATGTATCCAGAGTCGCTGGATATTATTGGTAATAAGGTGATAAACCAAAAGTGAGTCCACAATAAAGGAGTCCAGTGATGACGTAATTGGCTGGAAAAATATAAATTCCCATAGGTGATTCTTAATTAAGAGAAGTGTTGTGCTTGCAATCAAAATTGTTATGATCCACCTTCACCGTGACTTTGTCAAACACCCAATGTGAATGAATAGGCAGGCTCCTTACCAGATGGAATTGCTCCCAATTTTGATATCAAAAAGGGAGGACAATTAAAGCTTTAACAGGATCACCTGTATATGAATGGGATACGTCCTGACAGCAGTGATGATTACAGTCATGGATTCTCGGATGTGTGCATGAAAAATAAATAGTGGCAAAACATAGTGTAACTCGTTTTAATAACGTATAAAATTAAGTACATAGGGAGCCAAATGGCCGCTTACTTTGTGGGTGCCTTGGACCCGGCACTGAGGCTTAGTGATACGAAATCAACTAGGGAAGATCCTGGGTGCTGTGAGCTGCGTGATCTCCAGATCTCCGGAGCGTGCGTTCCACGGCCGCAGCGGTGTGGAGCCAGCAATGCAGGAAGTGACGAGGTACTGGAGCGTACAATTGCGTGGTTGGGTGCCGCCCCGACGTACGTTTCGGAATGATCGTCTTCAGGAGGCGATGTTGCTTACTTTTATTAATTTTTGTATAATTTTCTTATTATTTTCCTTATTATTTTTCTTATTCTTTACATTTTTATTTTATTAATTTAATTATTATTTCTTATTATTTATTTATTTTTTATCAATTTTTTTCACTTGACATGTTCTCTTTTTTGACCCTGTCACCTCCAAAACAGGAGTCCTAGCACTGTGCTAGAACTCCTGTCACAGCTGAGATGGGAAGAGCACAGCTCTCCCCTCTCTCTGTGTACATCGGCAGCAGGGACAGGAGACAGAATCGGTGGCCGGGGGGAGTCTCGAAGACAGAGCCAGCAAAGAGAGATATGTGGGGTGGGGGGAGAGGGGAGGACAGACGAGAGCACACATTTTACAAGGGATTTCGGTGACATCGCCGCAATAACGAGAGAGCGGATTCCCCCATAACTTACCGCCCTTAACTGTATGTTACTGTACGTCGGGGGACTCCATGCCACTGCCGCCCCTTGGCGCCCTGCCGCCCCAAGGCCTGGCCTCAGTGGCCTTGTGGGAAATCCGGGCCTGCACGTGATGTATCAAAAGCAACTAAGTTAAATTAGGTAAATACAAAATACCTTAATAAAATCACACACATAAGTAAATACTCTTCTTCCACCAATAAACAATATGTTAGACAGCATTTTTTTTTTCATTGGTGGAAGAAGGGTATTAACATATGTGTGTGTGTGTGTTTTTATATACTATTTTCTTTCAATATCTGACATGTATTGAGATATTTTGTATTTACTTGGATTTTATTTTCAGTTTTAGATAGGGTAGAGAGGTATTAGAACACCCATTAATTTTTTACTGCTGACTATCCCTCCATTAGGGAGATTCACTCTCTCTCTATTTGTCCTGTGTACTATTATCATTGAAAGTAAAATTATAAGGAAATCCTAAATGTTGGGTAATCCCCAGAAAACAATTAGAGGGGAACTTTTCCCATGAGGACACTAGTTTTGGTGACCTGGGGGACCCCAAGGGCTTACCTTAATTTGCAGAGATTTCCTTACATTTGCTGCTTTGGCAATGGGACAGGAGGTAAATCTCCCCAATGGGACACTGATGGAAAAAAAACTGACAGGGGTTCTAGCCCCCCATTACTCTATCGAACATGAAAAAGAAAATAGTGCCTTTAGTTACACCTTTAAGCCGCCTTTCTCAACCTTTTCAACACAGAGGAACCCTTGAAATCTTTTTGTTTGCAGTCTCAGGAGACCCCTGCAAAAAAAATACTATATCTACAACTTATGATACATTAGAGTGATGGTCAGCTAGAATAATGCTCCTTACACTTGTGGCCATTGGGAAGAATTACCCCCTTATAAATAGCTAGTGGAAGTGGTAAGCAGTGGTAAGATATCTCTAAAAATAATTGTGAAAAAGTAAAGTATCCCCACTACATATGACATATGTTCTATAAGGGGACTAGACCATTATCATATGCATGCACATTATATTTGGAGTAATTGGGAGTTTTTTGTAGCAAATTATGTATATGCTTGAATATTCAGAAAAAAAACTCCAAACATCTGGTGAAATGACAGGAGAAAATAAGTATATTTTACTACATGTAATGGAGTGGATTTACTAAATGTATTAGGGTGGATTTACTAAGGGCACATAGAATGGGCATGTTGCAAGTGAAATTGCTACAGAGCAAAGTAAATGAGAGGGAGAGCTGCTGACTTTCATAATCCAATCACGCGCAAGCAAAATTGATGTTTTTTTTTTTTCATTCCATGTGATTGGGCATTCTTTGTAAAGTGAATCTTTACATCATTTACTAAGCACTGAAGCAACTTGAAAACTGCACATTTTATTTGCCTTAAAGTAGAACAATGGGCAAACCTTTTTGTTTTGTTTTTGGATAGAGTAAGGGAGGGTTATAACCTTTGTAATTTTTTTGCCATCTGTGTCCCCAATGGAAGATATCCCCTCTATTACTTTGCTGTGGATAACCCAAAACTTTTTTTTTTTTTTTACTTTTACTTTCACTTTCAATGGTAAACAGGAAAAATAGAGAGGGTACATCTCCATAATGGGGGCACAAACAACAATAAAAACCTGACAGGTGTTTTAATCCACCTACACCCTATCCGAAAATAAAACAAAAATAAATACATTTTCCTTTAGTTATCCTTTCAAGTAACTCAATCCCAATGATTTCCATATTTGCATACTTAGGTTTCTATGTATTCCCATTGAGAGAACTGATCTAAAAAGGAAGAGACTACTTAAAATTTCCTATTATATTTTTACATTCCTTAACTGCTTGCCGCCTGCCCACCGCTAAATGACGGCAGAGCGGTGCGGCTCTCGTTCCGGGTGGACGTCATATGATGTTGTTCCAGAAAGACTGCTCTCCCGTGCCCACAGGGGTGCGCAGCGCGGCGATCGCGGCCGCGCCATTTTGCTAGGACATGGTGCGACCCTGATCTCTGTAAAGAGCCGCGTCCGCGGCTCTTTTACCATGTGATCAACTGGGTCCAATTACGGCGGATCACATGTAAACACGGAGATGCCAGCTCTCCTCGCCTCACACTGACCATCAGTGTCGCCCATCAGTGCCCATCAGTATGCCTATCCATGCTGCCTTTCAGTGCCCACCAGTGCCGCCTAACAGTGCCCGCTAGTGCTGCCTAACAGTGCCCATAAATGCCACATATCAGTGCCACATATCAGTGCCCATAAGTGCCCACCGGAGACAGCCCGGCGAATGACGCTGCTGAAGCTAGTGACATTTCTTATATTGGTGAGGCAGGGCCACCCATCACGTGACCCCTTCCCCCTCTGACGCACCCTCTGCTACGTCACTGGGGAAGCCCAGGCTTCCCCCCTTGCATCAGAGGGGGCGGGGTCACGTGACGGGTGGCCCCGCCTCACCAATTTAAGAAATGTCACTAGCTTCAGCAGCGTCATTCGCCGGGCTGTCTCCGGTGGAGACAGGCGGCCGGCGATGCTGCACTCTGGATACCGGACGATCTTCTCATCGCTGGACCGGAGAGGAGATCACCTGTTGCTGGATACTGACAACGTTGGAGCGGGGAGTCGGGACCAAGAGTGGATTACCACCGCTGGATTATTATTATTTTTTTAATAAAGGAATTTTTTCCATGGTGTGTGTGTGTTTTTTTAAAACAATTTACACTTCCTTCGTGAAATGGTAGGGGTACAATGGGGTCTACCAGATTCCCGGGCAAGGGTTGTGGGGATGAGGCCCTTGTCCCCATCAACATGAGGGGAGGGGGGGCGCTCTCAGTCCCCCCCTCTTTTCTGCGGCCGGCCAGGTTATGTGCTCGGATAAGGGGCCTGGTGTGGATTTTTGGGGGAAATCCACGCCATTTTTTTTTTAATTTGGAGTGGAGTTCCCCTTAAAATCCACACCAGACCTGAAGGGCCTAGTAATTGAATTTGGGGGGACCCCACGCTTTTTTTTTCTTTTTTATGAATGAATTCTCTCTGAATTGCCGGGAGCCGACAATTCATTATAGCCGCAAGTCAGTTTTAAATGACTTTTTTTCTTTCAGAAATGACACTTTGTGCAGAGACAGTTCTAAGTACAGGAAACAAGCGCTATTTCACATGCTTACTTTACACCCCCCTAGGCACGGTAAAGGAATATTTAACTTTTTTTGTTTCACTTTAAGCATTATTAAATTCACTGCTGCCAAAAAAATGCCATTTTTAAAACTTTTTTGCAATGATACATGTCCCCTGGGGCAGGACCCGGGTCCCCAAACACTTTTTAGGACAATAACTTGAATATTAGCCTTTAAAATTAGCACTTTAGATTTCAAACGTTCGAGTCCCATAGACTTTAACAGGGTTCTAAAGTTCACACATACGTTTGGTGTGTTCGCAGGTTCTGGTGCGATGCGAACAGGGGGGTGTTCGGCTCATCCCTACAGTCCTGCCATAAGTCATTCATCGCTGCTATTACTAGTAAAAAAAATATATATATAATCCATAAAAATATACTATAACTGTTGCCAAACCAATTAATATACGCTTATTTGGATTTTTACCAAAAATATGTATCAGAATACATATTGGCCTAAATTGATGAACAAATTAGATTATTTACATTTTTATTGGATGAATATAGCAGATAGTAAAAAATATATATTTTTTCAAAATGTTTGGTCTTTTTTTGTTTATAGCACTAAAAATAAAAACTGCAGAGGTGATCAAATTCCACCAAAAGAAAGCTCTATTTGTGGGGAAAAATAGGACATCAATTTTATCTGTGTACAGCATCGCACGGCCGCACAGATGTTAGTTAAAGTAACTCAGTGCCGTATCGCAACAAATGGCCTGGTCATAAAAGGGGGTAAACTCCTGGGGCTGCAGTGGTTACTATTTCTTTTTTCATATTTCATTTTTTACAATTTTTTTATACACGATTTGTACAGATTTTAAAGAAGCAGAAGTTTACAGTTTTCATTTGCATATACTTTTTTTACTTTTCATAGTTCCTTTTTTCCATTCAGACAATGTGAAATTGTATTTGATTTTTTTTTTTAATGGATGGCAAAAATGTAATATGTTATATTTTACAAATAAAACCCAGATCTCCATAAGTTAAACATTAAAATGTTTCATTCTTCAGTTGGATTTTAGGTGATCATATCTACTTTTTATACTTCCAGTTTAAAAAATGTATTTCAAAATGTAGCCATACTGTTAAATGTGAAATCCAAATTAACAGATGCACCGTTTTAAACAGATATGCTATAAAATGTAGCATAATGATCCCTTGGGAAAGTTTTTTGATGTTTTACCCTTGAGCAATACAAATTAAAATACACTTTTTGGAAAACTGTCACTATGGATAACATTCTTTAACTACTCACAAATTTATACCAGCAAGAAAGGATCTGCTTTCATGTTTCTCAAAATCATACAGAGAAAGTTAAAGCGGAGTTCCGGTCACAATTTCACTTTTTAAATATAAATACCCCTGTAATACACAAGCTTAATGTATTCTAGTAAAGTTAGTCTGTAAACTAAGGTCCGTTTTGTTAGGTTGTTACAGCATTTAGACACTTTATAAAATAGAAATTGACTGGGGCCATCTTAAGTGTGGGCATCATGAAGCCAGACTGTATGACTTCCTGGATTTCAGCCTTTCAGATCTTGCACATGCTCAGTGCTGCACAAGCAGTGTAATAGGTTTCAGATCAGGTTTCAGCACCTGTACTGTCCAAGTCACATGATTCTTCGAGACTGGGGAGTGCAAAGACTCCTGGAAAGTTACACCCACTACATTCCCAGGAGTCTGTGCGGTGTAGGTTAGGAAGCTTAAGCACCTAGGTGCAGGAAGAGGGAAGATTAACTATTCTGCCTAGCAACCTGCTATTAGGGCTGCAGACTGGCTGGTATCTTTTATCAAAGGACTTCTAAACTGAGACAGGTTTAAGGGCTTAATTGATCAACCAACAATGCACCTAATTCTTTTCATTTCAGTGCTGTTTGTCAATGCCAGCCATCAATGCGTCACTGTCACATGACATTATAAAAAGTATCGGTATTCGGTATCGGCGAGTACTTGAAAAAAAGTATCGGTACTTGTACTCGGTCTCAAAAAAGTGGTATCAGGACAACCTTACAATCAGCCAATAACATTCAACATCATCATCATTATTTTTATTTTACTTCCCCCGCCCAATTACAGCAGCAATCTTTTCTCTTTATGTTAAATCCTTTCTCTCTATAATGTCAAACCTTTTCTCTCTATAATGTCAAACCTTTTCTCTCTATAATTAGTGATGTCGCTAACCTAAAATTTTGCGTTCATGAACGGCCAACGCGAACTTGCGCATATGTTCGCGAATGCGCGAACCGGGCGAACCGCCATAGACTGAAGTCTATGGGCAGGCAAATTTTAAAACGTACAGGGACTCTTTTCAGCCACAATAATGATGGAAAAGTTGTTTCAAGGGGACTAACACCTGGACTGTGGCATGCCGCAGGGAAATCCATGGCAAAACTACGAATGGAAAATTACGTAGTTGTCGCAGAGTCCGTTTTTAATCCATAAAGGGCATAAATCACCTAACATTCATAAATTGTTTGGAATAACGTGCTCTAAAACATCAAGTATGATGTTATATCGATCAGGTAGTGTAAGGCTTAGGGTTAGGGTTATGGTTAGGGTTACAGATAGGGCTAGGGTTAGGGTAACAGATAGGGTTAGGGTTAGAGATAGGGTTAGGTTAGGATAACAGATAGGGTTAGGGTTAGGGTTACAGATAGGGTTAGGGTTAGGGTAACAGATATGGTTAGGGTAACAGATAGGGTTACAGTTAGGGTTAGGGTTAGAGATAGGGTTAGGGTTAGGGTAACAGATAGTGTTAGGGCTAGGGTAGGGTTAGGGTTAGGGTTACAGACATGGTTAGGGTTACAGATAGGGTTAGTGTTACAGTCTGTAACCCTAACCCTATCTGTAACCTTAACCCTAACCCTATCTGTAACCCTAACCCTGTCTGTAACCCTAACCCTACCCTGACCCTAATGCTATCTGTTACCCTAACCCTAACCCTATCTGTTACCCTAACCCTATCTGTTACAGTCTGTAACCCTAACCCTATCTGTAACCCTAACCCTATCTGTAACCCTAACCCTAACCCTATCTGTAACCCTAACCCTATCTGTAACCCTAACCCTAACCCTATCTGTAACCCTAACCCTATCTGTAACCCTAACCATGTCTGTAATAGGGTTATGGTTCACAGTGACAGACCAAACTCTGACAGATCAAACTCCCCATTTAACGCACCGCAAACACCTGCAAACAGTCCATTTGCACAACCGCAAACTCCCCATTTACACAAGGTTGTATACTAAGCTAGCCATGTCCTGTTCCTTGTCCTCACTGACGTCAATGAACGTTTTGGAGATTGCAGGCGATGGGGGTTTTTCAAAGCCTATGGTCGTGCTGAGGTAGTTCAGTGACAGTTAAGTGACCCAGAAAACAATGATTCTGCAGTGTGGGCCCATTGTTGGCCTAGTAGGCTTTAATGATCACCTTAGATGATCACAAAGAAAATTACTGTTTTTTCTATGCAAAATTATCCAGCCGATCGCTTTTTGTCTGATCACAATGAAGCAATGACCTTATCATCTGGGGTGTGCCAGCATTGCCATTGCCAACACACTCATAGAGGTGGTTGCTTCATTGTGATACACAAGCCCCTTCACCACAACAAGGTAACGATCACAAAGGGGAATTGACACATGTATGTGCCTTTTTTTTTGGTTTTGTTTTTGCAGCCACAGTGCAGCACCAGAGGCCATACAAATTAGGCATGTACACATGTCTGAAAAATTAGGTATTGTTGCAGCTGCTGCTGTAGCAGCGGCCAGAAAAATTTATGTTTTCCAGGCAGAAAGTGCACTAAAACAATGCGGCTTGAACCCTAGTTGGTGGCGGATAAGTCATGCAAGTCATCCGGCATGCAGACATAAAATACAGCAGCGTGTGGAACATTTGTAGCCCAAGGTAGCTCATCTCATCAGGCCTTTAGTCAAATGTATCCCCCACTGTCAGTCCCTTCGGGATCCATGCCTCATTCATCTTAATAAAGGTGAGGTAATCAAGACTTTTTTGACCTAGGCGACTTCTCTTCTCAGTGACAATACCTCCTGCTGCACTGAAGGTCCTTTCTGAAAGGACACTTGAAGCGGGGCAGGCCAGAAGTTCTGTCGCAAATTGGGATAGCTCAGGCCACAGGTCAAGCCTGCACACCCAGTAGTCAAGGGGTTCATCGCTCCTCCGAGTGTCGATATCTACAGTTAAGGCAAGGTGGTCTGCTACCTGTCGGTCTAGTCATTCTCTGAGGGTTGACCCTGAAGGGCTGTGGCGACGCGTAGGGCTGAAAAAGCTCTGCATGTCCTCCATCAACAACACTTCTGTAAAGCGTCCTGTCCTTGCCGGCGTGGTCATGGTAGGAGGAGGAATACTTTCACCTCTTCCACTGTTAGATTCTTGTATGCTGTGTAAAGCATACTTTTTAATTTCTTTTGGAACTGCTGCATCCTTTCCGACTTCCGGTAATTTGGTAACATTTCAGGCACTTTCTGCTTATACCGGGGGTCTAGTAGCGTGGCCACCCAGTACAGGTCGTTCTCATTCAGCCTTTTTATATAAGGGTCCCTCAACAGGCACGACAGCATGAAAGACCCCATTTGCACAAGGTTGGATGCCGAGCTACTCATGTCTCGTTCCTCGTCCTCACTGATCTCACTGAAGGTCTGTTCTTCCTCCCAGCCACGTACAACACCACGGGTACCAGATAGGTGACAACGAGCACCCTGGGATGCCTGCTGTGGTTGGTCTTCCTCCTCCTCAAAGCCACATTCCTCCTCTGACTCCTCTTCCTCACACTCCTCTTCCAGCGTTTCTGCAGGTCCAGCAAGCGATGCTGATAAGGCTGTTTCTGGTGGTGGTGATGGTGACCACAACTCTTCCTCTTCCTCTTCACGCTCATCTACGGCCTGATCCAGCACTATTCGCAGCGCACGTTCCAGGAAGAAAACAAATGGGATGATGTCGCTGATGCTGCCTTCAGTGCAACTGACTAGGTTTGTCACCTCCTCAAAAGGACGCATGAGCCTACAGGCATTGCACATGAGCGTCCAGTAACGTGGCAAAAAAATTCCCAGCTGCGCAGAGGCTGTCCTAGCACCCCGGTCATACAAATACTCGATGGCTTTTTCTTGTTGGAGCAGGCGGTCGAACATTAGGAGTGTTGAATTCCAACGTGTCGGGCTGTCGCAAATCAGTCGCCTCACTGGCATGTTGTTTCGCCGCTGGATATCTGAAAAGTGTGCCATGGCTGTGTAGGAACGCCTGAAATGGCCACACACCTTCCTGGCCTGCTTGAGCACGTCCTGTAAGTCTGGGTACTTATGCACAAAGTGTTGTACAATCAGATTCATCACATGTGCCATGCACGGGACATGTGTCAACTTGTCCAAATTCAATGCTGCCAACAAATTGCTTCTGTTGTCACACACCACTTTGCCAATCTCCAGTTGGTGCGGAGTCAGCCACTGATCCACCTGTGTGATTAGGACGGACAGGAGTGCTGGTCCGGTGTGACTCTCTGCTTTCAGGCAAGTCAACCCCAAGACGGCGTGACACTGTCGTATCCGTGATGTGGAATAGCCCCTGGGGAGTTGGGGGGGTGCAGCTGATCTGGATCAAGACGCAGCAGCAGAAGAGGACTCAGCTGAGGAGGTTATCGAAGAGGATGGAGTAGGAGGAGTAGAGGAGGTGGCAGCAGACCTGCCTGCAAGTCGTGGCGGTGTCACCAACTCCTCTGCAGAGCCACGCATTACATGCTTGTCAGCCGTCAGCAGGTTTACCCAATGTGCAGTGTAGGTGATATACCTGCCCTGACCGTGCTTTGCAGACCAGGTATCAGTGGTCAGATGGACCCTTGCCCCAACACTGTGTGCCAGGGCTGCCATGATTTCCTTTTGCACAATAGAGTACAGGTTGGGGATTGCCTTTTGTGAAAAGAAATTTCGGCCGGGTACCTTCCACTGCGGTGTCGCAACAGTTACAAATTTTTTGAAGGCCTCAGACTCCACCAGCTTGTATGGTAAAAGCTGGCGGGCTAAGAGTTCAGACAAGCCAGCTGTCAGACACCGGGCAAGGGGGTGACTCTGTCACATTGGCTTCTTACACTCAAACATGTCCTTGACAGACACCTGACTGTGGGGAGATGAGCAGGAACTGCTCAAGGTGAGAGACGCAGTGGCGGATGGTTGAGAGGGGGCAAGGAGGACAGCAGTGGTTGACGTGACTGAAGATGCTGCACCAGGAGGAGGATGGTGGCTTTGAACTTGTGTGCTGCTTGTACTCGTCATCATGTGTTGATCCCATAGGCGTTTGTGATGTGCGATCATGTGCCTTCGCAAAGCAGTTGTACCTAGGTGGGTGTTGGATTTCCCACGACTCAGTTTCTTTTGGCACAGGTTGCAAATGGCATCACTGTTATCAGAGGCAGACACACAAAAGAAATGCCACACTGCTGAGCTTTGCAATGCCGGCATTCTGGTGGTGGCAACAGCATGCGTTGATTGGCGTGCTGTCTGGCTTACCCCGGGTGCCGATACATGCTGTCTGACTGTGCCACTAGCTCCCTGCTTCCAACTCGTCTCCTCCTCCTCTCTGTCTCCCCATCTGAACCTTCCCCCTCTTCTTCTTCTCTTCTAGCGGGCACCCACGTGACATCCCCGGACACATCGTCATCATCAACCGCTTCACTTGTATCTGACAACTCAGCAAAGGAAGCAGCAGCGGGTACGTCATCATCACACCATACGTCCATGTGTGTAATGCTGCCTGACTGAGTCATATCCCTTTTATCTACAACCTCTGGCAATAATGGTTGCGCATCACTCATTTCTTCCAACTGATGTGTAAATAACTCCTCTGACAGATCAAGTGAAGCAGCTGTGATGCTAGTGTTGGTGGTGGCGGCATGCGGGCGAGTGGTAACTTGAGAGGTGCCCAAAGCTGAGCTGGAGGAGGATGGTGCGTCAAGGTTATGAGCGGAAGCTTTAGAAGATTGGGTGTCCTGTGTTAGCCAGTCAACTATGTCCTCAGAACTTTTGGAGTTCAGGGTACGTGGCCTCTGAACACTGGGTATTATTCTAGGGCCAAAGGGAATCACAGCACCACGACCACGACAGCCCCTGCGGGGTGGCCTGCCTCTGCCAGTCATTTTTTCTTATTTGTTTAGTTGTAATTTGCATGCAAGCTACTGTGACACCAGATATGAGTGACACTGTGCACTGGCAGAAGTTGGCAGAGTAGACGCTGTAGGCCTGACACACGCCTGCAGACAATAAACTACTATTCTATTGCAATCAAAATTGTGTTTTTTCTTTTTAAATGTAATATACTATGCCACCAGATATATGAGTGGTGGCACTGGGCAAGTGGGCACAGTTTACACTATCAGCCTGACACACGCTGGCAACTGACTACTATTCTATTGCAGTACATTTTTTGGGGGTTTTAAATGTTATGTACTGTGCCACCAAGACAGATGAGTGGTGGGTGGCACTGGGCACAGTGTACGCTGCACTCTGACAAACGCTGGCAGCCAGGCAACTGACTACTATTATATTGCAGTAATACAATTTTTTTTTTAAATGTTATCTACTGTGCCACCAAGATAGATGAGTGGTGGATGGCACTGGGCACAGTGTACGCTGTACCCTGACACACACTGGCAGACATGCAACTGACTACAATTATATTGCAGTAATACAATTTTTTTTTAAATGTTATCGACTGTGCCACCAAGATAGATGGGTGGTGGGTGGCACTGGGCACAGTGTACGCTGTACCCTGACACACGCTGGCAGACAGGCAACTGACTACAATTATATTGCAGTAATAATTTTTTTTTTAAATGTTATCTACTGTGCCACCAAGATAGATGAGTGGTGGATGGCACTGGGCACAGTGTACGCTGTGATCCTGACACACGCACGCTGCCTTCCTAGCAGGCAACTGCAATTAGATTACAGAGAAAAAAAAGCAGACTGATATACCAGCCCTAAAGAGGGCTTTTTGGGGTTACTGGCCCTAAAAAGGGCTTTTTGGGGTGCTGTCCTTACAGCAGAGATCAGATGAGTCGTTCAGGACACTGAAAACACTAGTCTAGCTATTCTTTCCCTATCAATTCAGCAGCAGCAACACTATCCCTCCTCTCACTAAGAATGCAGGTTCCGAATGAATCTAAAATGGTTGCTGCCCTAGAGGTGGGAGGGTCAGGGAGGGAGGGTATGCTGCTGATTGGCTGGAATGTGTCTGCTGACTGTGAGATAGAGGGTCAAAGTTTTCTCAATGATAATTAATAGGAGGCGGATCGAACAGCGCATATGTTCGCGCGCATCGGCGAATGCGAACGCGCAAAAAACGCCGCAAATTATTCGCCGGCGAACAGTTCTGTACATCTCTATCTATAATGTTGAATCTTTTCTTTCTATGTAGAATAATCTTGGACTAATAGAGTTAAGGTTAGGCACATTTGAGCAACGGAGACGAAAATAAAGCATTTGTTTATATCGGATCTTTCAGTTTTCGTATTCTGTGCGTTTGTTTTAGTTTGTTAAAACGATAACGAAAATACCAGAAATTCGGACGAAAATGCATTTGGACAAAAACTAATGCACACGTCTAGAGCATATTACGTTACGTCCTAAATACGGGTGTAACATGCTCCTAGTGTTGAACCTAGCCTTTAATATAATAGGGGTATTTACACTGGCCACTGGCATCCCCAACCACCCACCTGGTGCTGTCCCTGGATAATGCTAATGCACATGGGTTGATTAGGGTGTGCCCAGGCACACCTGGCACACCCTGTGCGCACGCCTATGCATACAGGTTATGGTGAAAAGGAATTTAATCAATCAGTGCATAGCACAATAAAGCCTTCTTAAGACAGAAGATATTCACATAGGTCGATTTCTCAGGAACGGTGCAGCTGTGAAGAAAATAAAACTGAGCTATATGTAAGTCACTGCAGTATGCTTTGAATGTAGAAAAGTACTATAGGTGGGTTTACAAACACTTTAACAGCGCTTGTTATGAAACTCTATGAGTATTCAAAATATCATATTTCATATATTGCAGTTTAGGAAAATCCCATACTTCTCTATAGTCACATATGAAATATCGGTAAAAACTCCAACATTGGTATCAAATAATGTGCTAAAAACAGCATGCAAGTAGTAGTGCCCCACACCACACTCTTTCAATATAAGACAAAATAAAGTTCATGCAGCCAGAGACTGGCGTTTATATGGTGCATCAAATCCGAACAAATCTTGTAGGATGAATATGCAACCTCTACACCACCACCGCTCCACCACGTGAACACCCCTTTGTTAATCTACTCACCAGAGGGTGAGTAAAATGATGCCTGTAAAGTCCTCTCAGGATGAACCAATGACCACTCTCTGGATGTACAGCGATCCTTGTCAGGAAAGGTTCAGTGTGGCAGTATGAACATGGAAGTATACAAGGGGATGCTTTGCATAGTGTAAAATTGTTTATTTATTAAAAACAACACCCCCTGCGTACAAGAAATGCTTACTAGATACTTTGCTTTAAAACAGCATGTCTCACATAGCTCTGCATCAGCTCACTTACGACAGAAGTTTAAAACAAACTGCCTGCTTCTATGAGTCCCGGGATGAGGCTCGCTATGATTTAATGATGAGTCGCGTGGTCACGTGCTGACACGTTTCGTCATTACA
This sequence comes from Rana temporaria, assembly GCF_905171775.1. Lineage (NCBI taxonomy): Eukaryota > Metazoa > Chordata > Amphibia > Anura > Ranidae > Rana > Rana temporaria. The sequence goes on from NC_053489.1 coordinate 505,071,486, forward strand.
TCTTCAGAGGATGCCCTCTGAAGATATGACGAAACGCGTCAAAACTCCTGAGAGGACTTTACAGGCACCATTTTACTCACCCACTGGTGAGTAGATTAACAAAGGGGTGTTCACGTGGTGGAGCGGTGATGAGGTTGCATATTAATCCTATATGATTTGTTTGGATTTGAAGCACCATATAAACGCCAGTCTCTGACTGCATGAATTTTATTTTATCTTATATTGAAAGAGTGTGGTGTGAGGCACTACTTATTGCATGCTGTTTTTAGCACATTATTTTATATCAATGTTGGAATTTTTACCGATATTTCATATGTGACTATAGAGAAGTATTGGATTTTCCTAAACTGCAATATATGAAATATGATATTTTGAATACTTATAGAGTTTCATAACAAGCACTGTTAATGCTTTATTTTTTTTATTTAGGCATCATTTTTTAACATTTAATTTATTTATATAATAGCGGCTAGAGTGCAGTTAACCATATATAGATTCAGCACTGGGATCGGAGCCACTTTGTGACCCTGATATTTTATACTATAATAAATTGTGTGTTTTGAGACTGTGTCTGTGCCCATTCCTGAAAAAGACTAATATGCAAATAGAAAAATGCAGATGGTGGGGATATTTTTGAAAAGATTCCCACCACCTGCATTTTTCTATTTGCATATTAGATTATTTATCTTTACTGAACACAGATACCAAAATACTGTTAAAATGATTGGCCACTAGATTAGAGAACTGTATGCCTTCCATAGACCACCCTGGTCAAACAGGTGTCATTTTAGGGTGCAAAGTCAGAAATAACACCACCTGGGCTCTCAACATTCTGCACTGGGAAAATTATGGCCCTGAACATTTGCTTTATTTTGGTGCCTTTTTACAACAAAACTTTCCATTTGTCTAGATCGCACACACTTACTTATTTGGGTATATCGCCTGATCCTAAAGTTTTATAAATTAAAAACTAAAATTCCTTGTTTTCTTCTGTTACAAGGTGCCTCCAACACTGGCAACAATATTTTACTGTGTGGCAGGAGAGAACAAATGTAATTACATTAATATTCTACTGGGGATTATATGTGTATTGTACACCATATCCATAGGACTGCCCCAAATATTCTCAATTCAAATACGAACATTGATCTTAACCTACAGTATACTGTATATGGAATAATAGAAAGCCCAGCTTAGCTTATTCCATACTTTGCAGGTTAAAACATAGATGGGGGATTGGGCCTCCAAGACATCAATATAGTATATACTATAAAGTCATGGTGTTAGTTTATATAATTAATAATTATAATTAACTTGCTTCACAATACAGCTGGTAAAATACTGTATGTGTATTTCTCCTGAATCAACCTGGGTAGAGGTAGGAGATGCAGGTGAACACTGAATTGTGTGGCAAAAGCTGAAACTGTATATGCACAATCACATGCACACATAACCCCCCACACTATTATGATAATACATCTTAAACCTTTCTTAATATTTTTTTTTCCTAAAATGCATACACTGATGTTAACATTGACACTGACACAAACACTGACACTATAGCTGACACTACAGATGTGTGATAAAACTATGTACTACACTACACACACTAAAACGGTGATACATCTAAAACCTTTTCTATTCTAAAACACAGGCACTGATGCTAAAGCCCCACACACATATCGGCCAGTTCAACAGAAACCAGCCAACACTCAGCCTTGTGTGTGCGACAGCATGTCCAACAGAAGCCGGTTGAACATCCAGCTTCTGTTGAAGGGGCATGATGAAAAAAAAAAAAATTAGGGATACAGTAAGCTTTATGTTCGAGTCGATCATGAGTTCGTCTCGAACATTGGCTGTTCGCCTGTTCGCCAAACAGCAAACAATTTGGGGTATTCGTGGCAAATTGGAAAAGCCATGGCCTTTAAAAGTCTATAGGAAAAATCAAAAAACCCCAGATGCCGGCCCCCCCTATGTGAATTGGTAACAGGGTACATTGTACCCCTACCATTTCACAAAAAAAGTGTCAACATTTTAAAAACCACAAGAGACAGTTTGGGACAAGTCCTTTATTAAAAAAAAAATAATAATAAAAAAGGTTCCAACAATGTAATCCAGTCTCGAGCGATACGAAAAAAAACGCAGCTGCAAACGATACAGCCTCCACAAGAGGCGCCCAGGCCAAATGACGCTCTACCGGTGTGACAGCTCATTTATAGCTGAGGGCGGGGCCATCTGTCACGTGTGCGGGTGATCCTGACCCCTTTCTGACGCAAGGAGAAAGCCCGGGGTTACCCAATGAAATGTACGGGTGACCCCGCCCCATCATGCGCAACACGGGTTTCCCGTGATCCGCCAGAGGGGGCAGGGCCACCCGTAAACATCATTAGGTAACCCCGGGCTTTCTCCTTGCGTCAGAGATGGGGCAGGGTCACCCACCGCCCTCAGCTATAAAAGAGCTGTCACACCGGAAGAGCGTCATTCGGCCAGGCACCTCTTATGGAGGTGGTTTTCGTGTCACTTGAGACTTAATTATATTGTTGGAATCTTCTTTTTTTTTACTTTTTTATTTTTTAATAAAGTCCCAAACTGTCTCCTGTGGTTTTCAACATTTTCACACTTTTTTTTTTAATTAAATGGTAGGGGTACAATGTACCCCGTTACCAATTCACATAGGGGGGCCGGGATCTGTAGGTCCCCTTTGTTAAAGGGGGCTTCCAGATTCCCATAAGCCCCCCACCCGCAGACCCCTACAACCACCAGGCAAGGGTTGTGGGGTGAGGCTCTTGTCCCCATCAACATGGGGACATCCTTCTCATGTTGAGGGCATGTAGTCTGGTATGGTTCAGGGGGCACTCTCTTGCCCCCCTCTTTTCCTGCGGCCTGCCAGGTTGCGTGCTTGGATAAGGGTCTGGTATAGATTTCTGGGGGGAACCCCACACCATGTTTTTTAATTTTGGTGCGGGGTTCCCCTTAAAATCCATACCAGACCTGAAGGGCCTGATATGGAATTAGGGGGGGACCCCCACGCATTTCTTTTTATAAATTTTGGTTCAGAGTTTCCCTTAATATTCATACCAGACCCAAAGGGCCTGGTAATGGACTAAGGGAGAACCCATGCTGTTTTTTTTCAATTACTTTTATTTGGATTGCCGGGACCCGGCAATTCATTATAGTCGCAAATAATTTTAAATTACTTTTTTTCCTTTAGAAATGTAATTTTGTGCAGGTACTTTTCTAAGCATTTGAAACATGTGCTACTTTACAGGCATACTATAGACACCCCCAGGTATGAAATTTTAAGTAATATATATGATCTGCTGTGAACGGAACCGGGGGGTGTTCGGCTCATCCCTACCAAAAATCGGCATCCGATCAGCACTCTACGCCAATGTCAGCTTCCCTGTAAGAACACTATAGCTCAACAGGGATATTGCTGTACTAAGCAAGCAACTCAGGGTTTTTTTTTTTTTTTTCGTTCAGCCTGCTGGGTTGCTTAACACTGGCAATGATATGAACACTGATATTAATGCTGACAGGAACACTAATACTAACAATATTACTGACAGGAATACTAATTCTGATACTCACACTGACAGGAGCGCTAATTGAAACTAACACTAACAGGAATGCTGACGCTAGTGATTGAGTCCAGATATAACTAATCTAAATGGATTTTATTAAAATAAGCATTCCCCTCCCCCCAGAGAATGGTCACAAATAATTGGGAATATCCAATCAAGGGCCTTTTAGTGGAAGCTTGCTCTTTGTTTTGGATCATGCTCCCATTATAAAAACAGACCCTCATAAATGTGGCATGAGAGAAAAAAGCCTACCTCCCTGATGCTACAAATATGTATTATGTTGGCAGAAATGGGTTAAAATAATAACTGACAACACACTATCCATATCTCCCTATTGTATTCCTGTGTTGTCACACTGGGATTGATTTACTAAAGCTGGAGAGTGCAAAATCAGGCTCACTTCTTCATGGAAATCACTCAGGGCCAGATCCTCAAAAGAGATACGCCGACTTAACTGCTGTTCAGTCTGTGTGTAACTTTGGAAACGATCCTCAAAAGGCTTTTTCCAAAGTTAGGCAGAAGATCAGGCATGTGTAATTGAATTACACTGCCGAATCTTAGGATGCAGTACCGCATCCGCCGCTGGGGGCATTTCGAGTCGAAATGCCGTTTCTAGTATGCAAATTAGCACTTAAGGCGATCCACAAAGCTTTCCAGCTTCGTTTTTTCGCCGTAAGTGTTATTTTGCAAGTGTAAAATTAGGGCTGGTTCTACAAAGTGTAAACTAGTCACACCATGTAAAAGCCCATTCCAGCGACGGCATTTGGTATGCATTCCCGAGGGAGAACTCCACGGCAATTTGTAAAGACAAAACCGGCATGGGTTCCCCCCCAGGAGCATACCAGGCCCTTAGGTCTGGTATGGGTTGTAAGGAGACCCCCCTACGCCGAAAAATCGACGTAGGGGGTCCCCCTACAATCCATACCAGACCCGTATCCAAAGCACGCTACCCGGCCAGTCAGGAAGGGAGTGGGGACGAGCGAGCGCCCCCCCCCCTCCTGAGCCGTGCCAGGCCGCATGCCCTCAACATGGGGGGGTTGGGTGCTCTGGGGCAGGGGGCGCACTACGGGCCCCCCCACCTCAGAGCACCCTGTCCCCATGTTGATGAGGACAGGACCTCTTCCCGACAACCCTTGCCATTGGTTGTCGGGGTCTGCGGGCGGGGGCTTATCGGAATCTGGGAGTCCCCTCAAATAAGGGGGCCCCCAGATACCGGCCCCCCACCCTAAGTGAATGGATATGGGGTACATCGTACCCCTATCCATTCACCTGTAGGCAAAAAGTTAGTTAGTAAACACACAACACAAGGCTTTTTAAAATATTTTATTATTCTGCTCCGGATGCCCCCCTGTCTTCGTTATTAGCTCAATTAGCAGGGGGGGCTTCTTCTTCCGCTCTCCGGGGGTCTTCCACTCTCCGGGGGTCTTCCACTCTCCGGGGGTCTTCTCCGCTCTCCGGGGGGGGCTTCTCCGGACTCCGGACGGGGGGCTTCTTCCATCTTCTCCCCTCTTCCGCTGTTGACTCGGCGAACCCCGGTTCTTCTGCAGATGTCCGGTGCCTTCTTCTTCAGCGCTGGCTGCCTGCTATGTTTGTGTGTTAGCTCAATTTCTAACAGGCAGCCGGCGCGGTCTTCTGTGACGTCAGGTTCTTCTCTTCTCTTCTCCCTTCTTCCGATGTTGACTCGTCGCCTGTTGTCACTGCAATGATGGAAGCGCGCCTTGCATCCCATTTATATAGGCATCACCGTCCCATCATGCTCCGGCAGGTACCCACGTGGTGGGTGCCTACCCACGTGCACCCACCACGTGGGTACCTACCGGAGCATGATGGGACGGTGATGCCTATATAAATGGGATGCAAGGCGCGCTTCCATCATTACAGCGACAACAGGCGACGAGTCAACATCGGAAGAGGGGAGAAGAACAGAAGAGAAGAAGGTGACGTCACAGAAGACCGCGCCGGCTGCCTGTTAGAAATTGAGCTAACACACAAAGATAGCAGGCAGCCAGCGCTGAAGAAGAAGGCACCGGACATCTGCAGAAGAACCGGGGTTCGCCGAGTCAACAGCGGAAGAGGGGAGAAGATGGAACCAATGGCAAGGGTTGTCGGGAAGAGGTCCTGTCCTCATCAACATGGGGACAGGGTGCTCTGAGGTGGGGGGGCCCGTAGTGCGCCCCCCTGCCCCAGAGCACCCAACCCCCCCATGTTGAGGGCATGCGGCCTGGCACGGCTCAGGAGGGGGGGGGGGGGCGCTCGCTCGTCCCCACTCCCTTCCTGACCGGCCGGGTAGCGTGCTTTGGATACGGGTCTGGTATGGATTGTAGGGGGACAACCCATACCAGACCTAAGGGCCTGGTATGCTCCTGGGGGGGGAACCCATGCCGTTTTTTTCTTTGAAAATTGGCATGGAGTTCTCCCTCAGAAATGCATGCCGAGCGACGCTGTCATTTTTTTTTTTTTTTCCCGACGCAACTTTTTTAAGCCGTCGCGATCCTCAAAACTCGGCGTAACGTAAATTCGCGCATGCGCAGTACGGCCGGCGCGGGAGCGCGCCTCATTTAAATGGGACTCGCCCCATTTGAATAGGAACGCCTTGCGCCGGCGGAATTTTAGTTACACAGCCTGAAATTTCTAGATAAGTGCTTTGTGGATCGGGCACTTAGGTAGAAACTTTAAGGCAGTGTAACTTAAATGGGATTTTTTAAGTTACGCCAGGTTTTTGTGGATCTGGCCCTCAGTTTCTAAGCCCAACTTGTTCTATTAAGCTCTGGCAATACAACCAGGTAGCTGATTGGTTTCTATGCAGAAGTGAGCCTGATTTTGCACTCTCTAGCTTTAGTAAATAAACCCCACTGTAACATAGGATTCGGATTGAGTCTAACTGTTTTCACGATTTGAAAGCCTGTTTAAAAATGCCATTAATACAGGAGATCAGCAGCACCGAGCTGCAACAAAGCATAAGAAATGTGAAAACAAGATTTAGGCCTCATGCCCACGGACGTTTTTACAGCCACTTTTCTGAGTGTTTTTTGCAGCTTAAAAATGTCCAGAGGGCTTTCACACTGGAGCATTGCGCTAGGAGGATGGTAATAAAAAGTCCTGCTAGCCGCATCTTTGGAGCGGTGAAGGAGTGGTGTGTTTATGGCTCCTCCACCGCTGCTGCCCATTGAAATCAATGGGACAGGGCGGCTATACCATCTGCTATGTGCTGCTTCATACAACATTGAGGACGGCTTTAACCCTTTCTAAGCTGATAGCGGGGGTTAAATGCAACCGAAATGCGCAGCAAATCCGCCCATAGCATCAGCGGTAAAAATATCGGCATTTTACCGCCGACGCTATGGGCGGCTCAGTGTGAAAGGGGTCTAAGAGCTGTAAAGAAGTCAGACACCGGCAAAAGGTGTTAAACGCGATTTAAAGAGGCTTAACAATGTGTTAAGCCTCATCCGGCGTTTTATTTCTCTATTCAAAATCAATGGTTCCCTATGGTATCCCATTGATTTGAATAGAGGTCGCACCAGAAATCGGATCAAGATGATCCGACTTGGGGTGACTCGTGTGCTGGGAATATTAAAGGGGAACCCAGCGGTCTGGTATGCATCTTAATGGGAACCCCCACACAAAAAAATTGGATCTATACCAGACCCTTATCCGAGCATGCAGACCCTTATCCATTCGCCCCCATCCTAGGCCATACCATGCCCCCCACCCCAAAGCACCTTGTCCCCACCCTGGCCATTGGTTGTCCGGGTCTGCAGGCTTATCTGAATCCAGGAGCCTCCTTTAATAAGGGGGCCCCCAGATCCCGGCCCCCAACCCTGTGTGAATGAGTATGGGGTACATCGTACCTCTACCCATTCACCTGGGGGGAAAAGTGTCAATAAAAAAAACACACTACACAGGTTTTTAAAGTAATTTATTAGGCAGCTCCTGTGGTCTTAAAGGGGGCTTCCGGATTCCGATAAGCCCCCCGCCCGCAGACCCCTACATCCAATGGCCAGGGTTGTCGGGAAGAGGCCCTTGTCCTCATAAACATGGGAAAAAGGTGCTTTGAGGTGGGGGGTGCAGTGCCCGTGGAGTTTTGTGGCTTAGGTAAATGAAACGGGGGGCTAGGAGCCCGAGAGTGCAAGGTGTTTTTTCACCTTAATGCATAGGATTCAGATAGAGAAAGGAGATGTTTGTTAGTGGGCGCCCTGACTCTCCCGTAGTCCAAGGGAAGGGGCGAACACGACACTCCACACCAGGGAGAAAGCCTTTCTACTGCGTGGAGTCACAGACAGAAGAACAGGAAGTGAGGATTTCTTAGAAGAAATAAGGACATTTAAAATCAAAATCGAAGGATGAGGTAAGTGAAGGAGGACTGCACTAAGGTAAAGTAAGCTATTTAGGGAAAAAATGTACCTTTACAACCCCTCTTAAGGTGAAAAAACATGAAGCTTTACAACCCCTTTAAAACAATGTTATATTTAATATGGATAAAGTTGGATGTTTGCACTATGAGATGGTAACAGGAACCTACTCTTCCCTTCTCCATACTCCCACTGTTCCCTTCCTTTCCCCCTTTTTCCTGACCCTCTTTTTTACACTCCCTATATGTGTTAGAAGTTTTCAGCTTGCACAGTACAGATTACAGCAGCCGTTTGTTTCTTTTAGTCTACAATGCACTAGCAAAATAGCATTACTGATTCATCTCTGTAAATTACTGTTCTCCCTTCAATCTATATTATATAAAAGCAGAAACATTTTTGGGTTATAATAATCACTTCAGTGTGTACATGTGTGTTTGTGTTATTATGTGTGTATGTGCACACTTGTGAGCGTGTGTGATGGCTATTTAGAAAAGTATATTAAAATTGTAAAAATATGAAACCATCTTGTAACTTGAGTTGCCTTGACAGATAAAATATTCCAGAATGGTGTAGCAATCGATCAAAAGTTCTGCATCAACACATAGAGAAACATTACCTTTTTTAGCATTGCTAAACACTTTGACATTTTTGAAAAATTGAGTCCAGGATCCTAAAGGTTATTTGTTGTTGAGTAGGAAGGAACTGTATTGAATGGCAAATGAGAGCTGGGAAGATGATAAATCCTCAGTTAGGTGTAAAAAACTATTTAGGTAAACACAAATACAAACAAAGTGAATATATGGGAAAAGTAGTTGAACATAATAACCACATCTGCAAGAAATATATTTAAACCTAAAAAATAACAATTTAACAATAGAAACATCCACAATAACTGTAATATTGTGTGCCTTTAAACATGCAAACAACATAATTCTAACTAAAAAGACAACAATTCTGGGAATTGTGTGGTAATGTGTAGTAACTACTGTGTCATGGCACCCTAACATGTGCCAAAAATGCACATAAATTGAATTGCACAGTCTGGGAGCCCTGGGCTCGTTTCGTAGGCATTTCCTTTGCTCATGAAGATTTAGATAGCTTGGTGTGGGTCCTGTAGATTGACTCCTTTCTTTTCTCCTCTTTCTTATCTCACCCTGTCTTGGATTTCTGTTTTCTCCTCTTATTCTCTTTGTCCTCTTTTTTTTTTTAAAGGAAGGTCTATATTACCTTTTATTTTAGTCCGGAATATGGCCATGCCCTGGGTTTTTTTTTTTTTTGTTTTTGTTTTTTGCTTTATGTGAGTGTTATGCCGCGTACAGACGGTCGTTTTTTGTGATGAAAAAAAACGGCGTTTTAAAAAACGTCATTTAAAATGATCGTGTGTGGGCAAAACGTTGTTTTATGTCTTCAAAAAAACTACCAAAATTTTTTTTGAACATGCTCGAATTTTTTGTGTCGTTTTTCAAAACGTCGTTTTTGTTTCACAGAAATTGACCGTGTGTAGCAAAAAACGACGTATAAAACAACGTTTTTAAACCCGCGCATGCCCAGTAGTTAGTTATGAAGTGAGCTTCAATGGAAAAAAGTGGTAAAACGTAACCTCGCTTTGCTAGAGCATTGTGAAAAAACGATGGTCTGTATGCTACGTCGTTTTTGAAAATTAAGTTTCAAAAACTTCGTTTTTTACATGACATAAAACGTCGTTTTTTTTCCATCGCAAAAAACAACCGTCTGTACGCAGCATTAGTCCTTGATGTTGTCACCTTTTTGTCATCGGGCTACTATAACATAGTTCTTGATTACTCCTCAATCACTATGTTCCTATTTGGTGGTAAGAGGTTCACTCCGGCACAGCTAGCTCCCATAGGGGGTGTTGGAGTGTCCATCCTGCCTTCCTTTCTTTTATTCTGTGTTACTGTATACTCCCGTTCCCAGGCTATCAGGTTGGGTTCTCTTTAATGATATGTATCCTGTTTGATGTCATTTTGCTCTTGACCTTCTATTTTTTTTTTTTTTTTTTGTAGTTTGGTCTTCTTTTTTTATTTTCTCCTTGTACTCTTCTTATAACTCAAATAAAAATATTTGAAAGTAAAATTGAATTGCACTGCAGAAAAATGCATGGTGTTCTTTGCATTGCACCGTAAAAAAAGGTAAAAAAGAAGACCTTTTTTGTGTATTGAGGTGCATTGCAGCCCCTTTATTTTGAATGCCTTATGACTCGTACACACGATCAGTTTTCCCGACAAGAAAAGTGTAATGTGAGCTTTTCGTCAGGAATTTGAAAAAGAGAAACACACATAGGGGAGATATTGGCGCTGCAAACCCTGGTATATATAATATATTGGAAGGACATTTTCCCCAGTGGGGCTTTGGACAGCAATATAAACGTGATCGAAAAATAGTTTGTTGATTAGTAGTATAAAACATAGTCAGGAATTCTGACTGTGTGTATGCTCCATCACACTTTTTCTGTGAGAATTCCTGCCAAGAAAAGATTGAGAGCAGGATATAAATTTCCGTGACAGGAAAAATTCATATCAGGAATTGCGGTCGTTTGTATGCAATTACAACGCAAAAAAAAAACGTGCATGCTCAGAATCAAGCAGAAGAGCCGAACTGCCTATTGAACTTCATTGATCTCGGCTCGTCGTACGTGTTGTACGTCACCACGTTCTTGACGCTCGGAATTTCAGACAAGATTAGTGTGACCGTGTGTATGTTAGGCCTCGTACACACGACTGGTTTCCTCGGCAGAATCCATCAAGAAACTTGCTGGGAGATATTTTTTTGCAGAGGAAACCGGTCGTGTGTACATTTTCGTCTAGGAAACTGTCGAGAAACTCGACGAGCCAAAAAGAGACCAAGTTCTCTATTTCCTCGACGGGAGTCTCAAATTGGCTCGTCGAGTTTCTCGTCGGGCTGGTTTTCGAGGAGAAACTCGAGCGTGTGTATGCTAAGAAACCCGCACTTGCTCAGAATAAAGTACGAGACGGGAGTAAAAGTAGCATTTGTAATGGAGATAACACATTTTTCAAGCTGTAACAGACTGAAAAGTGCAGATCGTCTCTTAACAAACTTTTACTTAACACGCAAACACATGAGATTAGCAAAAGCAGCCCCAAGAGTTGTGCTAGTGGAATCGAACTTCCCCTGCCATTGTATGTGTTGTATGTCACCGCGTTTGAGAACGAGGAGATTTTGTCTTGACTGTGTGTACGCAAAGCAAGCTTGTCGAGTTCCTCGATAAGCCTAACAAGGAACTCATTGAGGAAAACGATGAGTTTGAGTTCCTCGGTCGTGTGTACGAGGCCTTAGACAAATTTCAGCCATTTTCCTGCAAAAAAAAAACACGTATAAACTTTAGGAAAAAGTATAAACTTTAGGAAAGTCAAATTTAAATCAGAGGTCCACATATTTACTCAGGGGTCAGTGACGTGGTGTATTATAGTGTGAGGGTCAGTGTGGCAAAAAAAATTACAAAAATATGGAGGTACTTTGGTTCTTCTCAGCGTATGTATTTTTCGTTTCATTATTTATTTTTTAAAGTATAAAGCATTACAAGTCATAGGTTTTATCATTCAACGTCTTTGGCTCAGACCCGTGTAGGGTTGCTCAATAAACAAATATTACTATATTCAACCACTTCAGCCCTGGAAGTATTTACCCCCTTCCTTACCAGAGCATTTTTTTTTAGATTCGGCACTGCGTCGATTTAGCTGTCAATTGCACGGTCGTGCGACGTTGTACCCAAACAAAATTGACCTCCTTTTTTTCCCACAAATAGAGCTTTATTGGTGGTATTTGATCACTTCTGCGGTTTTTTTTTGCGCTATAAACAAAAAAGAGTGTCAATTTTGAAACAAAAAACAATATCTTTTACCTTTTTGCTATAATAAATATCCCCCCAAAAATATATAAAAAAATAATATTTTTCCTTAGTTTAGGCCAATATGTATTCTTTTACATATTTTTGGTAAAAAAACATCTGGATTGTTACCCTGTGTACTGGAATTTTCTAATATAATCAGGTCAAAAAATTGCTGAATATAAAGATGTATCCCGGGCAAATGGTGGTAAATAATTAGTTGCTTCTATCACAGTCTCCCTTTCTCTTTTTTTGCCTAATTGTTTAAGGCACAACCACACCCTACCCCTCAAACTCCCGGTTCAAACCGTCTTTTTTTTGCAGATATCAGTTGAAAATTTTTTGCTAATCTAAATGGGGTAACATACTATCTGAGTGATACTTTTAAAGCCAGTTCTGAATGATCTACACAGTGTGTGATATTCACGGAGTAGTGGATAGCATGGGTACATTGATAATCATCGAAGGAGGCCTTGAGGCCTGATTCCCACTCGAACATATTTTTTTTTTTTTTTACAGAACTTTGTTTTGTCTTGTAACAACTTGTAAATTAGGGAAGTGCCTTTCGTATTTTTTGCAGGAGTCAGATAATACTGCCAAATTTTGGAGTGTAGATTAATAGAGCATGGTGGGAGAGTTGTTAATAGGTGGTAAATGTGGTATAATGTGAAGAAGGTGGTGCTCGGAAGCCCTTATTTGTTTATAGTGGCCTTTGGTGGACTTGGTTTGCCTTCTAATAGGAGGTCCTCTATGGAGGTGATACCAAATTTGAGTGTGGCGTGGTGAGCGGTATTATTATATCAGGGTTTTGAGAAAGCTAAAAGAGGGTTTTTGTTATTTTTCTCCATGTTCATCCATGAGATCAGATAAGTATAGTGATTTCCATGAATCGTCAAAAAGTAGGGAGCATATGTTAGAGGTCTTATGCCTTTCTCTATATCTAGCCATCATTTTTCTGTGGAAGGATTAAACCAGTGTTTCAGTGGTCCAGATGCACTGCTGTGTAGTAATCTTGTAGATAAATCATCCCCTTACCACAAACTTGTAGTTTGTTAACATTAGAATAATGTCATCTGCAACCAAATTAATGACATGAGGTCTATCTCTGAAGAGAAATCTCATTATCAATGGGTGAGATTGTATCCTTTCCGCTAACAGTTCAATCACCAAGTTGAAGATTGTCGGGGAAAGTGGGAACCCCTGTCTCGTTATATTTGATATAGAAAAGGGTTTAGAGAGTAATATTTCTTTTTTTTTTCACAATCAAAGGTTTTATTGAAGCTTATTACAGTAATATTTCTGTGTACACTGGAGCTTAGGGAGAAGGATATAACGGTATGATAGCGGATAGTATTAATCCCTGAAAATCAAACTTTTGTAGTACCTGTAACATGTATCCCCAATGGGTGCGGTTGTAATGCATTTTAAGCATTTATGGAAAGCAGCAGAAAAGGCGTCCTACAACATTTAGCAAAATGCACAACATCGATCACACGCCTAGTGGAATCAGAATTATTTCTGCCCGGAACAAACCCTGACTGGTCAGGCTATATCAGAGTGGGTAATACTATTTTCAATCTTTGCACTAAAATCGTAGGGCCTGATTCCCAAAAAAGCTGCTTAACTTAAATTTCAGCAGTTAAGTTACACTGACTTAAAATCTCTACCTAAGTGCCTGATCCACAAAGCACTTACCTAGAAATTTCAGGCCGTGTAACTTAAGTGCCGCCGTCGCAAGGCGGTCCTCCTCTCCGGGGGCGTTTAAAATTTAAATGAGGCGCGCTCCCGCGCCGGCCGTACTGCGCATGCGTGTGACGTAATTTTCCCGACGTGCAGCGCACGAACGTAATTGACGCCGGGCGGCTTTGTGGATTGCGACGGGACACTAAAGTTGCGACGGGTGAAAAAAAATATACGCGCCGGGAAAACAAATAATTATAAAAAAAATGACAGCGTCGCTCAGCATGCATTCCTGAGAGGGAGAACTCCATGCCAATTTTCAAAGAAAAAACCGGCATGGGTTCCCCCCCCCAGGAGCATACCAGGCCCTTAGGTCTGGTATGGGTTGTAAGGAGACCCCCCACGCTGAGAAATCGACGTAGGGGGTCCCCCTACAATCCATACCAGACCCGTATCCAAAGCACGCTACCCGGCCGGTCAGGAAGGGAGTGGGGACGAGCGAGCGCCCCCCCCTTCTGAGCCGTGCCAGGCCGCATGCCCTCAACATGGGGGGGTTGGGTGCTCTGGGGCAGGGGGGCGCACTGCGGGCCCCCCCACCCCAGAGCACCCTGTCCCCATGTTGATGAGGACAGGACCTCTTCTCGACAACCCTTGCCGTTGGTTGTCGGGGTCTGCGGGCGGGGGCTTATCGGAATCTGGGAGTCCCCTCAAATAAGGGGGCCCCCAGATACCGGCCCCCCACCCTAAGTGAATGGATATGGGGTACATCGTACCCCTACCCATTCACCTGGAGGCAAAAAGTAAAAGTTAGTAAACACACAACACAAGGGTTTTTAAAATAATTTATTATTCTGCTCCGGAGGCCCCCCCCTGTCTTCTTTATTAGCTCTAATACCAGGGGGGGCTTCTTCTTCCGCTCTCCGGGGGTCTTCTTCCACTCTCCGGGGGGGGGTTTCTTCTTCCGCTCTCCGGGGGGGGCTTCTCCGCTCTCCGGGGGTCTTCTTCTCTCTTTGCCGCTCTCCGCTGTTGACTCGGCGCACCCCGGTTCTTCTCCAGCTGTCCGGTGCCTTCTTCTTCAGCGCTGGCTGCCTGCTATCTTTGTGTTAGCTCAATTACTAACAGGCAGCCGGCGCGGTCTTCTGTGACGTCAGGTTCTTCTCTTCCCTTCTTCCGATGTTGACTCGTCGCCTCTTGTCACTGCAATGATGGAAGCGCGCCTTGCATCCCATTTATATAGGCATCACCGTCCCATCATAATCCGGTAGGTACCCACGTGGTGGGTGCCTACCCACGTGCACCCACCACGTGGGTACCAGCCGGAGCGTGATGGGACGGTGATGCCTATATAAATGGGATGCAAGGCGCGCTTCCATCATTACAGCGACAAGAGGCGACGAGTCAACATCGGAAGAGGGGAGAAGAAGAACCTGACGTCACAGAAGACCGCGCTGGCTGCCTGTTAGTAATTGAGCTAACACACAAAGATAGCAGGCAGCCAGCGCTGAAGAAGAAGGCACCGGACAGCTGCAGAAGAACCGGGGTTCGCCGAGTCAACAGCGGAGAGCGGCGAAGATAGAAGACCCCCCCCAGAGAGCGGAGAAGACCCCCCCGGAGAGCGGAAGAAGAAACCCCCCCGGAGAGTGGAAGAAGACCCCCGGAGAGCGGAAGAAGAAGCCCCCCCTGGTATTAGAGCTAATAAAGAAGACAGGGGGGGCCTCCGGAGCAGAATAATACATTATTTTAAAAACCCTTGTGTTGTGTGTTTACTAACTTTTACTTTTTGCCTACAGGTGAATGGGTAGGGGTACGATGTACCCCATATCCATTCACTTAGGGTGGGGGGCCGGTATCTGGGGGCCCCCTTATTTGAGGGGACTCCCAGATTCCGATAAGCCCCCGCCCGCAGACCCCGACAACCAACGGCAAGGGTTGTCGGGAAGAGGTCCTGTCCTCATCAACATGGGGACAGGGTGCTCTGGGGTGGGGGGGCCCGCAGTGCGCCCCCCTGCCCCAGAGCACCCAACCCCCCCATGTTGAGGGCATGCGGCCTGGCACGGCTCAGGAGGGGGGGCGCTCACTCGTCCCCACTCCCATTCCTGACCGGCCGGGTAGCGTGCTTTGGATACGGGTCTGGTATGGATTGTAGGGGGACCCCCTACGTCGATTTTTCGGCGTGGGGGGGGGTCTCCTTACAACCCATACCAGACCTAAGGGCCTGGTATGCTCCTGGGGGGGAACCCATGCCGGTTTTGAATTTAAAAATTGCCGTGGAGTTCTCCCTCGGGAATGTATACCAAATGCTGTCGCTTGAATGGGCCTTTACAAGGTGTGACTAACTTTCCACATTGTAAAACCAGCCCTAGTTTTGCGCAGGCAAAATCGGAACTTACGCAGAAATCACAGTGCTGGAAAGCGTTGTGGATCTGCTTAAGTCCTCATTTGCATACTCAAAGCTGCATTTCCATGAGAAATGCCCCCAGCGGCGGATGCGGTACTGCATCCTAAGATCTGACCGTGTAAGTGTCTTACACATGTCAGATTTTCTGCCTAACTTTGGAAAAAGCCTTTTGAGGATCGTTTCCAAAGTTAGGCACAGACTGAACAGCAGTTAAGTCTGCGTATCTCTTTTGGGAATCAGGCCCGTAGTGTATAATTTGAGGTCTGTATTAAACAATGATATGGGTCTCAAGTTAGCCGGGCAAAGTTTTTACCTTTTTTAGGAATAGTGACGATGTGATCCTGCAGCATGTCCGAGGGTAAGGTCTGCTTGCTGCAGTATTAAATAGTTTGGTTATATAAGAGTCTAGGAGAGACGAGAAAGTATAATAATATTCATTAATAAACCAATACGGGCCAGGGGATTTCCCAGAAGGCATTGATTGAATTGCTTTTTGTACCTCTAAGATAGAAAAGGGTCTGTTTAAAATGTCAAGGTCTGAGGGGGTCAGGGAGGGTAAGTGAAGTTTGGACAAGTTTTCATCCTTTGAGGGTTGGGGGACCGAAAGATCATCTCTTAGATCATAAAGTGAGCCATAATAATCCGCAAATGCATCTGCTATGTGTTTAGTGTTGGTTTGTTTTTGTTTAGTGAGGGGGTAAAAGAGAAAAGGGATTTTTGACTTAAGTCTGCAGGACTTTAAGCGGGAGGCAGAGCCAGGCATATGTACAGGCGTCTTTGATCTCTACTTTTTATTTGTTTGTTTTGAACATATACAGTCACTCTTTGATTATTATATTTTTTTCAGTTTATGAATTGTTTTTCTCACATTAGCATTTTTATGAATAACTAATTTGAGACATTGCACTTGTGACACTTATGTGGTCATAGTTTTAATATATATTTAATTTGTTAATTTTACATAATACATTTCGAGTGGAGTGGATGCACACTTGTTGTTTATTATATTCATAAGACCATGATTCTCTTGCAGAAGAGAGAGGAGCTCTAGACGAAGTTGGCGAGTGCAGAAGATTTGTGTGGGTCTGGGTTTGATTGATTCAGATGTTCCAAGTCCTGCAAAGCTTTAAGTGTGTTTTGTCATTTGTGGCTTTTTTCCATTTGGATTGTGCCCCTAGTTGGATTATAATCCCTCTTAAATACACTTTGTGGGCATACCAAAGAGAGAAGATGTCAGTGTCTGGATTGTCATTAACCTGAAAATAGTCACGGATATGTTGAGTGATTACCTGTTTGGTTATCTGCTCCTTAATGAGCCTATTGTTACACCTCCACAATAAAGTAGGTCTGCAGGATTCTGATTCCAAAATTGTCAGAGATACAGCTGCATTGTCAGACCACCTGATATCTTCAATTCCGGAAGATGAGATCCATTGTCAACAGCCATTTATCCCCCAAAAATATATCAATGCAAGAATAGGAGTCCAAGGTTGGGTCAACAACTGTGTTCATGTCACCACACACTGTCAGATTACCCTGTTTTAGTTTAGCAATGCATTCAACATGTGTCTATATCAATCAGCCGTTGCCACACCCCCCTGAGTCTCTGATTTTAATGATTAAGTGTGTGTGTCTAAATTGCAGCACTCCCAGGCCCTTGAGTCGAGGTAAAGGTGAGATGGAGGCTTGCAGGTAATTTTAACCCCTTTAAAGATAATATGATTTTTGCTAATTTTTCAGGATTACTTTAGGCATGTAAAATAACTAAAAATATCAATATCATAAACTCTTGGTGTTTTCAGTTGCCTATTTTCAAATGATGACTGTTAGCAACACTATTTATGAAAACATAATTGTCCTTGCATTTAGTATGTTTTGTCATCAGGTAGCTGTCTTTATTTTTGCATTCATATTTTCTAAGACACGTATCACTGCTTGTGCATGTGTGTTTGTGGTTTATTCCCCTTTGTGCATGGATTTCCTGGGTAGCAGGCAGCCTGTTAGGAGTGGCAGAGCCCGACCAATGGTTGGAATTAGTTGTGGTGTTCCACAGTAGCAATGTGGCTCAACAATGCACTGCTAACCAGGAGCAGGTGCATATTTGCAGGGGGTGGGTCAACATAACCCAATAATGTTATTTTGTGACCTGAAGAGATGACTGAGTAAGTGTGGCCTGCTATTGGATAGCACTGAAGCATACATTAACCTGATTGCCTGAGAACCAAAGAGCACACACACAAACCCTGAATGGTGCTAAGAAGTGAGGGAATAAATAGATTTATGAAGCCCTGTGTCTAGGGGGCATTTCAGCACTGTTAAGTAGTTGCAAAAAAAGGGATCTGATGGAAGGAAATGTTTGGCACAAGCTGTTGATAGCCATTTTTCAGATAGTGATGTACAGTATTTTATTCTTGTTTCCATGGTCTAGAAATTATTATAATTTGCCTTTAATTTAATATGTAACAGTACATACGTCATGATGCCAGTGTGTTCTGTATGTTATTTTATGCAAATGATCATATTTCTCAATCTGACTCAAGTACTGCCTGCCAGAGTACAAGAAGATATTTAGGCATATGTCAGAGAAATACACCTACTGGTCCTACCTACTTAGGCCTGGAACACTGTGATGTTACATGATTGTGAATAGAACATTTAACCAGAAGTGAAAACACCCTAAGAACATTTGCTCTTGCACCATTCTTACAACATCTGTTTAATTTACACAGAGCAAATGTACATGCAGCTCAGTGAATTGTTTAAAATAAACAAACCCTTTGTGTTAATGTTTAAAAAAGATAGTTTCTTTGTATCGTTTGGAATTGTATATGTAAATGGGATAATCATGTTTGCTTATTATATATAATTTATATGTTGATACATGTACAGTATCTAATAGGGATGAGCTCCGCGTTCGATTCGAACGTATGTTCGAATCGAACATTGGTCGTTCGATCGTTCGTCGAATATCGAACAAAACGGGTCGTTCGTGCCAAATTCGAATGACACGAAACGTCCCATAATTCACTGGGGCGCTGATGATTGGCCAAGCATGCTGTATGTCCCGCATGCTTGGCCAATCACAGCGCTCAAAAAACGAAGAGCCATAATTGGCCAAAGCCAGGGTGGCTTTGGCCAATTATGGCTCAGGGGGATTAGTACACGCCCCCCACTATAAAAGGCAGCCTGCACGGCTGCCTAGTGTAGTGTGTTGGCGGTTCTAGAGAAGATCAGTCAGTCAGACAGAGAGAGATAGAGACTAGGGGCCAGATTCACAAAAACCTGGCGTTACTTAAAAAATCCCATTTAAGTTACACTGCCTTAAAATTTCTACCTAAGTGCCCGATCCACAAAGCACTTATCTAGAAATTTCAGGCTGTGTAACTAAAATTCCGCTGGCGCAAGGCGTTCCTATTCAAATGGGGTGAGTCCCATTTAAATGAGGCGCGCTCCCGCGCCGGCCATACTGCGCATGCGCGAAGTTACGTTACGCCGAGTTTTGAGGATCGCGACAGCTTAAAAAAGTTGCGTCGGGAAAAAAAAAAAAAATGACAGCGTCGCTCGGCATGCATTCCTGAGGGAGAACTCCATGCCAATTTTCAAAGAAAAAAACGGCATGGGTTCACCCCCCCAGGAGCATACCAGGCCCTTAGGTCTGGTATGGGTTGTAAGGAGACCCCCCTACGCCAAAAAATCGACGTAGGGGTCCCCCTACAATCCATACCAGACCCGTATCCAAAGCACGCTACCCGGCCGGTCAGGAAGGGAGTGGGGACGAGCGAGCGCCCCCCCCCTCCTGAGCCGTGCCAGGCCGCATGCCCTCAACATGGGGGGGTTGGGTGCTCTGGGGCAGGGGGGCGCACTGCGGGCCCCCCCACCTCAGAGCACCCTGTCCCCATGTTGATGAGGACAGGACCTCTTCCCGACAACCCTTGCCGTTGGTTGTCGGGGTCTGCGGGCGGGGGCTTATAGGAATCTGGGAGTCCCCTCAAATAAGGGGGCCCCCAGATACCGGCCCCCCACCCTAAGTGAATGGATATGGGGTACATCGTACCCCTATCCATTCACCTGTAGGCAAAAAGTTAAAGTTAGTAAACACACAACACAAGGGTTTTTAAAATAATTTATTATTCTGCTCCGGATGCCCCCCCTGTCTTCTTTATTAGCTCTATTAGCAGGGGGGGCTTCTTCTTCCACTCTCCGGGGGTCTTGTCCGCTCTCCGGGGGGGTTTCTTCTTCCGCTCTCCGGGGGGGGGCTTCTCCGGACTCCGGGGGTCTTCTTCCATCTTCTCCCCTCTTCCGCTGTTGACTCGGCGAACCCCGGTTCTTCTGCAGATGTCCGGTGCCTTCTTCTTCAGCGCTGGCTGCCTGCTATCTTTGTGTGTTAGCTCAATTTCTAACAGGCAGCCGGCGCGGTCTTCTGTGACGTCAGGGTCTTCTCTTCTGTTCTTCTCCCCTCTTCCGATGTTGACTCGTCGCATCTTGTCGCTGTAATGATGGAAGCGCGCCTTGCATCCCATTTATATAGGCATCACCGTCCCATCATGCTCCGGCAGGTACCCACGTGGTGGGTGCCTACCCACGTGCACCCACCACGTGCACCCACCACGTGGGTACCTACCGGAGCATGTTTCGCTGTTAATGCAACTGGGCTATTGAAATGCACAGAAACGCAGTCGCTATTACTGCATGCGTGCTGTTTAATAGCAACTAAAGGCAGTTGGTGTCACTGCGTGCGTGCTGTTAAATCGCATTTGACCGCAGTCGCTATTACTGCGTGCGTGCTGTTTAATAGCAACTAAAGGCAGTTGGTGTCACTGCGTGCGTGCTGTTTAATAGCAACTAAAGGCAGTTGGTGTCACTGCGTGCGTGCTGTTAAATCGCATTTGACCGCAGTCGCTATTACTGCGTGCGTGCTGTTTAATAGCAACTAAAGGCAGTTGGTGTCACTGCGTGCGTGCTGTTAAATCGCATTTGACTGCAGTCGCTATTACTGCGTGCGTGCTGTTTAATAGCAACTAAAGGCAGTTGGTGTCACTGCGTGCGTGCTGTTAAATCGCATTTGACCGCAGTCGCTATTACTGCGTGCGTGCTGTTTAATAGCAACTAAAGGCAGTTGGTGTCACTGCGTGCGTGCTGTTAAATCGCATTTGACCGCAGTCGCTATTACTAAAGGCAGTTGGTGTGACTGCGACTATTTTGTTACTTTACACTTGAGCCAAGTCGCTCTTACTGTGTGGTTGCTGTTTAATACCATCTGAAAGCAGTTGGTGTGACAGCGACTATTTTGTTATATAACACTTGAGCCAAGTCGCTCTTACTGTGTGGTTGCTGTTTAATACCATCTGAACGCAGTTGGTGTGACAGCGACTATTTTGTTACATAACACTTGAGCCAAGTCGCTCTTACTGTGTGGTTGCTGTTTAATACCATCTGAACGCAGTTGGTGTGACAGTGACTATTTTGTTACATAACACTTGAGCCAAGTCGCTCTTACTGTGTGGTTGCTGTTTAATACCATCTGAACGCAGTTGGTGTGACTGCGACTATTTTGTTACTTTACACTTGAGCCAAGTCGCTCTTACTGTGTGGTTGCTGTTTAATACCATCTGAACGCAGTTGGTGTGACAGTGACTATTTTGTTACATAACACTTGAGCCAAGTCGCTCTTACTGTGTGGTTGCTGTTTAATACCATCTGAACGCAGTTGGTGTGACAGCGACTATTTTGTTACATAACACTTGAGCCAAGTCGCTCTTACTGTGTGGTTGCTGTTTAATACCATCTGAACGCAGTTGGTGTGACTGCGACTATTTTGTTACTTTACACTTGAGCCAAGTCGCTCTTACTGTGTGGTTGCTGTTTAATACCATCTGAAAGCAGTTTGTGTGACAGCGACTATTTTGTTACATAACACTTGAGCCAAGTCGCTCTTACTGTGTGGTTGCTGTTTAATACCATCGGAACGCAGTTGGTGTGACTGCAACTATTTTGTTACTTTACACTTGAGCCAAGTCGCCTTTACTGTGTGGTTGCTGTTTAATACCATCTGAAAGCAGTTGGTGTGACAGCGACTATTTTGTTACATAACACTTGAGTCAAGTCGCTCTTACTGTGTGGTTGCTGTTTAATACCATCTGAACGCAGTTGGTGTGACAGCGACTATTTTGTTACATAACACTTGAGCCAAGTCGCTCTTACTGTGTGGTTGCTGTTTAATACCATCTGAACGCAGTTGGTGTGACTGCGACTATTTTGTTACTTTACACTTGAGTCAAGTCGCTCTTACTGTGTGTTTGCTGTTTAATACCATCTGAACGCAGTTGGTGTGACAGTGACTATTTTGTTACATAACACTTGAGCCAAGTCGCTCTTACTGTGTGGTTGCTGTTTAATACCATCTGAACGCAGTTGGTGTGACAGCGACTATTTTGTTACTTTACACTTGAGCCAAGTCGCTCTTACTGTGTGGTTGCTGTTTAATACCATCTGAAAGCAGTTTGTGTGACAGCGACTATTTTGTTACATAACACTTGAGCCAAGTCGCTCTTACTGTGTGGTTGCTGTTTAATACCATCTGACCGCAGTTGGTGTGACAGCGACTATTTTGTTACTTTACACTTGAGCCAAGTCGCTCTTACTGTGTGGTTGCTGTTTAATACCATCTGAAAGCAGTTGGTGTGACAGCGACTATTTTGTTACATAACACTTGAGCCAAGTCGCTCTTACTGTGTGGTTGCTGTTTAATACCATCTGAACGCAGTTGGTGTGACAGCGACTATTTTGTTACATAACACTTGAGCCAAGTCGCTCTTACTGTGTGGTTGCTGTTTAATACCATCTGAACGCAGTTGGTGTGACTGCGACTATTTTGTTACTTTACACTTGAGCCAAGTCGCTCTTACTGTGTGGTTGCTGTTTAATACCATCTGAAAGCAGTTTGTGTGACAGCGACTATTTTGTTACATAACACTTGAGCCAAGTCGCTCTTACTGTGTGGTTGCTGTTTAATACCATCGGAACGCAGTTGGTGTGACTGCAACTATTTTGTTACTTTACACTTGAGCCAAGTCGCCTTTACTGTGTGGTTGCTGTTTAATACCATCTGAAAGCAGTTGGTGTGACAGCGACTATTTTGTTACATAACACTTGAGCCAAGTCGCTCTTACTGTGTGGTTGCTGTTTAATACCATCTGAACGCAGTTGGTGTGACAGCGACTATTTTGTTACATAACAATTGAGCCAAGTCGTTCTTCCTGTGTGGTTGCTGTTTAATACCATCTGAACGCAGTTGGTGTGACTGCGACTATTTTGTTACTTTACACTTGAGCCAAGTCGCTCTTACTGTGTGGTTGCTGTTTAATACCATCTGAAAGCAGTTTGTGTGACAGCAACTATTTTGTTACATAACACTTGAGCCAAGTCGCTCTTACTGTGTGGTTGCTGTTGCTATCTGAACGCAGTTGGTGTGACAGCGACTATTTTGTTACATAACACTTGAGCCAAGTCGCTCTTACTGTGTGGTTGCTGTTTAATACCATCTGAACGCAGTTGGTGTGACAGCGACTATTTTGTTACTTTACACTTGAGCCAAGTCGCTCTTACTGTGTGGTTGCTGTTTAATACCATCTGAAAGCAGTTTGTGTGACAGTGACTATTTTGTTACATAACACTTGAGCCAAGTCGCTCTTACTGTGTGGTTGCTGTTTAATACCATCTGAAAGCAGTTTGTGTGACAGCGACTATTTTGTTACATAACACTTGAGCCAAGTCGCTCTTACTGTGTGGTTGCTGTTTAATACCATCTGAACGCAGTTGGTGTGACAGCGACTATTTTGTTACTTTACACTTGAGCCAAGTCGCTCTTACTGTGTGGTTGCTGTTTAATACCATCTGAAAGCAGTTGGTGTGACAGCAACTATTTTGTTACATAACACTTGAGCCAAGTCGCTCTTACTGTGTGGTTGCTGTTTAATACCATCGGAACGCAGTTGGTGTGACTGCAACTATTTTGTTACTTTACACTTGAGCCAAGTCGCTCTTAATGTGTGGTTGCTGTTTAATACCATCTGAACGCAGTTGGTGTGACTGCGACTATTTTGTTACTTTACACTTGAGCCAAGTCGCTCTTACTGTGTGGTTGCTGTTTAATACCATCTGAACGCAGTTGGTGTGACAGCGACTATTTTGTTACATAACACTTGAGCCAAGTCGCTCTTACTGTGTGGTTGCTGTTTAATACCATCTGAACGCAGTTGGTGTGACTGCGACTATTTTGTTACATAACACTTGAGCCAAGTCGCTCTTACTGTGTGGTTGCTGTTTAATACCATCTGAACGCAGTTGGTGTGATAGCGACTATTTTGTTACATAACACCTGAACGCATAACTATGGCTGGAAGGACAAAGAGAGGCAGAGAGTCACGAGGGCAAGCAGGCTCTGCATCTAGAGGTAACGCTGGTGATGGATGTGGTGCATCCTCTTCAGCACGTGGCCGCTCGTCCTTCTTTTCGGGAGCTGGCCGTGTTGAGCCTCAACATGCTGAGAAATTAGTTGAGTGGATGACCAAGCCGTCCTCATCCTCCTCATCCTCTCTCACACAGACTGATTATAGTTTGTCTGGCAAAGCAGCTGCCAAGGCGTCCTCTACCCTCTGCACAATGGGATCACACAATCCTTCCCTAGTCCCACCGTGTCCTCCTGAGGAGTCCCCCGAACTGTTTCAACACAGTGTTGGGTACATGCTAGCTGAAGATGCGCAGCGTTTTGAAGACTCCGATGACGGAACACTGATAGAGGAAGGCATTGATGTGAGCCCAGGGAGAGGGGGTGGCCGAGAGGGACAACAATCTGGGAGTGATGTTCCCCCAGCTGGAGCATACTGCCAGGTTGTCGCCAGTAATGATGAGGAGGGAGGGGATGATGAGGTCATTGACTCTACCTGGGTGCCTGGTAGGAGAGAGGAGGAGGAGGAAGAGGACGAGGCACAGGCCCATCTTCAAAGAGGCAGGAAGCCCTCCAGGGGTCAGCTTAAGGGCAGTACACCAACTGCATTACGTGGCGCTGCTGTGTCTCAACGGTACAGCAAAAGTTCTTTGGTGTGGGCCTTATTTTAAACCTGTCCATCAGATCCTACCTTTGCTGTTTGCAACATATGTCTCAAGCGTATCTCGCGTGGCCAAAACATCACCCGCTTGGGCACCACATGCTTGTCCAGACATATGTCGACCTGCCATGCAGCTCGTTGGCAGGCATACCAGAAAGACCCACACCAAAGACCAAAGCGGTCCTCCCCTTGCCCTTCTGTGACCTCAAACCCCACTAGACCCCCAGTCCTCTCTGCAGCCTGCACCGAAGGTGTAGAAATAGGTGTGTCACAACGTAGTAGTGGTAGTACATCCGGCCAATCTACTGATATTACCAGACAAATTTCCCTGCCCCAGCTGCTGCAGCGCCGAAAGAAGTACGCTCCCAGCCATCCACATGCCCAGCGGTTGAATGCTAGCTTAGCAAAATTGCTAGCACTTCAACTGCTACCTTTTCAGTTGGTAGATTCTGCCCCCTTCCGTGAGTTTGTGGAATGTGCAGTACCTCAGTGGCAAGTACCCAAACGCCACTTTTTTTCACGGAAGGCGATTCCGGCTCTCTACCGGCATGTGGAAGGCAATGTCCATACCTCGCTGGACAGGGCGGTCAGTGGTAAGGTGCATCTTACCGCTGACTCATGGTCCAGCAGGCATGGACAGGGACGTTACCTGTCTTTTACGGCCCATTGGGTGACTCTGCTGGCAGCTGGGAAGGACGCAGGTCAAGGTACAGTAGTTTTGGAGGTTGTTCCACCACCACACCTCCAAAACACTACAACTGCTTGTGACACACCTCTCTCCTCCACCCCCTCCTCTTCTTCTTCCTCTGTGGCCTCTTCCTGTGGTGATGTTGGCTCAGAACCAGCCGTGCTCCGTAGGCGTACGACGGGCTACGCAGGAATGCAGGCCAAGAGATGCCATGCGGTCCTAGAGCTGGTGTGCTTGGGAGACAGGAGCCACACTGGGGAAGAGGTTCTTTCAGCTCTGCAGGGGCAGGCTCAGAGGTGGTTGACACCACGCCAGCTGAAGCCTGGAATGGTGGTCAGCGATAATGGCACCAACCTCCTCTCTGCCCTGCGACGTGGAAAACTCACCCATGTGCCCTGTTTTGCACATGTTCTCAATTTGGTGGTGCAGCGGTTCTTGGGCAGGTACCCTGGCTTACAGGATGTCCTGAGGCAGGCCAGGAAAGTCTGTGTGCATTTCCGGAGGTCATATAATGCCACTGCTCGGCTGACAGACCTCATGAGGGAATACAACCTGCCCAAGAACCGCCTAATCTGTGACATGCCCACCAGATGGAACTCTACGTTGGCCATGCTGCAGCGGCTGCACACACAGCAGAGGGCCATCAATGAGTACCTGTGCCAATATGGCAGCAGAACTGGCTCAGGGGAGCTTGGGTTTTTTTCACCACGCCATTGGGCCTTGATCAGGGATGCATGCACTGTCCTGTCACCATTTGAGGAGGCCACGAGGATGGTGAGCAGTGACAGTGCATGCATCAGTGAGACTGTCCCGCTTATTCACATGTTGGAGCACACCCTACGTGGAATAATGGACAGGGCCCTTGAGGCAGAACAGAGGGAGGAAGAGGAGGACTTCCTTACCTCTCAAGGCCCCCTTTATCCAGACACTGTTCCTGCTTGCCCACCTGGAACACAGGAAGAGGAGGAGGAGGATGAGGAAGAGGAGGAGGATTGTATAAGCAGCATGGAGGTGGAGCCTAGCACTCAGCATCAACAGCAGCAGTCTTCAAGGGATCATTTACAGTCCCAAGGAACACGTGGACTTTTACGTGGCTGGGATGAGGTGGCTGAGGATCCTGTCGTCCTCAGTGACCCAGAGGACTGTGCCCCGAATGCCTCTGCAAACCTACGCTGCATGGCCTCCCTGATCCTGCAAAGCCTGCGTAAGGATCCTCGTGTACGTGCTATCAAGGAGAGGGATCATTACTGGCTGGTAACTCTCCTTGATCCACGTTACAAGAGTAAGGTAACGGATCTTATGTTGCCATCGCAGAGGGAGCAGAAGATGAAACTACTGCGGGAGGCCTTGCAGAAGGGTCTGTGCAATGCGTTCCCAGAACCGGGGGGATTACCAAAACCTGGCCCTGGACAACGTCTTGCTGAGGCTTCGGTGAGTCAGAGAAGGAGCGGTGGAGAAGGTGGCCGTCTGACCGATGCGTTCAGACAATTTTTTAGTCCGCAGCCCCAAGGTCTGACCGGTTCCAGCAACCATCGCCAGCGTCTGGTTTACATGATCCGGGAATACCTAGCGGCAAAATCCGACTTGGACACCTTCCCCACGAAAAATCCTCTGGCTTACTGGGTCTTGAGGATGGATCACTGGCCAGAGCTTGCACAGTACGCAATTGAGCTACTGGCTTGCCCTGCATCCAGTGTTCTTTCAGAACGCACATTCAGTGCTGCTGGAGGCTTTGTGACCGATCA